>NC_034411.1:24539791-24896715 GCF_002078875.1 Numida meleagris
AGAAAGAAGAAAGAGAGAAAGAGAGAAAGAGAGAAAGAAAGAAAGAGAGAAAGAGAGAAAGAGAGAAAGAAGGAGAGAAAAGAAAGAAAAGAAAGAAAAGAAGGAAAAGAAGGAAAATAAAGAAAAGAAAAGAAAGAAAGAAGGAAAGAAAGAAAGAAGGAAAGAAAGAAAGAAGGAAAGAAAGAAAGAAGGAAAGAAAGATGCTGCAGTTTAAAAAGCAGCAAACCCTAAAAGCATTCAGAGAGGGTGCAGTAGTTTCAGCCTTCTGTTTGTGCGATTCCAATAGGTGTATTTAAATGTAAATGCTAGCCTTTCACCCCTGAGCCACCTATTCTTGCAGCCAGCAGAAAGAGAGCATTCATGGTATAATGTCTTTATGAGGACAGATCTTATACTTAATTTCTCATGTGAATCAAACTCTTTTATAACACATTTTTGAGAGATTAAAAGAACAATATTAGTCTAGTGGCTCAGCAGCCAGATCACTGCCCTGTCACACGGAATCTTGGGTTCAAAGGGATGGCAGGCAGCTTGGCTGGGAAGCATGGGGTTGGAACAACTCGCTGCACGGCTCGCTCTGCTGCTGCCACTGAAGTGTTCAGCTCTGCACCGCATGCTCCCTGGGGCAGCCACCGACACCCTCCCGCCAGCTCCTGGCTGGAAGCCTCACAAGGAGCCACTGGGAAAAGGCCTGAAACCCCAAGTCTTCCAAAGCCATCTGTGCCAGCTTGTATTTGCACAGTGAAGAGGATACTCAGGAAGAAGGGAGACTCTTCAAACAGCTGTGTCCACTGTCCCGAGGCCCTTTGCCCAGTTCCACCACAGCGCGTTCAGGTGACCCGTGCACATGGCACGCGGGTGGCAGCTGGGACCCACAGCAGAAGACAACACGGCTGTGGTTGGATCCAGCCCGGATCCTTCTGTGCCAGGGCAGAGCCCCAATGAAGCACAGGGAAGAGCCCCAAGTGCTCAGTGTTAAGAGACTGATTTCTTAAGCACAGAAAAAGAGCCCATTCAATTTGGCTAGACAAACTGAAAATTAAATTAGTTAAGCACAGGCTAGGCCAATTGTTGTATCATACTTTCCCTCCACTGAATCAAAAAAAAATTGATTTTTTTTCTCTCCATCCAAAGCACATCACCATCACACCACCTCTATGCAACACCATATACAGCTTGTGGCATGGCCTCAGAAAGGCTGCAAGATGCCTACATCGTGCAATGGTGTATATCTAGCTCTTCTGGGTACTAGAATTCTCACTCATTTTGGGATGCTGCTCAGAGGGCACAGTGCGAGGGGTCTTTGTGCAGCATGACATTCAAATACTTAACACTATGACATTTTTCTCCTCAAAGATTGTAAGTCTAAGTCCAAGTCATGCTATTTTTCCTTCCCCCAGCCTTATGATGCCAGACAGAGATGCTTGTGTGTGCCTCATGTGTGAGCCGTGATGCCAGAGTCCCACTTGTGCCTTCCCTTCCACTTCCCCTTCCCCTGCTGCACAGCATGCATCTTGCTGTGGCACTAAGCACATGAAAACAAAGGGGAAATAGCCTATTATTTTAGGAGGTGCAAGACCAAGCACCTGGAACAGTGAAATACTTGGAGAACACTTCTGTAAATGTTTTAAGCTGTACTATATTAAACAATTAAGAGGTGTTGGTATTTCTGTGCTTCAGGGTTTCTGAAACAGGGAAGTCCCCTTTAAAAGCACCAGAGTGGAATGTGTATGGTCATGCTCTTTAGAAGAAAAACTACCTCCTTTTTTCCCCCCATTCAGCTAAAAAGAGTTTCAGCTGACTTGCTCTTTCAGCTGAGGAAATGAAGCCAGATTATTTCAATGCTGTTTTAAACAGTTAACTCTTAAAAAGGTCCAAAGAATAGAATTAGTTGTCTTGAAAGCTCTACTCGGGTAATTTAGAAAACAGTTTGGTTAATAACCTTAATGCTCTGCTTGTATACCTGGGACTGTCAGCACTACAGGTTACTACAGGTTAATCAGTAAATTGCTGGTAGCAGCTACAACCACCTCCTAAGAAATTCAGCATCTATTACGTTTTTGCCTCTGTTTTCCTGACAACAACAAATCAGTGTCTGTGCACCATCAAATCAGCCTAAAATATTCAAAATTTAGTGTAGCTAATGATGCTTAGTTAATTCTTAGAAAGCTCTTATTGGTGTGTTTTAAGTACATGAGAACAGAAAGCAAGTTCTCTTATGCAGGTAGATGGGGAGATAGTCACACAGGGGACATGTATACTATGTATTTACATTATTATACATACACAAATTCAATTCAGACTAGCCCTAGGAAACTTTAAGAGAAGCAATACAAACAATCATCTGCTGGTCCCTATAACATCAACAAGTGCACAGAGACTGTGGAAAACTTTAGAATCTTCTGGTCAAATTTTTGAAAGAATACATTAACAATCATTTTCACCAAAATATTTTTTTCTGACAGGAAAAGTATTAACAGAATCCAAAAATTAACAGTGGAAAATGCCTATTTCAAGTTCCTTGTAAGAAAACAAATACAGGAATTGGCAAATTCTGTGCAGCTTTAGCTCTGAGGTAATTATGGCAGGCTTTTGCTTTAATCACTTATCTCAGGGCAGCCCATCAGATTAACGAGGGGAAAAAAAATAGTATTAAAACTTAGTGAGTTACTGGAATTTTCTGGAACTGAAACCATACAGATGGTCTGCAACATATTTGTATAGGAGATGCCCTACTGTTGATGGGTTTCCAACTATTATAGCAGCATAGCAAGAAGGCAGATACTGGGCAGAGAGCACTGAGCAACTGTTGTAACCGAGCCTTCCCTTCTTGGCTGCTTCCCCACTCGCCCAACGAGCAGTTTTGGTCTCCTAGAGCAGAGACAAAGGTTGCTTTGGAGAAGCCGGGAAGCCTAAGAACACCATGTAGATTTAGGACTGGATAGGAGGTATTGTCTGGAGGCCATGCCCATTACTCATCCGCTGGCAACAGGCTCTCTTCCTTTTGTCTGGAAAGACGGTAAACTTTCAATGCCATCTGAAAACAGAAGGCCTTTCATGGACTGCAAGAACTCTGCCATCTCAATCATGTGAAAATATTGTAAACACTTTCCCAGCCCCCATTCAGCTGTCCAAAAAGCAGAGCTAGAAAACACAAAACAAAACAGGAAGGAAAGAAAAGGGTGTGTGTTGCACAGTTTGTTTCAATTTATATATTTATTTACTCTCAGTAGGAATTTTGCATGGAATCTTCTTTTTTTCCCCCTTAACATCACTGAATGGGGTTCGATATCTATGATGAGGAAAAGGCAGCTAAAAGCCTACTCTATGTTTTACTTAGAGGGAAAAAAAATCCATTACCCAACAGTTTCTCTCCAGTAGAGCTCTCATATTTCCTTACAGCCCTTGCAAAAGTAAATTTCAAACATGCTGCAGGATTTGAGTTTCCCTTTCAGTGCTCAGGTTGACCCACCTCAATGAACTTTTCCCAGGAGGGTCTGCCCTCCAGACTCTTATGCAACAGCAGTGCTGTATTACTGGCATATTTTAACATATATAATTTCAGGTCCAGGATCAGAGTGGAAAATATTTCAGAAGCAGGAATTTATTCAAGTAACACACATGTGTGTATGCATACATGCTTACATGTCTATCAAACACAGAACATATCAAATATACTTTTGCATAGTTTTTGCAAAATTTTAAACTACCTCCCTGTTTGCCCCTTCTAGATAGGCTGTGCTGGTGCGATACCCCATTCGTTCTGGACAGTTATTTTTAAGGTGATTGCAGTGCATGGTGTGTATGTGTAAAAGTAACATAGTTCCTTGCTGAAAGATATGTGCTCATGCTACTGAAGTCAGTGACTACCTGAAGTTTCATCATAACTTTGAACCACAGTAATGCATTAGAGCGTGGCTTCTTCACTGTTTAATGTATGAGGCTTTGGTTGATGCTAATCAATTTAATACTGGAGAACAGCAGAGAAAAATAAGTAGGCTGATAGTAAATAGGAAATGTACTTCGTTTTCTTCTGTAGAAATCCTGCTCCAGAACAAGATCTCCGGCTGAGACTGAACCATGACCCATTCCTGAAAACAGAGCAGGATCAGGTACTGCAGGTGAACCTGGATATGTTTGTTGACTAGTTTTGCTATCTAAACAAATCACAAATGTGACAATGCAGACCAAGTCAAGCACAACCCCATCTACATTCAAGAGCACTCAGTGCTCTGTTCCCCACCAGGCTCAACCCATCTAGACCAGGCACGTCCAAAACATGGCCCATTAGGCTGCATGAGGTTCTGGACAGCTAGTAATGCAGCCCCACAAGATCGTAAAGTTTTAACACGACTATGTGATTTTTAGAGATATTTTTCAGGAGACAGTTCTCTTTACCATCACTTAGTACACCTATTATGCACCAGCATGACCTATTTAAGATTTTTAGAGGTCCAGCACTTGAATTCCATACCCCTCAAAAAAGAATGTACGTTAATATGCTTGTAAAGTCACTTAGACTTTCTATCTACACAGTGAGAATATATAATCACAGGTTAGAGAATGAGGAAAGGTATTTGCCAATAACTGAAGCAGGGGCTGATAAGCTGAATGATGCTTTAAATTCACGAATTCATTCCTTGAGGTTGCCTTGCACATGCTATCTCAATATTTCCCTCCTACCCCCTCCATTTTATAAAAAGAAGCTGTAATAAAGTAGAATTTTATGAGTCTCCAAATAAAAACCTTCACTAAAATTGAAAACAAAACATGGACATGGAAGCATATGGAAGACTTATGAGAGAGGGCAATAAAAACCTGTCCCGCTCTTTCTTGTTTTTTTTTTTTTTTTTTTTTTTTTTTTTTTTTTTCAAACAGACCCAAAATTACAAGAGACAGATGAAGTTTGCTGTGCAATACGGTAAAGGCACATCTCCCAAAGAGATATTATAGTTTTCTTAATCATTCCTCTGATGCAAGTCAGCCTAAGAATAACTGTTCTTAAGATCCATTTTCTGACTTGCTTCTTAAAATATTTCAAAGTTATATATGGAAAAGAGATACCTTTCTGCTTTGATCCTTTGCTTAAGGGTAACCAAGCAGAAATGGCTTCCTGGCCTTTCATAGAGTTTTCTTTGGAATTGAACACTGGACCCTCTGAATTCTGTTACTAGCTTTTTAAGAGTTTTATGGGATGAAGGCAGAGGTTTTATTTTACTTATTTAATTAGTTATTTATTTCACCTTTGTTCTAAGCCTCAAAATGATTAATTCTGGTCACTATGTACACAGTTTTATTTCAATCTTTTTTTTTTCCCATAATTCCTCCCATCCTTACCATTCCCTTCTTCCAGGATAGCGTGGGTACAGGATTTTGTTTAGCTAAATGATGGAGCGGCTATTAAGGACTCTTTTGCTTTGTTTGTAAATACAATACTCCACATTCCAGACATTTCTACCAGACAGTGGCTTGGAACTGAAGACCACTTCAAGCAATGAAGTTTGGGTCTGGATCTAAATTATTGCAAAATAGTTTGAGATCTTTTTAAATTGTCCATCTCTAAGGTGGCCCAAAATTGGGGGCTAAACAAAGAGGATGTTTGTGTAACATCTTAGATCAGAAGTGAGAATTCTGTTATATATTTTGTTCTATGAGAATACTTACAGGTTCCGTGTTCAGTGCCTAAGTAAGACCTATGAAATGCTAAGTTCCATTTATAGAGGATAGAAGTGATACCAGCCATTCACAGACAGTAATCTATTGGCATAAAAGTATATTGATTTGACATTTCTGGTAAACTGATCAGTTGTGAAACGGTTAATGGAGGCAAATATTAAGTTATCCTTGTTTCTGATACCCAGGTAAAGATGTGTTCAAAATATGTGCAATAGATGGCAAGGGTTGCTCATCAGGCCCTATTCCTCAGCTGCCAAAAGCAAATGAATTCTGAAGAAAAGGTGTTAAAATGAAGGTGAAGACATTCCATATCAGAGCGAGGGAGGTGTATTCACAGAATAGACATGCTTATGGTCTTGGGAGGTAGCATTCCTACAGAGAAGCTGCTATAAAGGCTTCACGCTCAACAAATTCACTCAGGCTTTGAAACAAGAACATGCACACATAGCACATGAAGAGCATCAGAAGTGATCTGCAGTTTTGCATCTTCCTTTAGATATAATCTTGCTGAAACTCAGGAGCTCTTCCCCGAGTGACCTATGGCTTAATCAAACATTATGCAAATGTTATTCTCACTAACAAAGAAAAAAAAAAAAACAAATAAATTTTGTGCCACACAATTCACTAAGAGACCTCAGTGCCATGCTTTTTTATGGTAGCTGAGAAGAATGAATACTCTTCAGTCTTCTGTTATTACAGAGAATAGTAAAGAGAAAGAAAGAAAAAAAAAAGATATTTTGACATTTAACAGGATTCTGTCTGACTTCTATTTCCTTAGAGCTTTGAATGTCCCTAGATTTTCTGTCTTCTCCTTTTTTGGCTCCAAACCATGGTTCTCACTGTAGAATTTTTCTGAAATATTTCAAGAGATTCTCCTTGGAGATCTACAGAAATGGGGCTACTTCACAGTTTTCATCTGTTTTAGATACTTAATGTCCACACTGTTTTCAAATAAATCAAAGATAGGCCATCTGAAAAACCTCAGCTACTGAACAGACATGAACTTTACACATCTCTCAAAAGCTATAAAAGATGAACTTTAGCGGTTTATCAGGTTAATATTATTTACAAGTTAAATTTAGTTTGATGTTAGGGATTTGAAAGTAATGACAAAAGACATTTTTGTTTCATTCTACAGCTACTGCAGTCTATGTTCTGACTTTTTCAGTTCTGGAATCCATTAATAATGGATATTTTTTCCACCATAATTATTTTGTCACACAACATACTCATACTTAAGTACTGTCACAAAGAGGAATGCTACAAGGAAAATCAGACTGCCCTAAGGGTCTCTTAATTCTTCTGGATCACAATCCCAAACAAATACCCTTATGAAGGATGACACCTAACCACACTTGACCCTTCTATAATATTTTCTATAGTGGCATAAAGGGGGCAACAAATCCCCTCCTGAGACACGAGGTTCTCCCAACTAGTGTATAAGGGATCAGCACCTAGTACAGGTCTGAGAACTCCTCCCCAAAGGAGGACGGCTAGAAGAATAGCTTTGCAGACATATCCCACAATTCCCCATGGCAAATCCTGCCTTTTTATGCAGTTTATTTTGCCTGCTGCCCTGAACATCTATATTTCCCCCACTCCTCTATATGGGAGATGTAAGACAAGTCTAAACAGAGCTGTCAAGTTCTAAAATCAGCATCAAAGCTCAGTAAAAGCAAGAGAGAAAAACAGTATGCTTTGTTAAACAACACTGGCTCAGATCTTAAAGGGTTATACAATGAAAGTAATACCCCCTTTGAGTTCTGTATATGGCACACATTACCTAACATCCTTCGTCAGAACCCCACTGTTTATGAGGTGATGAGAAAAGAATACAGCTCCCTCTTGTCAGTAGGATATCTCTACTGCCCTGCAGGAAATTTTTCTCTTATGTTTCAGATGTATTGAATCTTCTGGACATTAGAAAAGCAAAACATATGCTGTGCCCTCTGGAGCCATCACCTTTCTTGGCCGGTTCATAGGTTCGCCAAGGTCACAGAAAACACTCTTTTACATCATAAGTCTTACCTTTAGGCTGTTTTACTCCTCCACAGGAATGTGAAGGGATTTGAACAGATTTATCAAAACAGAAATGGCAATATTTATGTTTGGAAGCATTAGTATTTCTAAACATTTCTTATTTCTTTCCTTCCCTATTGATACTGATTCCCAATTGCTGAGCCACGTAAAGTGATTTAAAAGTTGCTTCTCGGGGAAAAAAAAACAGCCTGCTAAGTCACTCCCCCTTCCTCTTAAATACTTCTGCTTCACTATTGGTATTAGTGCTGCCACTCTGTATGTATATAATATTTTTTAAAAGGTATTTTTATGTTTATGTTTTGAATTTGCATTTTTTGTTATGCAACTCTGTTACTTTATAGATATCAATTTTTAAGGTTAATATGAAACCTTGTGATGATCTAATCAGATTATCTATGTAATGTGAGCCACAAAATACACATTTTTGTTGGGTTCTTGATCCCAGATTACATCTTTAAACTGCAGTAAAGATGCAAAGAGGAAAAACAAATGAAAATCTTTGACTTGAAAAATACGTTCTCCCAGTAGAGCAGTCGGGCAGAGTGAAGATGTCAGAGACCTCTCCTTACACATCCTGCATGAGCCCAGCCCTCTTCAGAGCCTTCTCAAGGCTCTTCTAGGAAGGGTCACTGTGGATTTGGTCTTCTATGACTAAATGTTGGCACATTCTCTTGGCACAAAAATAACAGGTTCAGAAAGAAAAAGAAAGGTATGGTAAATAGTGCAACAAGATTTTTATTTATTTTTAAATTTTAACTGCCAGGTGAGTTATTCCACTTTTGGCCATAAAGGGTCTCTGAGTGGGCAAATCAACATCAAGCTCAACATTTGCTGGCACGCAGCAGGGCAAATGAAGCCAGAAATGCATTTGGTAATGATGTTGTTCAGCTGGGTGAGGACCTACTCCTCTATCACAGCCATGTATAAAACACTTTTTGCTGCCACTCCATTTCAGCTGACACTTTACTTTTTGCTAGATAACAGGGTGTGTCATACTCCATACTGCAAGTATGAGCAAAGAATGAGAAATACTATAGACACTGTGTTAATGTTATGGTATATTCCTGGGAAAGGGGAATGGCTTTGCAAGGATCACAGCATGCAGTCCTCACTTCAGATTATAAAAGAAAAACACCTTATGAAGGGAACAGAGACAAACTTAAGACTAAATAACAAGTTTTCTCCTGTACTGAGGCTACAGCTGAAGGAGCATAAATTCTGCTCTTCCCTCTAAGTTACTCGCCAAGAAACAAAACCAGTAATCTAGCAGCCATAGACTGTCACACAGCAGCAAAGAGATGGAGACCACCACTCGTCCTTTTACCTCAGCATAGCCCTTGCTGTCTTTCCTCAGACATACATAAAACCTTCTTCAAGGTGAGGGATCAGCTGGAGTTGGGGGTAAGGAATGGAGACACACCTGAGTTACTCAGCAAGTAAAGGCAGCTTCATAGTCCTCCATCTTGAAGAGAAAGGGAAAGAATAAGGGTGTTTTAGGCTTTAGCCAGGAAGAAAATTGGCATCTTAGCTGGTCTGCAGTAATTCAAGTGTGGGCAAATAAAATAAAATAAAATAAAAATCACTTTTTAGCAAAAAGTGACTACTATGTGGCACCATAGTTTCATGTCTGTGCTAGATGAGCACCCCAGACCAACAGCCAAATAAACAAGACACAAGTATTCCAGAAATATACACTCTTTCCTCAAAGTGATCCCTTCTTCTTTCCTTTTCATTGTGAAACTCATTCCCATCACCAGAGAGAGGCCATGTGACTATTGAGCTCCCTGGGACAGTTTCCCCATTCATGACACCATACCACAAGCAGCTTATCTTTGCAAAATGCCTGGAGGTCCATGGAGGAAGAAAAGAAAACACCCATTCCACCCTTACCACCTCCTGCTAGTGCTTGGCCAGGCTTGCAGTTCTCAGCCTAGCTTTTGCTGTCATACACTGTTTAAGCCCAAGCAAATGCCAATCCACTCCTTTTCCTGAGGCTCCCATTTATTTAAACAGGTGGGACCAGAACTGCTGTACTTACCAAACTGCTGCCGCAGCTGAACCAGCTTATAAAGTAATTCTGCTACAGGTATCAATTAAGAACAAGCAGAAGTGGTAAGGGCAGTACAGCAGTCATTTCTGGAGCTTTGGTGCTGGCAAAGTGAAAAGGAGTGCTCAGCTATTCTGTAACTTTCTTAGCTCAAAAGACCCTCCAGCCAAAAGACCATTAGCTGGAATTGCTGCATAAACTTAATAACAATCTTTTTTTCATTTAAGGCTGTCCCACCATTCTATTATCTGTCATTAATTTTCCATATGTTCCCCTCACCACCGCTCTTAGTCTGGGTTCAGTTTACAGAGTTGGATCAGATTTCTTTACAAGCCAGGACATTTGCTGGCTTGCTTACTAGCTTGAGGCCAGTTATGTTTGAGTGAGGCCCAAGCAAAACAAGGGAGATTTGGTGACTTTCCCGTGAGTAGGAACCAAACTGACAAGATCTGAGGTCGTTGTTTTTTAAGAGTTGAAAATTTTTAAAGTAATAGCTCTTTCATTAATTCTGATGATCTGAATCAAAACAAAACAAAAAACTGCTGGCTAATACTTACTCAAATATTGCAGCATCCCCCTGCTTCCTATAAAGCACAGCTTCTGGTTCTGTTGTCTTTACACTTACTGTAAGGCAACAGTTTCTTTGTTATCTATATTTTTAATCACAGATGGGAAAATGCACCAGTACCTTGGGAGAAAATAAACTGATGAGAACAAGATCAGCAAACCATTTTTTCCCACTATTTATGCTAGATAACAAAGTCCAGTGTTTGCATCTCTTTCTCTAATAAGCATCCAGACTTTGTGTAAAACCCTCCTCTAATTCAAACCTGACTTCTAGAAAGATTTCTTACGCTGTCACAGTGAATCAAGAAAAATAATTGTGTCCTTCTATCCAAGCCTTTACACCTAATAGTCACTGATATTCTAACTATATGCAGTGTTATTCCACTCTTTTGTTCTCTCTGTCTTTAGTTTTACTATTCTACATCTGAATTATATTCTAAATGCTTCTGGATAAGGACTACTGGAAATTGCCAAGAATATCTGTGAGCCTTATGGAGATGCTAAAGTAGAATTTCAAAAGCAATTTGAGACTGAAGGACCTCCAGACTTTTGACAGTCTCCCACTGCATACTCTCCACTTCATATTCACAGAAAGGAAGGTAGCAGAACCAAGGTACAGGCCAAAGGTGAGACAAAATGAACACACCAGTGCTGGATATTTCATTTCAGGCTGAGTCAAATACAGAGCAGCACACGAATATCCAGCAGTTTGAAAATATCTTGAATGAGAAGGAATTCTCACAAAACATTACATCTTATTAGGGACATACGGCACATGTGGCAGGAGAATACCCTCACATTTTTTGAAACTTGTAGGCTTTTTTTATTAGCTTCAATGTGATAATAGAACAGAACAGAATATTCAGTTTGAAGGAATCTTCAGAGATCATCTAGTTCAACGGCACTAGTGTGTGAATTTAGCTGTTCCAAAGCTATTCCTCTGGTTTTGCTCCACACATTTAAGCATTGTATTATAGATGTTGTAACAGACGGCATGTGAAAGTTACAGAAATGCTGAAAACAAATATCATGTCATCCACATTGTTAATATTAGTAGTACTTATCAAGGCAAGAAAGACCAAGGCATGGTAGCGCTAAACATTTAATGAAGTGCAGACAAGTATTCTGGTCTGGACACAAGCAGGATTTTGGCCCCACAGTGCCAAAAAATTGCTGCTCCTGACTCCTAGGTGTGTACCTGCCTGCTGGGATCCAGACCTTGGGCACTGAAGAATGCAAACATCCCAAACAGCAGCTGCCCAAATTAGCCATTAGGAAATGCTCAGGAAATTGGAATTATCTTAAGCCTCTATGGAATTTTGTTGCCTATCTCAAGTCAGAGATCTCCACCCTCCTCCACAAAAACAAAGAGAGAAGAAGGTGCTGGTGCTGCCAGCAGCTTTGCGCAATAGGACTACAGCTGGGATGCTCCCTCCCACTGCAGGAGATCTGGGCTCCATTCCCTCTAGGTATGAAGGGATCTGAATTATCCACGCCTGTGCTGAGAAATGCCAGGCTATATGTTATCCTGATCTGGGAAGTTCCCACTCTTTCCTTCCAAGGCTCTTTCTTTTGTCATGTTTAGGAAATGAACCAAAGGAAATAAACCTAATCAAAACTGAACATCATAGTGACTCCATTTTTTTTCTCTTTCACGTCTTTTCTTTTTGAAAGGGGCAATTTATTGCCTATCTGAGATTACTTACAAGGTAATAGAAACCACTTAAATACCGCACCATTGCCATGTTCCAAATTGCATATGATTCCTCACAAAGCAAATTAGAATTGGACAAAGAAAGTGTTAAATAAATAGTTGAAGAGAGAAGAATGATCACGGTCAACTCAGGGCCATGGAAGGGTTCTGCAGAACAGAGAAGTCTATACCGCGAAACCATAGGGATGCTTTTTTCTTACATTTATTTTGAGGTTTATGACATGGGTGAGAAGGGAAGGGGAAAAGAAGAGGGAATAGGGAAGAACTCAGAAAGATTCGGTGACAAAAGGAAACAGATCAGGTAGGAAAAGGCAGATCTTCAAGTCATTAGCAAAAAATGTAGTTGTTCTGTTATTATAGTTTCAGTAGGTAGGGCAGAGAGCATAGAAAGGGGAGAGGGGAACCCACACACAGAGCTCACAAAGAGCCCTGCAGAGATCAGAACTATGAGGGAACCACCAAATATCCACCAGCAGCCACTAAAAGTGGAGTTGAATGAGAAAACAGAAAATTAGGAGAGAGTTGGGAAAGAACAGTCACAAAAGCAAAGAAAGGGGAGCTTTCAAGGAGTCAGTGGGGTGAACAGCATGAAAAGCAAGTGATAGGTAAAGAAAGATGAGGTTGCAGAACAGACCTATGTATGGATCAGGAAAATCCCAGTGGGGAGTTAACTACACAATATGGGTTTCTGTGCTTAGAGACAAAAAGCTTTACAAACCAGACTGTTGGCAAAACTTCATGAGTCCCACGCTGGAATAATTAAAATAAAAGCTGTTCACTGAAGTTATTTTTGGTGGGCATGTTTGGATCAGAGAACAGAGTTGTTGAGCACCGTCTAATACATGCCAAAATTCCTGTTATGTGCCTGCCACTGCACCCTGCCATACTTGGAAATACGTTCAAAAATTGTGGTAGAGAATCCTTATTGGCTTCACACGTGAAGGACGAACTAGAGTTATGTTTTAGTTGAAGGCTGTAGTGTTCCTCAGGAGCCATTTTTCCTGGAGGGGGCCATCTTGCTCGGGCAAGGGAGACGTTTGTTCTGTGACAAACCTCAGAGTGGTCAGGGGACTGGTCTAAATTGAGTATTCCTAAGGGAAATTCCATACTCAAGAAATATCAGGAACAACAGCTTCACTACATATTTTCCAGAGGAACCACGGTGTAGAAGTCAACAAAAGGTTATAACACATGGTTACTTCCTATCTGATGAAATGGGGTGCTCATACCAAATATACTTTCATGGCTGACATGGGCTGCCAAACCAGACGATGAAGCACCAAGATCCATTAGAAAAATATCTCCCCAGTCAAGTATACCATTTTTATTTTCTTGCAGTGGAGTTCTTCAGAGAACCTTGCAGAGAAGCATGACGATTTTCTGAATATCCCTTCACCACAGTTTTTTCCCTGAAAAACATAGTATAAAAGCTGCCATAAATGTGAGACAAATAGAATACAAAAAAAAAAAAAAAAAAAAAAGTTCCAAAACAAGTATGAACCAGAAATTTCAGAGGAGGAGTGAGAAGGCACCTTTTGATTAAGGAGATATTGGGCCCAGAGCCTATCATTGCTTGTATAGAAAACTGGTTGATATCTAACTAAATTCAAACTTGTGGAAACCCAGACACTGGGTATATAGCTTGAAATGGCTGAAATAACTTTAAAGCATTGCAACAGGCATCTGCCCCTATCAGTCTACCAAGGACCAGGCTCTTGGGAACATAAAAGTAGAGCACATACCCAATTCGCTGACAGTTCTAGTAAAACCATGCCCACACTATATGCTGCTTTTCCCCTGCAGTAGATACATGCCTGTAACCTTTTTGTCAAAAATGTCTTCCTCCTTCAGCGCAACAGTGCCTGATGACTCATAGCAGGGCAAATTGCCTTCCTTTTTTTCTGAAGGTTATTTTTCCCTCAACACTGGACAATGTAGGTTGACTCTATTTGTGGTTATGCAAATACAATCTCCAGACAATAACTTTCCAAATCAGGTTTTTACTGAGAAAGAAAACAATCTGAGATGGGCTTTAAAAAAGAAAAAGTAGAGATACATATATTTGGTGTTTTTCCTTCTTAAGGCTGTGGGGAAGCTATAATTTGCCTCATACTTATTATTTAAGCAACTTAGATTTGCTTAGAATTTAACTCAGCCATCAAAGTGTTAAGTAGCACATGTGTGAGGGCTGAGACTGGGCTCTTGTGCACTGTTGTATTTCTGTCATCTGAAAGTTAAACACTGGGTTAGGAAAATCCAAATGGTGGCTTCATCATCAGAATGACAGCAGAAAGAAAAATATTTGCACTTTTTTCCCCTCTAAGTAGAGGGTTGGAAGGGAGCATTTCTCTCAAGACATTCCTTTATCCTTTTGACAGCAAGAACTACATTGCTGAGACTGTCTCCAGTCACATGTTACTAATACCCCAGCTTCTCCTGTCTAGAGCTCATGCTGCAATTATTGTTTATTTTTTCCCAGAAATCACAGTGTTTGTTGGCTTTATTTTGTGGACACCAGACTCCCTGTCCTCTATACCCCTGCAAAAATCCACGGTACTTCTATTCAGCAGGTCCCAAGAAGCTGAACAGTGGAACTCCCAAAGCAGGATTTGTACAGAGCTTGCAGAGCCAAAGTCTTTTTCTAGCTGCACCCATGTAGCTCTGCTACACCCTTCACTGTCATGGGTATGGTTTTGTACATCAGAAAAAGTGATCTTAATAAGCTCTTATCCTTTGTATTCAACATCTGTATCAGAGACTTGTGGGGTCGAATTATGACTTCCTAAAAACAACCTGGGTTCAGAAACACTCTTCTGACAGTACTTCTCACTATTTTTTTTAATAGATAAAGCTCGATAAAAACAACCACATTACTTCCTTTCAAATCCTACCTTGAAATGCTCCTTTCCCGCAATAAACCTTTAAGATCTTAATGGCAGTGTGATTAGTGCTGAACTGAGACTGTGCTGATGGATATCGCTGCCATTTGTACTCCCGTATTTTCTGTCTCCATCTTCTCACTCTTAGTTTTATGTTTAGACTGTGAGCTCTTTAGCTCACAGATTGTTTCTACATTCTCATTTTGGACAGGAGCTAGCACCATAAGCCTCCGTGCTTCACCAATATAAAGCATCAACAGAGAAGACAGCTTTCCCTTGTTTATGAATGACTGCTCTCTTCGTGACGTTTTAGCTTTTGTTACACTCAGATAGAAGGAATGTTCTCTATACAAGAGAGATGAGACAACAGTCTAAATTTTAATCTACAGTGTTCAAAATTAAGAATGATTTTCAATGCTTACCTTCTTAACTGAAATTTGTGATATCTTTTCTAAGCTTCTTTAAATGCTTTTGACATAACATGTGACATAAATACCATTTCCAAATAAATCTTCCCAATTTCTCTCTTCTCAGTTTCTCCTGCTTGAGAAGATTCAATTATGAAAGTTTCAGGGGCCCCAGATTCTGTTCTCCTTGGCAGGTCTGCAAAACTACACCAAGTCCAAAGTGGAGCTCATGGGAAGGAAAAATGTATTTAACACTTATTCATCCCATGTTTTGTTATATTCTCACCTTTCTACACAAACTTTTTAAAACACCTTGCCCCAAAAACTTTACAATGTCTGTTACCCTGTGCATCACTAGCAGCTGAAGGCCATGTCAGCTCAAGAATAGCATGGAGCCATGCAGAAACACACATGCTGTTCAGGTGCACTGCCTCACTACCAAGGGGCTGTCAGCAGAAATGATGCAGCAGCTCAGATATTGGAGTTGTCTTATATGATAAAGTTGCCAAAGACAGGCTGTCAGCTGCCCTACTTATTTTCACACTGCAAAAAATACAAGTTACTCTGGTAAAAGTTTCCATCAAAAGTGAGAGATTCCCAAGCTGGGCATTTGGAGGCTCTCGGTTCTCGCTAGCAGGGCCTGCTGCAGCTGACCTCAGAGCAGCATGCACAGCCTGGCTGCTGGGCTCCCACACTGAAACCAGCCAGCCAGTTTGCACAAGTCTCCCATTCTAAAATATGTGTAATTTATTTGAGCTGATAGAGAGGATAAGAATCAACTGTCTGTTTCCCAGTTAATAAAAAACATACAATGAGAGGAGAGCTCTGCCAGCATATCTTGTTTACCCAAAAATGTTTGGCATTAAATGTGAAATCGGAAATGAACTCATTATCTGATTATTTTCATTTTGAAGAATTAACTGCTTTGGGGGAAAGGCTTGTCCTAAACAGTCCTCTTGTATGGATGACTAATTGCAAATACATATCTGAGAAGAATACAGCAAGCCCTTGTGACTCCCAGGGTAGGATAGAGCTCTATCAATTTGGACAATAACACTGGGAGTATCCTCCCACATGATGTATTTCAAAACAGGAGGAAAAGTGTTCAAGCTAGCAACATTATGCCCATATAGATGAGAAGAGTGGAGTTTCAGGAAAGGCCATGTTCTGTCATTCTCATCCAGACAGTGTGGATAGAAATGCTTAAAAATTATTTGTAGTAGATTTGCCCCTTCCTCTCCTACAACATAACTATATGGCAGACTGGATATTTATTACTTTCTAGTCGTAAAAGTGTGTTGAAAACAGAATTCCTCAGTGGTATAAATGGGAGTGCTTCAGTGAAAATTAAGACAATTAACATTGGAATCAGATACTCATTCAAGGCTAAAAAAGTTTTAGGAAAACTTCCCACTCCGCTGTAGCACCAACCTCTGGTCACTGTGGATTAGGAGAGAACTGAGGTCAAGACAGCCCGTGGGGCTGTATCTTTTTGCTTTGTCTTCTAATCTTTCTTTGTTCCTTTCTCATCTACTTGAGCTCAGCTTTCAGTGTTTCTGGTTTGCCCTCTCCATAGCTGACTCAACAGCTGCTGCTCCTTCTAGGCTTGCTGAGTGCCTCTTCTGTACTCAAATACTTCTTTCTTTTCGTACTGGGAACTGACGCAAGTTTTGAAAAGGGTACCGTGGAGCCCTCCACTGTGTATCAGCACTGCAACTTAACGCATGTCCTCCTCTGAATATTTGGCTCTTCCTTTTCTTCTCTGACTGAAATATTCTCATCCTCACATGCCCTGTGAACCTATCTGCAATATCACAATGTGCATGTCATAAACTTCCTCTTAGCTACATTTTTTTTTTTTTCTGCCCAGCCCATCAATAGAGAGGCAAAAATACATTGATTGGTGTCCAGGGAAGTGGCAGGTCAAACAACCCAGTACAACTCTGGTCTGTCCAACAAGCCAGCATCACTTCATAGGCTTCTACCTAGGCTTCACTGACCATGCATAATATAGGCAGGGGCAGCCCAGATGCCTTCCCTCCATCTCAACCAGTACAGAGAGCAGATATCCAATAATTAGTCAGCTGAATCACTGTGCACTTGGTCCCTACTACTCAGCTCATATCTCTGCATGCTATAGCACAGATGATGCCAGAGCTGGTCCAGTTGGGAATGAGAAATCACCTTGCCTGGTTGAACACTGTTTAAGTCTCCAGAATTTTGCAGCTGCTATTTCTGATTCTTCTTCAGTCTACATTCTCCATTAGTTAGAGTACATAGGGTGAAACCAACTCCCCCAACTGCACAAATATAGGCAGCATTTTAGAACAAAAATGTATCACGGCAGATGTACATCATAAGAAAAATATTATGAAAAAAACCCTGAAAACATTACGTTCCCACCAACAAAGATACACATTCCCAGACTAATGCTGATGTGACAATTTCCATGTACTCTGGTTTCTTTCCTTTCACGTAGCAGTGCACACACCAGTGCTCGCCTTCTCTGCAACAGCTGGTCTAAGGCAGTGAAGGGTCACCAGTACTGTTCTGTTTCAGTTCCTGGAGGCTCCCTCTTCTGGCAAACTGCCACGCTTCCTGAGCAAGTCTATCTTGCCCCAGAAACTGAAGAAATATTCCCTATTTGAACTGTTAAACTTTCATTTCCTCTCTGATGTTGTCTCAGCATGAGTAGCATTTGAGAGTCTGTTTAGGTGTTTGCTCTTCTTTCCTTAAATCTCTGAAAGATCTTATTTGCACTGAAAGGGACAATTGAGCATGAACTTTGTGAGTTCTTTGGTATGGCAAATGTAAGCTTTTAAGACAAGGCATTTGAGGTTTTCTTTCCATCAAACTATAGAAAGCAATTAACCAGAAAGTGTAAACAGTTAGCAAATGTGAACACAACGGAATAGGCTGTTTGACTCTCTTTTCATTCCAAATGAAATGGAAAAGAGAGAGTAATAACATTCTCAGAGGAATTTGTCACATGTGTTGTTTGTGCGTATCTTTCACGTCTTGTTCTTTCACAGCCTGTTAGATCCTGGAGTTGAAGGCGCATTCTTCAACTTCCTTCTGTAATCCAGACCAAACCATAGCACCCATACTGAGTTTTTATCTCAGTGAATAGCAAGGGTTCCACTGCTTTATTATTATTATTGCTAATAAGTCTAATATCTTTTCTAGGAAGCTGAAAGTTACATCTGCTCCCCACATTACCAAAATCATACAGTGGTTCTGGTTTCTATCACTCTTGATGTTGCTGTTACTGACACCATTCACCACTTGCAATAGTGCTTTGAGTTTATCTCATTAAAGAAGGGAAATCAAAAAAGTGACCATCACCTCATCAACATGACCATCACTGATTAAAGAAAGCAGCTTATTAATCAACACCCAAGCAGAGGGGAGAACAAACTTGTTCTCGTATTTCCATGGACACAATGCTACCTGCAATCTTTTTGTACTGTTTCTGCTTTTTAATTATCTTAAATTAATTTGCTTTAATCCAATTTTAGATTGTGAAAGATACTACTTCTGATACTGCCACCCGCTCCCTTCACCTATGAAGAACACGAAGCCTATGAATCAGCATGGCTTCTGACAGAGTCAACTAAAGATCCCTGTTTAACTTCAACCCTCAGCCAGCCAGTTCATTTATTTCTAACACACAGTACTGTGTCACATTGGTATCTGCAGTGCAAAATGATTTCCTAACATTGCCTAGCCCTGCAGCCAGTTGTGTGTTTGTCGGTCTGCAGGGACAAATGGAGAGGAAGAGTATCTACTGTAAGTCATTGCTGTTAAAGACTGATCTACTTGCTCAGAGTTATTAGCCTTGCACTTCCGTGAGCTTTATTCTTGAATATTGCATTTTGTTTTCCTGATAAAAATATTATCAAGAGTAATGTTCATTAGGAGCTGGCATATTGAGTGGGCAGATTCCAAATATGCTTGGGTACAGGAGATGTTTTCTTATATTTTTGGGGTGGGGAGAGCAGTATGAATCAACTTTTCCATCAGTAGGCATTCCCACACTTCTGTAACAACTCAATAATATGGAAACATGGGTTGATTTCCACACTGCTGCTATTGTTGTTCAGGTTTTCTGTGTTTCTGTACCCATAAATGAATGTCAAATGCCCGGAGAAGACATTGAACCAAAGATCAAGCACACACACTATCTCTCGTAGTCTTCTTTTTTTTCTGCTGAAATACTAAAATTGAAAAAAAGATTTGTTCCTCATTATGTTGCATACTGAAATGTGCTTTTGACATTTTTGCACATAGAGTATTCTTTTGTCTGTGTTAATCAGCTTCTTAGGGAATGAGGTCTATTCAAAATATAAGGCAGAAACTTCTGTGAGAGACAAACACATTGTGATACAGAGAAGTATCAAATAAACAAATCCCATTTGTCCTCAAGTTAATTTGGAAGATGAGGATATATAGCAGAGAATATGTCAAATTCTACCATAGGCCCTTGGGAAAGTTATATTACATTAACCCAACTCCATCTGCAGCTGGGGAACTTGAGAGCAGCAGCAGAAATGGTCAACTAGCTTCCAGCTGAGTAAGCATACATTTAATACAGCAGCTTGTTTTAATAAAGCATTGTTCTATGTTATATTAAGGGTCCATGCACAGTAAGCAGCAAAAAAGAAAAAAAAAAGCCTTTGGAAAGATTAAGATTTACTGTCAGAATTTACTATGAGTGCCTGCAAAAGCCTTATAACTGGAAATCTGTATGTCTTATGCTGAAGCATCACAAATGAAGCAAAATATCAACAGAGACAAAGAGACAACATTCTAACTCTTAACCCATGTCTGAGGATAGAACTAAATAGTAAATTAATTGAATTTATACTGATGATGAGATGTGAGGTTAAGGGCATATGAAACAGATGCAATTATATGAGTATTTTAAGATGAGTACTGTTATTTTATGACACTTCAGAGTGCCCCGTCCTTTTCAGGAAAGGTAAAGGGAATGTAGCTTCTTCTAAGAAGAGATTATAATCAGTATTTGCAGATGATTAAATAACTGTAGATGGAGATAAGGAAAAAAATGTAGGGATAACACCAATATGTGGAAATGTTAATTCAGAGAAATGCATGTACACAGAGTAAATGAATAACTTCTGTCTTTCATAAGGGACATAAATGAAGGGTTTAAAAAAAAAAAACAACATAGAAAAGTCTTTTGGAAATATCCATATGCAAGGAAGATTGCAACCATATGAGGTGTGGCATTGCCATTAAGGACACTTCCGAACACACACAATGGCTACTCTCATTAGCCTTGATGAGAAGTTTATCAGAAGCATGTCATGTTAGCAGCCCTATCACAGTAGCATATGTGTTGCACAGATGAGAGCTGTCATAAGATGAAATTCAATTTGGAGAAGGACTTCTTAGTGTTAGACCAGACAATAGCAGGTTCCAGCTCCAGTAGGTGGCCGTGGTGGCCCAGAGATATTAAAACATTGGCACAGACTGTAGGTCACATGTCCATTTTTACTTTTTACCTATTTGTGCCTCCAGGCATCCAACACTGACATCCTCAGCCCTTTCTGGTCCCCTGTACTGTCTGAATTTATAGCTGCAGTAGAGCAAACCACTTGATGTCCTGTTCCCAAGACACATTGTCTCTGCCCATCTATGCTGCCCATCTATGTTTAAACAGCAAAAAGTCTTCCCCAGATCTTTGTACATCAGTCATTTTTTTTGTACTATCAATCATTTTATCCCCCAAGTAAGATATAGAAACGACAGTGTGACTCTTCTGGAGAGAAGCTCTACAGAATTGCATGATACACTGATTATGAAAGGAGGTACTTGTACTGAAGCACAGCCTTTAACAAAGTGCCACCATCTGCACTGTGTCGCAATAAATGTTCCTCTCATTGATGCTCACTTGGATTCAGATATGAAGACGAATAACCATTACTTCTCCTGCAGTGTAGCTGCAACTCTGGAATTGCATAATTAGTATATTGTAGCCATCCTACCACAATATGGGGCCTTCTGATAGATTTTGTGAAATGAAGAGGGCTGGGTCTGGCTGATAATTTGGGAAAGAGATGACAGGGGAAACCCCCAGCCCAGCAGGAATTGGTGTTTCTAAAACAATAGCTGGAACTCTGAGTCATTGCTAAAGCAATATTCAAACAAGAGTATCACAGGACACGCTGTACTGCAAAAAGAGACTGCTTCTGGATAAGCTGCACACATGGAGACCTAAAAAATGTTCAATTTCAAAAAAATTAAGAATCCTTATATGCGTATTTCAGGAATGAGATCAATACCCCCAGGGTGGTTTTAAATTTGGTAATTACATTTTGTTAGACTCCAGCAATTTTCATTGGATTTTAGTCCATTCTACACTTTTCTGTCTTTCACAGTGGAAGCAGTACTTCCATAGTAGTGCACCTTAAGCACTATTAACTAAAAATTCCCCGTATTCACTTAAATATAGAAGATAAATGCTTTATTTCCTGACTTAAGCCTCATTATCATGCAGAAAGTTTGAAAACCCAGATAAATATGAAGAAATTGAGTCCAAGAGCTGTAGGATTTATTGAAATGCCATTAAAAAAATGATCTGTTTGAGGAAGGCAGACATTCTGATTACACATGTAGCATGATCACAAAGCCAGGAGGAAAAGCGAGAAAAAAATGAGCTCACCTGTCTGCCTAGGGCCAATCTTTCTGTTTTTTAATGCAGTTCTTGGTCTTACTACCTGAATGAAGTCATACTTGGAGAGAGCATGTCCTCTAGGTCAGAGCCGTAGTCACAAGACTGCCTTTTCTCTCTTGCCACAGAAGGTTTTGCATTTCAGGAGTTGCTAGAATAATCCCTGCAGAAGGTAAACAAGACTCTGTTCACTGAACATAATAGAATATAAGATTTTAAGGGAACACTGAGAACTGCAAAACTCTTTACCTGAAAAGCTCAGTTTGAGGGAAAGATATTATTCGTTGCAGAGTTTTAAAAAGGAAAACACGAACTGAGTCAAACTATTCCAAAGCCAGGACACTTTATGCATAATCAGCTTAATAAATGGAAAAATGTGTAAATCCTGTCCTTCCAGAGCATTATAAAAATGGTATTACATAGGAGATTGATTTCCAGAGCTCCCAGGGGTATGCTCTCTTCTCCTGCTGCACATGTCTAGGCACCATTAACACTGTTACCAAGGGGACAATATACATGTCAGTATAAAGTACATGATCACAACCTTCTGAATTACAACCCCCTAATTAGCATCCCTGTGTCAATTATCCCATTCAGGATGTCAAATATTTCACAAGGATTAAATTTCAAAATACTCAGAGACTCTGATATATAAAGTCCCAAATGGCTGCTCAACATATATTAATGTTATTGTATCACATATAACAGGTAAAAGATTAAAGTCTTTCACACACTTCTACAGTGGTTAAGGTACCACAGCTGCATCTGTGTACTTCACTTGTGGGGTTGCCTACTGTTCAAAAAGGGGAGAAAGAAAGGTTTCACATTCTCAGCCAGCATTTTATTTTCCAGAATAGTAACAACAATGTAATTCAATACCCACACTAAGCCTCTGACAAACTGAACCCCAAACTGCAGGGTAGGGGAGAGAAGGAGAGGAGAAAGAGTGGGTTCTGCTGTGCCGACATCAGAGCAACCTTTGCTTCATGGCTTATGCCTCGCTGTCAGCAGGCAAAGAATGCACACATGTGCAGCCACGGCATAAACATATCCATTTGGAAGTGTTTTGGCTTCCAGTTTAAATCACGCTTCCTCTAAAAAATCTGGCTTTCTCAATATGCATTAATATTCCATTTGTAAAACAAACTTGGCCTTAGTCTATAATAGGATGTAGATCTCCAGGTGAGCAAAATAACCTTGGGCTGATCCAACAGGGCAGAAACACACACCTAAATTAAAATCTCTGTGTAGTCCACAGCCTGAACTGTTTGCAGGAGGAAGATGAATGAGTGAATCAAGGTCTAAATTATTTTACATCTAAGACAGCTTTAATGCTTCACAAATTGAAATCTTTTAAAGTTAAGAGTCTGGTTTAACTTGTTAACCTTTCCTTTAGTTACCACTTTTTCACCATCTCTTTTCCACAGATGTCTCATTCAAAAGGCACTTGCATAAAAATGCTCTAATGAGCAAATTTACTGACTGAAACCAGAACAAAGAACCTTAATTGACTATTGAAGAAAATGCATAGAAAACAACTTTTAAGTTCAGAATTGTAAATATTATGTCAGAAACAGAGCCTTCACAATGACACTTCTGTATTTTAGATAGAAGCAAGAACTAGCAAGCCTAATCGGCTCAAATTTTGTCAGTAGACCACACAATAGACTACTCTTGAGCAAGCAGCAACCCAAAAATTAGTCCCAGAAATGACTGAGGAAATAATTTCAAATATCAGAGGGAAGAGGACTGTGTTTGGCTGTAAAGAGGCAAGATGTAGCAAACAAATTGTTTCAAAGAAATAACCAGAGTCCCAACCAAGGGCTTCTTGTACTTTATGTGTGTTGCAATGGTACATGACGTGATCTGGAGGTAACAAATTAGAAAGAAACATATTTTAATAAAATAAAAAGGTCTAAACTACAGTGGCTCTTCAGATCTCAGGCCAGCCTTGAGGAAGAAAGGGGGAGGTGGGTGAGGAAGAAAAAAATGAAAAGAAAAAAATAGAAAAATCTGAATGAAACCGCAGTGCCTCAAGCAGCTTTACACATTCATAAACTACATTTTATCAAAACATTTCAATGGCATTTTCAAAGTCTAGTAGTCAAGCTCCTGCTGTTGATTCTCTCTGTAAGTGGGAACTCTTTTTATCCCACTTCTGTGGGAGCTGTGAACCATTGAAGACAGATAATCTTTTATTAGACACATGCACAGTGAGAAGTGCAGTGGGACTCCTCCCTGTCCTCTCACTTCAAATCAGACAGTGAACGTAGTGCTAATACAAATAATAAGCAACCATTGGCAATAAAATATTTTCCCATTAAAATGCATCAATTTTCCAGTTATCTTTTTCTTACGTTTGCTATTTCACACCAGCTCCACCAACAAGAGCCATTTCTATCACTTTCACTCTATCCTATCCTTTTAATTTTTGCCTAAATTCATTGATTTACCAGTGTGTGCTACTCTTTAATAAGCCAATCTAATTTCCACCTCCTAGAGCTCTCTCCCCTTCAATCCCATCTTCCACGTGTTTCAGCTTTACTTTGATGTGACTTCCTTGCCAGGCATGCTAAAATCCAGGAACAAAGTGCCTATCATTATGACTGCAGTTCATGCCCTGACTAGCCACAGCGGCAGCGGAATTAGACTATAATCTCCTAAACAATGTAGAATCTGTAAATCAAAACCAACCAGTTCCATTTGGTGTGTAGATCACTGAACCTGTGGGACTATGGAAATCAAAATCACTTTTCTAAGGTGAAATGAACCTCAGCATATGGATTTGTTCAGCTTGGATTCTTTCTCTCCTTATCCCCAAAAGCTATTCCATCCTGAAAAACCGCAACTTTTTCTGAACCAGGGGGCAAAATAGGCACACATGAATGTAAGCATACAGGCAGTACAGAGATTAAAAACAACCTACCTTCAGTACTGCCCCGCCTAGCCTTGGTGGTAAGGATGTTTGCGTTTCTTTGCTCTAAATATAAAAACAAACAACAGTGGCTGCTCTAATCAAAGGAGTAATTACATGTTGCTTAAAAAATGTACAATGCATCAAGACACTTACACAGAGCCTAGAGTTATTTCACTGATGAAACACCAACTACCCCTAGCACATACAGAAAACATTCAGAGAGAGTCAGATAAATGGAGTTGTGCCTGATGCAGTAACATAAAATTTCTTGGCACAGAACAGTAATTTCCATAACACAGCACTCAAGGGGTTTCTACTTGCAGAAATTAAGCCCCCGCATGCTGACTGATGTGTCATCATGCACAGAATTTAACTGGGATAGCCCAAGTCCCACGTAAGTCACTGACCACTTTATATTGTAAGTTACTTGAAACCTCACAGGTGTACAGAGCTCTCTTCCAGCAACGCAGATGGACCTAAATGTAATCCTCCAAAGAAGAGTGCAGAAGATCGTTTTTTTTTTCTTTATCTGTCCTAAAGAAAAATATCAAATAGAAGGCTTATGGAAAAGAGTTATAAAGTAGAGTTTTTCCTCCTAGTTGTCTTCAGTTTCTCAGCTTTGATGTCTCTCAGGTTCATATTTTCCAGGGCTTTTTTCCTTATTTTTTCGTTGGGAGCACATGAAATTCTCCAGGAATGGGGGAAGGTGGCAGAGGCCAATCTGCTGACCACATACTCCCAATATGTGATTCCTAAGGCTTCCTCTTAGTGACATTTCCAAAGTGGAAAGTCAATAACGATCATAAACAAAAAATCTGTAATCCTAACTCCTCCTTCCACTTATTTTTTCATGCCAATGTGGACCAGTGTGGAAAGAGAGGGCCTCCAGAGTATCAGCTTCGGTAGATGAGGACATGCAGGATAGCGTGAAACAGTTGGAAGGCCGGGTTTAAACATGTAATCTGAAACACTGGAAACTAGAACTCACAGTGGGGCTTAGCAACAAAATCAACAATATAGGCATGGCATGACATGTGATCACCAAAGCAGAAGCAAGGTTGCTTAAATATAGCCACTGTAGGTATTAGAATATTTCTGAGAAGTACACATCAAGCACGAGACAGATGCTACTAATAAGTAGAGCTTTAGACATTTATTTTCGTATTTAAATATCTAGCTATATTTATCTGAAAGATTTAACCACACCATTCTTGACCGAAAGGTATGCCAGTTACTTACTGCTGTCTAGACAAAAAGATTTAAAACTGCAAAAGATAAAACCTTTGCAAAAGAGTATGGAAAAGTGCTTTAAGAATCCATGGGAAGGGTAATATCTCCACACTTTAGTCTTCAGAGCTTTGGCTTTCAGAGCTTTGTCTATTAAGGAACTCAATATATTAATTGTTTTGTAAAGAGTTTCCTAATGATTGTTCTTGAACCTAAATTGTTTGGGCTTGGGGTAGAGGTCAGTAAGTTACGAAAATTCTAGAAAAGTGGAAAAAAACAAAGCATCTTATAGGCATAGGTACTGTCTGATGATCACCTGACACCTTTGGAGTTGTGATCACAGCGTGATGAACCACTTCAAACTAGGACATAAAGATATGAATCATCCACAGTGAGTAAGTTGTCCCACTTCCAAACTCAAAAAAAAAAAAGTCCAGACTATCTGGACACTCACCCTAAGTATTGGGACAGCTTTAAATGATCCTGTGATCTCAGTGAAGAAATTGTATTTGAAATGAGTTGCACATTTTGCCTCTATTTTTAGCATAACCGTAAACCAGACCTGCTAAACAGAGGTTTCCCAATCTCTGCTACAGTAATTTGGTATCATGTGGTACATAAAGCTGGAAGGAAGCAGCATACAAAAGACTTACCACAGACATCAAGGAGTGGAGAGGTCTGAAGCACTCCACTAAATGCTAAATATTCAGAAATACTTATATTTCCGTATAGGGCAAATATTTCTGTCCCACTGCATTTTTGAAGCATTTAATTTCTGGCCTAAACAGATGAGAAACTGGGAGCAGTTCACACATAACACTTCAGAACATCAAGTCTCTACCAAAAGAGAGAGTTGTGGGTAGACACAGGAATCGAATTTGTACACTTTGCTCCTTGGCCCCTTGGTCTTTCCATTTGCACTGCACAAAAGATGCCCTGAGAGAATAATGTAAGACATAGCCTTGATGGTAAAAAGCCAGCGCACAGCTTTGTCCAACTCATTTCTACCATTCTGCTGGGAAGGATGCTGAGCTTCAGGTCATGAGCACAGTGCACAATGCCAAAGCATGCAGTGCTCTGCAAGCGTCTCTTGTAGCCACCAGCTTCTGAGGCTGATGCATCCAGACACAGCAGTGATAGACTCTACTACCAACGATAAGACGGCTGGGGACTGAGATGCTGCCAGGACGAGAGATGGGTGGAAAGAACGGACGAGGTCTCGTGATCTGCAAGTTTTTATCTTTTCCCTCTGGCTGGAAATGGTAACAGAGGAGCAAAGTACCCTGGGGAATGTAGTAGTCCTTCTCTTCTGAGAACCAGGTACATACACTACATGATGTTATGATATGGAATACCAATAACCGAAAATCATAAAACCATGACACTGAGCAAGAATTGATTTTACTGAATATTCACATTCAACTCATTTCAGAAGTTATAATTTCTTTTATTATACTTGTACTAACCTGAAATACTGAAAAACTGATGTTAAAATACTTCCAGGTACAAGTTGATTTGAGTTTAGCAAAAGAATTCACACAGCAAGAACGTCAAACAGCTTCACCTAATGTAGTCCTTGTATGCAGGTTAACATTGCTCTTGCTGACTAAGAATTTTTCCTGTAACACAATAGCTCTCCTCATGGAATTAGGCACTATTCAAGAGAAGAAATAGTTGCAAAACCTATTCCTGTATCGATATAAAATTGAGTAGGGCTTCAAGAGACATGAAAAGGTCATCTGGTTTGTCCTCAGGCAGAATCAGTATTTGTGTCCCATGTGACAGATGTACATTCTTAATGACAGTGACTTCACTACGTCCCCAGTTTCACTGTGTTTATGTTTAGAAAGTTTTTCCTAATAACTATATTGACTCTCTGGCATAGTTCAGCTTGTTGTTTCTTATCATGTCTGCCATGAACACAGAGGACATATTACTCCCTCTTTACAACAGGGTGGGTTTTATTTTTTACATCTTAATTATTGCTCTGACACTTCCGTCTGTTTTTGAGAGCATAATAACTCAAATTTTGACAAGTTCTCCTTACCACAGTGCTCCAGCCAAAGTGCTCGACCATGTGCTCCAAGCTGAGTCCTTACTCAACAAAGCACCAGAAGATTACTTCTGCAGGCTGCATTCTGGTTATTGTGTTCATACTAGTTGGTTACTCAGCTTTTTAATAATCCATCAACTCATGTTTAATTTGATCCACTTTCATTTCCAGATCTTTTCCAAAGAGAACTGCTGTCTACTGTCAGGCATGTCCAATCCACTGCATGGCACAGCTCGCAATGCAACTGCCCCCTACTCCACGCTGTAAAGGGAGAGGCTCTTCCCCACAAAGCAGCCCGGCCTGGCCCTGGGCATACACTCATCTCAGTAAGTCAGTGCGCTATTAATTCTGTCTGGGCTGAAAAAATAACACGAGGAGAGCTCAGCATGGTGTTAACTCAAGTTATGGCAAATGATTGTATGCACTGTATACACTGGCTAAACACAGTCCTGTTAACAGCAAAAAACATGCAGCTGGGCTTTCCATATTAATAAAGGAATTTGAGGATAGGTTTCAAGATTGCTGGAAAAAATCCAAAATGTTTTTTGTATATTTGTGATTCCAGTTTCAGTTGACATAAATAAATTACCTGCAAATTTTCAAACGTAAGGTATTACGTTGCAGTCAGATTTTGTTACTTTTTCTTTAAATGTTTTAATAAAAAGATTACCATTTACAATAAGTTTTGTTACTTATATACATAAGCTATACTATATACTTTATGAGGACTGCTCCAAAAGTAATGTCTCCTATTTCATTATGTTGGCCCATGACATCAGAGGTGGTTGCCGGTGATATGGCAGTAGAGGTTGAACCTTCCCAGCAATATTCCATTATATTTTGTTGCCATGTGACAGACAGCAGCAGAGGGGCAGTCTTACACAATGGCATCTGACATGGAAGACTGTGTGAAGCAAAGGTGTGACACTGAATTCCTCCATGCAGAAAAATATTGCACCCCTGACATTCACTGGTGCTTGGTGAACTCTTATGGAGACCAAACCAGTGGTCAGTGAGCACAGTGAGGCTGTGGGTGCTGCATTTCAGCAGTGATAAAAGCAAGTGTGGATCACTTTCAGTGGTGTAGGTTTTGATGAGCATGGCATGCAGGCTCTTGTTCATAATTGGCAAAAATGAATAGCTAATGGTGGTGACTATGTTGAAAAATTGTGTTTTGTAGCTGAGAATTTGCTCTGTCTAACAGAGATATTGTGCTCATTGTATCTGTTGTAGCTTCCATGGAAATAATTAGAAGGCATTGTTTTAGGAGCGCCCTATGTATACGCAGCCCAAGACAAATCCTGTTCACACAGTGGGGCCCAGGCAAGCCAAAAGGTTGGACACCCATGTGTTACCCTATCCTGTATTTGTGCAATCAATTATTTCTGCCTACCACTTTGCATTTGTCCCTATTGGACTTAATCCTGGTTTTTTTTCAGATGATCTCTCCAATTTGTCAAGACCATTTGGGATTCTAATTCTGCTTCCCACATGTTCAGAATCCCCCATCTCCTGTCATATGCAAATTTGCTGCATATCATGTTATTCTCTCCTCCAGACAATTCATGAGAACATTTAAAAACATTTAATCAAGATCAACTCCCCATAGAAAATTCACAATACATTTCAATTAAACAATAACATTAGGTTACTATTCTCTGAGATTCACTTTTCATTCAGCTTTGCGTTTACTCTGAATATTGAACAAGATTGTTTCTTTAGCTTTCCTATGAGAATACTATTCAAGAGATTGCCAAATCATAAATAATATCAGAACAGATTTACTGTATCCCTTGTATTTGTGAACTTGTTACCTTGTCATAGCAGGAAGTTACTTTGTTTTGTCATAATTTGCTCCTGACAAATTATTTGCTATTCCCTCTCTGCATGCTGTGTTCTAGCTGCCTATGAATATATAGGCTATTCATGTCACAATTTTTCTGAGATATTTTGGTGATTATATCGTACAATATGCAACTGAAAATCAGGTTTCTCGAGGTACAATTTAATTTCAAGCAAAAAAAAAATACTTTTGAATCCTTTTTCATCAAATCATACTCCTAAATACCACTGTTATAGGAGGCAGCATCTGTAGCAAGTCTTGAGTGAGTACAGAACTGTGCATCTCATGCATAAATGGTATATCTCATTGATCAGCACTAGTAGAAACATCTCCCTGTGCTGCTGATTTATGTCTCAATGTGTCATTCATTGAAATAAAGCCCTCTATAAAGTGTATGGGTATCATGAGGTAGTGAATCAATTATGTTCATTCAGATTACGCTCAAAGCACTTATGTCATACTGTTGACTCTTCAACCACCTGCTCTTGTCAAGGAGGTCTGGCACGCAGGCTTTGAAGCATTCTTGATTTGCTCCAGTCATGCCATGTTCTGGTTATAAAAAAAAATCTGTTGTCATCATTTTCATACAGATATCTTTTGAACAGCCAGCAGTATCTGTAGAATTTCATAAATGAGATGGAAAGGGTGCAGCAGATACGCGGTCTCTTTGGAGGAATATATGTTTTGTGCATCAGTCAGATGATATAGGCTATCTAAATACACACCTGTCAAATTACAATCCAGTTAAAAATGAGTTAGCACAATATCTCTGACTAGATTTTTTACTAAGATACATGATATATTTTTCATATGAAGTCAAGTCATGTGGAAGACTAGGAGGCACTCAGATGGAAGAATCCAACAGAATTACCCCTGAAAATAAAGATGCTGAATTGTTAGACTATGCAAAATGAGAAATAAAGACACAGAAAACCAGAACAACTGATTCTAATTTCAACTCTCCAAAACCCAATTAATCCTAACAGTCTGGATTAATGTGGAGTAATGGAGTAATGGATTAATTAACTGGAGTAACTCTATGCCCAGATGTGGGCTTTCTATGCTTTTACTAGGGGAAAAAAAAGTAAAAAATGAACTGTTCATAATGAATAAAAATCAAATTGTTGATCACTTTTTCCATTAATAAGAATCAGTTAAGAATAAGAATAATAAGAATCAGTCAAGACAAATCCTGTTCACACAGTGGGGCCCAGGCAAGCCAAAAGATTTGACACCCATGATCTGGTTCCTCTCCTCTGCCATGGGCAGGATTGCCTCTCACCAGATCAGGTTGCCCAGGGCCCCACCTAACCCAGGCTTGAACACTTCCAGGGATGGGGAATCCACAGCTTCTCTGAGCAGCATGGTCCACTGGTTCACCACCTTCACAATGAAGAATTTTCTCTTAATATCTAATATAAATCACCCCTCTTTTAGTTTAAAATTTTTTCCCCCTTGCCCTTTAACTATCAGACCACATAAAGTGTTCATCTCCATCTTGTTTATGAGATGCATTTAGATACTGGAAGGTCACTATAAGGTCTCCCTGGAGCTTTCTCTTCTCTGGGCTGAACAAGCCCAGCTTCCTCAGCATTTCTGCATAGGAGAGGTGCTGATTATTCTTTGGCCTCCTCTGGACCCACTCTAAAACAGTTCCTTCCTCTTCTGGTGTTATTTTATGCTCTCTCTGCAAGGAATTATTCATCAATGGTGTTATCCCCTTGCAGATTTATCCAGAGCTTCAACTGACAGATTTCTTTAGAGAAATCTGAATCTCCCCTAGAATCTCATTCATTCTGGATTAAAAGTACTTTATGTAAAAATATAACATTTTTCTTCCTGAATTCGCAGAAGCAGAAAAAGGTGAAAAATACAGAGTAAGAGAAAATACACTGGAGGCTGAGATCAAACCTGTCCACTTGTATTATTTTACTAGACATGTATGAATTTCTAAATTCAATAAACATGGAACAGAAGCAAGTGAAGCTCTCAAACCACAAATCAAAATTACTGAGGTCTTTTAGGGATGTTCGAAGTAGACATGGCCTTCAGGACTGTTAACTCTTTTATTCCAGAGCAGGAGGAGTTATCCTGTCAGGAAAAGTAATGGCACAAAATAAAAAAATCTTAGTACAACTACCAGTCCTGAGGATAACATGCAAATGTCTTTCCACTTAGGCATGATTAATTAATATGGCTAATATTCCAGTATCTGTCTAATAAAATTTAGCAACTAGCACCACTAGGAAGTTGTAACTGGGCAATTTATTGCCATCCCTTCCCTCTTTCTATTACCTCATTACAGACTTCCTGCAAAATGATGAGATGCAGTGGCCTGCATGAACTTTCTGAAGATGCTATGCTACTGAATGATAAATGGAAAAGAATTGACAGATAAAGGAAAGACATACCTGCTTCTTATTAAGTACCTGCTACTGTTACAGTAGAATAAGGTAACAGCTTTCTTTTCTCCCCACATCAAAACACACACTTGAAAGCAATTTCCTGAAATGGCACTCTTAGCTAATGCGAAAGAATATTATAGGACAGAGAGGGAAACTATAAATGGTAACAAAGTTTTAATTCCCTGGCTCAGGATCCCCCATAACCTGTTGTTAATCTAGTCGCTCTCAGGAAATGGTGGTAAGATGATAATTACTACTCTGTTCCTCCAAAGGAGGCACTATATGGCAAACTCTAAATAGAAGGAAAATAATACTATCTTTTTAGTATTTTCATCATGCATCGCTAGGCTGCTGTGATGAAGCCCAAGGTAGTATCTACCTGATGTACTGTACGTGGGGAGCACTTAACAGTGCATGTGCTTAGAGGAATTTATCACTAGTTCCTGCTATATTCCAAATACACTTAACAAGAAAGAATGCAGCAGTGAGAATAATATCAGAACTGCAAAGAAATTTCCAAGAGATTGATGCATTAGTTTCCATTGATTTCAGTGGGAAGTAAGACAGGCTCCAGGTGATGTTACTGAACAGAAAAATTCCGTCATTAAGTGGCGAGCATTTCAGCAGATTCACCAACAATAGAAAAGGAAGAACCATGTAAAAGAAAGCTACAAATCACTTCATGTCTCAACATGTTCTGGACCCATACTCCATCAAAAGACATGGAAAAACAGTGCTTTTAACTTTCCAGTGCTTCTTAATGTCAATGGAATGTCAAACAAATAACATGCATTTTAAAGTGCAAATATATTGAAGGCTTTTACCACAGTGAAAACATTGTAAATACCTTTCTTTTTAAATGAAAGAAAATATTAAGTAGGCAGACTATTAATATAGGCCAGTGTTTGACAGAATGCACATTCCAAATGTAATGTAGAACTGCATGAAGCTCAAATCTTGTATTTTTTTTTGATGATTTTTTTTCTCCACTGCAGAAAGAGCAATGCAACTGGGTCATACCAGTTTTGAATAACAAATCACAGTGCGGTGATAGAGGCTACTATACCTTCAGCTATTAAAACTTGTCTAGAGTGAGAGCCTGGCATAGTGTGTTGGAAAACTGGAAAAGTTCTACTTCACAGGCATCTACACAGTGTAAGATTTTATTGCCCTCAGTGAATACGTGGGTTGTTCTGTGAAGACAACTGCAAACAATGAGGTGAAAACAATACAAGGATCCTCAGGCTATGAGCGCACAAAGATGCCTAAGCTTTGCCTGCCTTCCAGTGGGATGCCCTAAGTCCTCTCCACTGTGAGTCTTCAGTCACATTTCATTCCCTCTGGATCACTGTATCTTACCCTTAGCCAAACTTCTTCAGTGACTTTAGCCCAGAACACGAATTGCCATTCCAGCAAGATCAAAATTATTCTTAATATTTCTGGTGCTTCTTATTTCATTTTGTGAGTAAAAATTAAAAATAAATAAATAAATAAAAAGGAAAGTGGTTAATTACTCCATTCACTCCTGTAGATTTATTTCTTCCCATAGAGACAGATGAGGTGGTGGCAGATGGAATGAAAGTCAAATGTTTTTGAGGCTTGTGGAGCCAGCTCCTCTCTCAGAAATCCAGAGCAGCTAATCTTGAAAGGAAAATTAACACGTCATTCAAATCCAAATACCTGGTATCACATGTGCAGTTTAAGCTATCTGCCATCAGTTCCGGTCTCAGTAAACTAATCTAGAAAACAGCTTTCTTTCCCATGCGCATTTCTTCTCTTAGTTTTTTCAGTTGGATAGCTGTAACAAGTAGTGGACACAAACAGATACGTTTCTGAGCTTTGGTACAATCCAGTAGATTAATCACAGATTTGGGATTTTAGTTACTTGGTCATTCACACTCTGTGCATCTTCTGCAAAGCTCTTAACCTCATTATGTCTTAATATTTTTACAAACATCACATATCTTATTGAAAATAACAGTGCATAAGGGATAGCTTGCAATTGAAGCAATTACTTTTTACACATTTATGCCAGAACAACATCCATTAGAATAATTAGATTCTTTTGTTGGCCAAAGAGCTTGGAGTTATCCATCTCTCCAGTTGCTGGTCTTTAGTGAAGATGAGTTGCTGTGCTTTAAAACTTTTATGGGCTACAAGCTGACTCTCAGGACAAATAGCTCCTTTCTCAGATCAGAATCGAAACCTGTTGCATTAAATTATACTTGCTGTTGCCATGCCAACATGCTTTCTTTGCTCACACTTCGTTTTGCTCTCTGAATGGCATGCCTAATAAAACAGCCAGGACTTTCCATTTTAGTCATCTCAAATGTACATCTGGACTCCATCCCAGATTCTAGGTTTCTTTAGGAAATATTCTAACTCCAGTTAATAATACAGCTCTTAACCATTTTAAGGTGGTTAGGCATAATCTCTCGGTAGGATGGAACTTGAACACAAAGCACTTTGATAGAGAACCACTATTCCAGTTTTGTGATACAATGGAATTTGGTAGATCTGCAGTGCAGAACATGAAGTTGCTTCCCATCAGGCAAGGTACCTTCAGAAAATGTAGAAGAAAAAAAAAAAGGAAGAAAAAAATGGAAACCTGCATCTAGCAAAGAATCTATAGACAAAGATGGGCTACAGAGAGAGCCTGGATAATATACTCCCTATGGATACATTGCTTCCCTGCAAAATTGTCTGAAGTGTGACTTTGATGATAGTTTTAAAGTTATCCAGCTAATCTTCATTGTGCTACCAAGATAACTTGTAGCACTGCGTTATTGCGAACACAGCCTTGAGTCTTCCACTCTCAGTCCGTGCTTGGGGCAGGGCTAAGCCACAGGAACATTCTCCCTGCTGCTCGGGACCATCCAGTAGGCAAGGGACAGACACACTTCACTTTGTGCCTCGTACAGCCTTGCCCCAACCAAGGAAAACAAACAGCAGGTTTTGAAGACACTGTAAACTTTGCCCTCACAGCTTGAGACAGAGTGAGGCGCTGGCAGCCAGCAATAAGGGACAGCCGAGAAGAAAACAAAGTGATGAAGGGAAACAGCCACAGCACAAAGAGCTCATTCTGTGCCTATGTTAAGAAGTCTGAGAGTCCCCTACTGGGGAAAAGAAATCAGTAAAACATTAATTAAAATGAATATCACCTTGGGCAATTATTATTTATTGCAAGTATTTATAAGCCATTACTCTTCAGATACATTCCAATAAGTCCCCATGTACTTCCCACCCTTCTCCAGTCTGCTAACATACCAAACATCCCGCAACAAGTGCCAGTGCCACCATGCTGCTCCATGGCAGCAGGACATTTATTATACGTGTGTAGCTAGGATTGATTTACAATTTGAGCATCTGCAGTTGAGACCAGAGTACTTAATTTTAGATTATCCAAAGGAAGAAAGTTACATGAATCAAAAGTAAAGCTGCGTGTGCTCTACACACTGTCTATTCAACAGCGCCAGTGGTTTAAGAAGGATGAAACAAAATGGGAATGCACTGGTCACAAGCATGCTACCCAGCCCACCACTGTGGCTCTACTTTTCAGCCCTCCCACACAAATTTCTCAGCTCGCTTTTTGTCTATGTCTTGGTTATTTTGCTTTTATCTTCTCCAGAATTTACCCATAACATTGCTCTTCTTTCACCAGTTGAAACAGAGAGCAAACTGAGAGTCACAAGTTACAGATTAGGGTTATGTATTTCTACACATACAACAAGAAATGCCAACACAGATGAATGGTAAAGGGGGCAGGAGACTTAGCATGTAACTCCACTTGCTTTCTTACTGAAAGCAGGTAACTAACTGATAGCATACAAAGTTGCCCTGTGTACACTGATTTGTTTTTTCAGTCTTCTGATCAAATGTTCACCCTACATCCATCCAGATCCTGCTGTAGGGCACATGGCCTGCTGCAACACAAGCTTCCCAAAGGTAACCTCATTTTTCTACATCACAGCCTCCTCCTGCTCAAGCCCTCTTCACCAAGATGCCATAGGTAAATGAGTCCTCTGTTGGGTTTGGGACCATGGTCCATTACCTACAGCATGTAGTCACAGGTCTGCTGCACCGCTTCAACTAATTCTGTTTTTAGCTGATGCAGACTCATTTAGATAGCAAGTGCTGCCAGAGTGCACCAGAAAAATGTGAAACTACAGGTCTATGAACCTGAGTGCAAACACCTGTAGAAATTTCTCACCCCTATTTATGATGTCACCCTACAATTACAGAAGTATTCCTACTAGTTATCATTCATTTGGATGAGGATTCAGAATCAACGTCACTCATAGAGGTGAAAAATAACTATATTCTCTGAAGAAGAATTAGGGAACTTCCTAAAGACATTTAAATTCGTAATACCTTCACACTTGACATAATGGCTTTAATAAAGTCAGGATTAGCCACTTACTAGACTCTACCAGCCTGCTGGACACCAGCGGACAATCTCAATTCTAAGGACATTTAGAGGGCAGTGAATAGATTACTGAAATTAAATCCACAGTTAGATTGAATCTAAAACCCTTGACACAAAATTCCTATGTATTTGATATCTAGATCTTCCTAAATTAAAAGGATTGGAAACAAAATATAAGAGAGACAAGTGTCCACACAAAACAATCTCTTTTGCTGATAGAGACTGCTGCTTTTCCAGAATTACTCCTACACACAGGAATTCTTCTAGTTATAAGAACTAGCTGCCCTGAACATAGCTTTAATGATGCAGGATGAACAAACATTCAACAAAATGTGTAACCACTCTCATTGCTGGCTGGTTCAACAGCATCAAAGCTAGAAAGATTCTTTTTCAAAGCTTTTCTTGGTTCCTTATTTTATGATATCATTGCTTGAGACTGTTAATGTCAAGAAAATATTGACATGGTCAGATATATTTCCGTATGTTCAGTCACTTACAATATTAGTACAGGGAATTTTTTTAAAAAAAGGATGTACCCAAACATGGAACAATGAAACATGTTGAGAGCAAGAAGCTGGAATGTACCTTCTTTAGCCATATGCTATGTGATAACTTCTGAGGTACTCTTTCCCTGGTGCTCGGGGCAATAGGCAGAAAATGAAGACACTTTCAACTCTGCCATCTTATTCAGTATGTCTTCTGCTTGGGCATACTTACTCATAACTGTCAACTTGACAGAAGTTATTTTCCTTGAAACAACTGCTTTCAACATAGCAAAATGGAATTTTACTGGATTTTCTTTCACAGCACTGAACGGGAGCGTAATGTCCTAGGCACACATACAAAACAGATTGCAATTACCCGGCAGTATGGCATCAGCTCAGAGAAGGGAGTAAAGTTTATTTTCGCTTCATTATAGAATTGCACCTGCTTTGTTGCTAGAGTTTGACTTGGGCCAGGGAAGTGGGAAGGGTTTAGCTGCCTTTATGTCACTTTCTTACATAAGGAAACACTCCAAAGATGTAAATCCATGGTTTTCTAGTGGCTTACTAGTGAATGTACTTTATAAAAGAGAGAGTACCATATGTTTTTTCAAGTTCAAAATGAAGTGAAGATTTAGTCTGGGGTACAATCTGTAAAATCACCAAACTTAAGAGATTGGAGAGAGAGTACTTCCATTATTTTATAAGCAGCAGTTGATGGGATGTAGTTCCTTTAAGAGACCTAAATTCTGGCATTCTGTCCCCTCAGTATGCGTAGGTGCTGTCAGTCAGCCAGGCACAGTTAGAATATAAGAATTACTCTTGACACATGTTAATTGATCTCTGTGTGTAAGAACTTAAGGATGTGTTAAGGATATGATGTACACTTCTGGTATATGGAAACCAGAGTTGATGTAATATAACACTGTAACAAATAAAATCAAATAATTTCTATTTAGAGGGAGATACTGTAAGTTTCTATTTATAACTTGTTCAGTGGCTCAAACTGACTTTCCAGCCAATTTCTCATTTATTTATTTTTTAAATGAGCCTGATCAAACAATGATCTTCTCACACTCTGGTAAGGAAAAGCAGCAGAAACAAGTCTTGCAAATGCCTACAGCCATGGTGACAAACTTAAGAAAGCTGTCCAGAAAAGGAAAACAACAAATTATTTGGCAACTCTCATTGTTACAGTTGTTACTCTGCATTAGACACAGCATATTTTTGGATATATGGAAGAGAGAAAGGTAGTAGCAGCTGAAATGGATAAAGCAGAGGAGATGATACTCATCACATGTCACTATGACCCACATCTTTGTCAGCACTGGAAAGATGGGTTTACAATTTTGCTGCTTGGAATATATATTGAGATGAAGAGATGAATGAGGACGAATTTATCACAGTTTCTAACCTTTCTACTTTTCCAGACACAGAAAAGCAAGGCAAATGCACAATTTCAATAATCCCACAGCATTCGCAGATTCAGTCATTTGTAAAGTATGAATTGTATAGCAGACAACCACCACTTCAGCACGTCACGTGGCTTGCTGGCTACAGACAGCTGCCTTCCCTGTGTGTTTTCAATAGATTTCCTCTACTACACCTCCTGAAGTTACTTGAAAGAATTTAATATTCTCACTTCCTCCTAGGTAAATCACTTCTGTGTTTTTCCTCCTGGAGTTTATTGTCTTTTTCTGTATTGTGTTTAGATGGAAGTCAGTGGTCCTGGGCTCTGTTTCCTCCCCAGTGACCTCAGACTCCCATCTCCTTTCCAGTCAGGAAAACCCATGTGACGGTCAGCAGTGATGTGAAGGGCAGAGATTTCCTCAGTGCCTTCCTGCAGAGCCTGAGTCAGCAGTGCTCCTCATGAGCCTCAGTGCCCCAGCTGCCCAGCACCCTGGGGAATACAGCTTCATGCCTGATGTCTCCTTCCAGAGAAATACAGTAATTTCTATTCCAATTCTGAACTCTAGCAGAATGTGCTTCTTTGCAAAGTGTTAAGCACTTTTCTGGTAACTCTGCTTCACATCCTAACCTGAGTATCTGTCAAACTATTGAAGTATTATACATAAATGTTCATAAGCCTAACCTTAGTTGAATGTCATTCCAGACAGCAATCAAAATATAATTTTACACTCATTTAATAGGTTTTTGCTTTAATGTTTTTGCTTGATCATCTTCCTAAACAAGTTTGGGTTGATCCACTTTTGAAAACAGCTCCTGTTGTCAAAATGTGTCATTCTTATACACAGTTTTAAATTAATACTCCCTCCTTGCCATGCACATAAAATACTGCTCTAGAAGTGGGAAGATTTATTTTACAACTGTAAATCTAAACTTTCAATATTGAGCATTGATTCTGGTTTCTGATTATCCAATATGAGCCAGTTTGCAGCTTCCAAAAAGTGGGAAGTTCAATATTATCTGATATCCTATGGAGTTATTGCATCAGTAGTATATGAGCTTTGATCAGTGGAAACTTCTGAGTACAAAATCCACCCTGAAGTGCTTGATGGACTTTGTTGAGAAAATCATTTATTTCTGCATTTCCTGAGTTTGTTTTTAAAATATTTTTATTTGTTTATTGTGAATTCTTTTTTTTTTTTTCCTATTTTGAAACTTACTCCACATGCCAGAGTAGATAAAAAGTGCCCCACAAGACAAAGTACATTCTCATTACCACGCAGGGAGATGCTAGTAGCTTCAGCTGTCCTCAGTAAAAATTAAAGAGAAGTAATAGGGTAGTGGCAGAAGGTAACTTCTAGTCAGCCTGAAAGCTCTACCCAGGACACTCAGGTCACATCAATCTCCTGCCTCTTAGGATTCCTGAAGATCAAGATATTTAACTGTCCATTTGTGATAGAAAGGTAAGTCCGAGATACAGCATATGTCTGTACTAATGAGCAGACAATTAAAGAACCTTATGAAGCACCCCTATGGAAAACATGAGATATGAATATTTCTCAAACTGGCTGACAAGAAAGACTGGCTGACAAGACAAGTGAAATGCAGACAACTGCTGCAAGAGGTAGACAATTCACGTGCAGAGCTAATCAGTGGAGAACGCAAGTGTCTCTTTGCAGCACTTTATGAGATATTTCCTTCTCCTGCTAGCACAAGTTCCGCTGAGACAGACAAGAACATCCTAGCTTCAAAGCTCCACTTCTATTTACAGCTATGTAATTTACTCCAGAGCAGACAACCAAATGGTAAATCATTACCTGAGGATACCTGCCTTCAGTTTCCACAGTTATGCTTACATCTTCAGTGAGACCACCATATGGGGACATTATGCTTGCTTCTGCTACAGGCACCCTACTCTAAGAGGGGGCCGTACAGCCTCAGTCCAGGTAGCAATTCCTCCTGTGCCATATAGAAGCAGATACATCTCTGACAATGGGATCCCCAGCAGCCAGAGGCCACAGACAGTACACATCCGCTAAAGAAAATGCCAAACAGAGAAACACATCTGGAATCCCTCCTTTCTTTAAAGTGCAGAGCTTCTTAAACACAGCCAGTGTTAATATCACCATTCAGCTTATCTACAGCCCAGAATACAGAAGTCTTCTGCAGAAAACAGGCAACCAGGCAACAACGAGCTTTGCTAGTTCTTATCTGAGGTGAAAGATGCGGCTTTGATCATTTGGGTAGGAGCTCCAACACAGATACGGTTTCACTGTCATCACAACCCAGGATTCTGAAGACAAGTGGCTGTAGCTGCTTGCTTCTGTGCTCAACCCACTTCTGTCCCCACAAACAGACCTACCAAACCCAGCCCTTCAGGAATGTCAACTCAGAAAGCCCATTTTGTGACTTCTAATGATGCTGTAGTGCCAAAACACTCAGTCTTGCCAAAACGGTATCATTCCTGAAGAAAGATGCAATGTAAGGAATTTACTGACAAAATTGTGTGCTTCTCTGGGCTTTCAGAAACCATCAAGGTTAAAGTTGTCCTTATGGGCTCCTAACCTGAACTGAAATGTCAGCATCTGAATCTCACTTTAGGAATTTGATCCCTTTTTTTGACCAGGACAGACAAGTCTGACTATAGCCAAGATCTGCACCTGTACGGGTAGATTAAGCAACACCAAATGCCTTTCCTGTTCAAGTGGTAGAGCAACACTGACACAGTTTTAGTATGTGTCAGCTAGCATTTGCAAGAGTGCTAATACCTCACCACAGCTCAGGAGCTGGTATAGGCCAGAGACTGCTCCCAAAAGTCAAGGCTTTGTCTGGTTTGTGTGTAGGAGAGTTCAGCAGTGTGGGCATAGGTTATTCCAGTTGCAAATACTTGCAAAAAAGCTTAATTCATTAACATGTCAGCAAGCCCTGGATACAGAAATTCTTCAATGTCTCAGCATATTATGCTCCACCATTCTTCAAGACAGCAAAGGAAGAAGGAAAATAATATAATACTACACAAAGAAGGCTGTTTGTCCTACACTGGGAACCTTCCATTCTTGGAGAAAAATACATAAATAAATTTGCTAATGACAAAACATACGATCTTCTTACGTTATAGAATTACACTTGTAAAATGGAAACACAGCCTCACAGCTGATAAATAGCCAGAGAGAGTGCTCACCAGGCTGATTATAAATATGCGCTCAGATAGCTCAGGGACTCTGAGGATTGAAATCATGAGATACTCCACATGGCAACGTGGTTATTTAAATACATCCTCTTCCACTGGGAGTTCAGCCATTATTCAAAGAGAGGAAGCATATTCATTCCTGAGTGCTCGAGACATGGGACAGTTATGAAAAGCTTTCTGTAGAAATGAAGCAAACGTGGCATCCTGCAGGGAGACCGAACAACAGCTTCTGTCACAGTCTCAAAAGCAACTGTACCTGAAAGAACGGTGACTGGAAGGAGCTGAGTTCACAGTGTAGCATTTACTGATTTGTCGCTGCCTCTTGAGGGTTACTTCTGCGAGTTTAAAACTTTATAGAATTCCTATAGATACAATTGATAGTATCAAAACAATTAGATTAACACATAAATAGTTGAGCTTATTAATGCTATTGAAATGGATATTCAAGGAAACTGTAGCCATTTCTACAGCTGTTTTGGAAACTTGCACTTTGGCAGAACATGATGGATTGTCATTCTAAATGCCTGTGCTTCCCATGCTGGTTTCCTGAGGAAGGGTTTGTGAACGGACTTGCTTATTTATTACAGCTTTTTTTTACCCCTCTTAACTGTAGCTGTGGATTCCCCAGCCTTGTGAAAGCAGTCATTAGTTGCCTTGTTTGGCCAGGAGAAATATAAAGAAACTGGCACTTGTCCAGGGAGTTCCTGGAATTTTCTCCTAACTTTGTGTAAGAGCTTAATAAAATCAAATTTAATTTAATTTTATGTATGATCTGTTACTAGGCCATAGGTATTTTTTGTGAGCAGAAGGCAAAAGGAGTGAAACCGTGCTTATTGTTCCGAAGTACAATTGCTGATCTGAATGTCAATTTATGATGTTGGTCCACGACATCAGAGGTGGATGTTGGTGGTATGGCAGTAGAGGCTGAACCTTCCCACCAACAGTCCATTATGCTTTGCTGTTGTACGACAGATGGCAGCAGAGGGACAGTCTGACACAATGGTGTCTGACATGGAAATGCAGATGAAGCACAGGTGTGTCACTGAACTCCTCCATGTAGAAAAAACGGCACCTATTGATATTCACTGACCCTTGCTGAACATTTATGGAGACCAAACAGCGGATGTGCGCACAGTGAGGCGGTGTGTGGTGTGTTTCAGCAGTGGCGACAGCAATATGAAGGACAAGCCATGTTCCAGATGGCCACACACAGCTGTCACACCATGAAATGAAGAGCATCTCAATTAGCTCACCTGTGCAAATTGGTGGATTATGACCAGGGAACTGTGTCCAGAGCTAAATATTGGCTTCAACACATTGGAAATGATGGTGGAAACATTGAAATATTACAAAATTTGCATCAGGTAGGTTCCACAAAAGCTCATGCAGGAACAGAAGGAACACAATATGCAAGTTAGTCAGGACCTATTGAACCAATATGAGGCTGAAGGTGATGGTTTCCTGGATCACAGCCTTACTAGTTACAAGATGCACCGTCACTGCTATGAGCCAGAGTCAAAATGGCACGGGGAGTTCACGTCACCACTCCATCAAAGAAAAAAGTTCAAGGTGCAGCCCCCAGCAGGTAAAGTGATGAGCACTGTCTTTTGGGATAGGAAATGGGGATTGGGATTATCCTACTGGATTTCCTGGAACCCAGACAAACCATCAACTCTGACCGCTACATCATGATGCTGACTAAACTGAAGGTTTTAACTTGCAGAGTCAGGCCATAGAAGAAGACGACCTTTCTCTTGCAACACTATAACACCAGGCCCCACACCAGTTTGAAGACTGTAGAGCACACTGCCAGTCTTGGTTGGACTATCCTAACACATCCACCCCACCATATAGTCCAGATTTGGTGCTTTGTGACTTCCATCTGTTTGAACCAATGAAAGACAGACTGCATGGGAAACATTTTCCTAGCAACAACACCATCATGGCAGCTGTGAAACAGTGGGTCACCTCTGCTGTTGTAGACTTTCACGAGTACAGCATGCAGGATCTTTCACAGATAGTGGTGGCGACTATGTTGAAAAAATAGTGTTTTGTAGCTGAAAATTTGCTCCAACAAATAGTGTTATTGTGCTCTTTGTAGCTGTTGTAGCTTCCAAAGAAATAAAAAAGAAGGCATTACTCTCAGGGTGACCTAAGTAAATCAAACCCAAATGAGTTTCAGATGGAACTTGCTAAGGTGGATCATCCCTCCAAGGATCAGATCTTGTCATCTTAAAAGAGAACTGTAGGAAATCAACATTACCTACATTTCACATACCTCAAGACTATTTTTAAGGCAAGTTTCTTGGCTGTGCCAGCCTAAAGTTGCTATAAACTCCCACAAAAACAATGGGCAATCCCAGCGCTTATGACCTCCTGCCCCACAAGGGTTAAACTTTTTTTTTTTTTTTCCCTCTGGAAAACAGAAAACAACCTGTTCTTGTATGTTTTTAAAATAAATGCTCCCATACAGATGCCACTACCTTTTGAGAAAGACATACAGAACAAACACCTAATGGATTTTAGTCACGTTATTTAATACACTGCTAGAAGAACAGATGTTTCAGCAAAAAGCTGATTATGAAGCCAGTACAGTATAAAACCTAGTAAAGCACTACCTCTTCAGCAGACATTTTTGCACTTGGCACTGAACATGTGAAGCCTAACAAAATACTACCTTACATAGAATAAAAGTCCTCTTTATAAAAATTATGTCCCTGACAACAGCATTCATCATTTTCTGAACCAAAGCCTGCAATTCTGTTGTGATTTTCAGCCACATCCACAGCAATGACATCTGGTCACCCATTGGTCACCCCTTCAGAGTGTTGTATGCAGCACAGCCACCTGAACTCTATTGTTCTGATTATTGACTTAAGATTATGGAGTTCTCCTGTGTTATTACATTTTTATGAGCAAGAGCAAGCCAAAGTGCTAGTTATAGTTTCAGCTGGCTGGGAGAACTTAACCAATTTCGTCAAAGGAGGAACAATTCACTTTGATTCTGACATTACAACCCTTCCTTTTGCTTTGAGATATCACTAGCTATGAAAAAGATGTGAAGAAGCTTTGTTTGTTAGAGAAGTAACTTCTGTTTGTCCATCTTCTCAAGAAATCAAAATAAGCTGACATCAGTCCAGTGCTGCTTGCTGTGGTATACTAGCATACTGCCTGACACTATATTCAATTTAAGATCCTGTTCTTCAGCACAGATCAAGGTCTGGGCCTTGTACAACTCCTGTACAACCTTGCTTGACAGCTTACCATGACCTAGCATGACAGCTGTGGTCATCGGTAATCACTGCCAAAAGGGAGGATCATAGGAGTGGGAGGAAAGGAAATCAGACATTCCTGGCAGCTGGCCCACAGCTCTGAAGCTTCCTTTCACCAAGCATCAGACTGAAAACAGATCTCCGCTTGCTGAAGAGAAAAGTATGGTCTTTCCACTTTTCAATTACTTTTCCTTAATGTAACATAAAAGCGGCTTCCTTTACCTGAAGAGAAAAGGAGAAAAAGCAAAGGGAAAAACACGTGTTCATCCAGCAGAGTGAAAACAAGGGGACAGAGAATCCTCTTGCTCCCTGGCTTGCTGTTGTAATTTTTGTTAGCAAGAGTGGATTAGATAGGGAATGATGGCCCTTGGAAAACAAAACAGAGAACTGTTTACCACACAAACAAAGACATAAAGAGTTACAGAACACAGAAAATCTTTATCTTTCTTTCTTTTTTTTTTTTAAATGAGTATACTACACAGAAAATATATCACAGCAGACTTTACGATTAGCTTTAACTATTAAAGTTTCATAAATTTGGTAATTACCTACAACTCAATTCCTCTCTTGAGATTGATTGTCTCTACCTCTAAGGACAAATTTTTTTCTCATAAATAAAACATGTTAACCCAAATAAGTTCTATGGCATTTAGTTCCACAAACTCTTCTCTTAGAAATGCAAAAGTGGTTCTGCTTGCTTGGCTAAATTGCATCTTTTCTAGGGCATATGGAAGAGAAAGTGAAAAAGAGGAACAACTACCAACAGGGATTATGAAATAATATGGTGTACAAATCCATTGATTTGAAAGTAAATAAGTAAGATTTAGTGGCTAAGTCCACCATGGTAGAACTCCAAAGTTTGAGAATTTCCCTGTTTTTTTGGCCTGCCTATAATTTCAAAACAGTCTTGTGAAGTCCTCCAGCTATTCACTCCAGCTGAGACTGCTTAATTAGAATTCCTGAGCACTTACACATATTTCCTTAACAGCTATTGATACAAATAGTCGCTTCAGGAGACAATGGAATATATAACAAGGACTCTTTTTTGAAAAATAATAGTTATTATAAAACTGAAAGACAAAAGCAATAGCAAGAGCTCTCCAACAGATATTTGTCAAACCAGATGCAACCAAGAACATCCCAAAGTTTCTGAGGTTGTATTCTCAGGCAGTTTAAAACCCTTTCTCTAACTCCATCACTACTCTTCCAAGTGAACAGACATGCAAAGACATCTTAAGTACCATGGCAATGTTGACTCAGAGCATTGTTAATTTCTACCAAAAGACTGTGGGAAGCATGTTAAAATGATAGAAGGCTTCACTTATTAATCTGTGATGAAAAATAGGCTTCTGTTGATGGAGAGAATGGGGGAAGGGTAAAGATAAGCTTGCCTGTTTTACACTTGGCTCAGATTTTATTTTATTTTTTTAAGCAAGCAGCTGAGCGCATTGCTTCTGGCTGTGTCTTTCTGTAGGTTGCAGGTTGCCAGTGTTCACAAAGCACAAGTTATGTAACGCTCTCCTATCAGGAGACCAAGTTTAAAAACATTTCATGAAGTCTCACGCTGTTCTTGCTGAAGTAATTATTCCTGATAATGAAAAGTCTATATCACCCTGATTCCACTGCCTCAGCCTACTCCAACAACAGCATTTTGTGCTTTCTCTCAAACTTCTCTCCCCTCTCTCTCCACCATAATGATCTCTGCTCATTTCTTAAAGAGACTATTTGTTCCCCTAAACCCCTACACTGGCTTTTTCCAGAGAAAAAGAAAAATAAAGGAGGATGCGTAGTTTTTTCCTTCCCCGTGCCTCTGAAACAGGCTGTTTTTCCTTGCTTATCCTTAAAAAAATTCTCTTTTTTTTTTTTTTTGTGAGCAAAATAAATGCTAGATTTACAATTAAAAGTATAATAATCACATTGTAATTGTATTGACGGAGTAGATTTTCTGACCAAATTTTCAGAGCCAAGACTTAGATTTCACAGCAACCTGCCTCCCAGAAACATACTCACCTCTGATGGAAATATTTGAGGTACTTTTCAGTTAAATTCTGCAGCTTCTCACAGAAATAATTACTGGATGACTTGTGGAGTACGGAATTTCATTTGCAGTCACTCCAATATCATTAAAATCTATCAGGCACAGATGTGAGCATGTAATTATTTAAGGTATCTTAATTGGAGAACATAAAATGGAAAACAGGTAGGACAGCTCTCTCTTTCAATGTGTGTTCAATGTTTTTATGCCAGTATGTGAACATAAAAATAATATTCAATACATTTCAGCACATAAATAACAGCAATTTGCTTCCAAGGTAAAATTTAGGTAGAAGAAATTTAAAATCTTCTGAAAATCACATCGCATTATGACTCAGTATAAACTGCACTTATTACTTTTCTCATCAAAATTCAGATTTAAACTTCAACCGCTATTAAGCTATGCTTCCCTCACTATTTTGTCTCTAGCATAGCTGTGACTACAGTTAACAAGCAGCTCATTCTTTAAAGAAGTGTGAAATGTGATTCATATCATTGTGCCTAAGCAAACATGAAACTTAGGCCAAAGTATCTTTGGGAGATCTGATCCATGACAGCCAGTCAAAGGATTCCCATTTCTTTCAACAGACTTCCACGCAGATGTTTGGAGCAAGGATATCTGGGAAAGATGTGTTTAAAGTAATGATTTACAAGGTACTGGAAAAGAGTACTGATAGAAACCTTCAAAGCACAATTAGATAGATTTACAGATAAAATATCTGTATGTAAATCTCTGCGGATTTCATCATGTATGTTGAAATAAAGGAGATGGAAGGGGAAGAATATGAAAGTTACTTTAAAACAACAGATAGTTTTGTTATTCTTTCACATAGGTAATTTTTAAAGAGCTTAATTGTTTAAAAATAATTTTTATTCAATTATAATACCTTAAATTTCACAAATTTTATTTGTCCTTACTACTTCGTTTCCTTTAAAGTTAAAAGTGAGTCTTAGAAGGAAGGGAATAGAAAGTTGTCAGACCCTATTTATTTTGAATTCAGTCTTCAACTCTTGTTAGACCAAGCTCACAAGGACTCTCGTTCCACTATTTTGTGGTCTGAAAAGCCTCAAGCCATATACATGGAGGAAAAACACCTTCTATTTCAATGAACGGAACACATAAAATTACTATTGAACATGGGAAGGTGAACTTTAATTAAGGTTCTTTTCACTTAACTTGAACAACTCCAAACATGAGTTATTCTTGCAGTGAAACTAACAGATGGATTTATGCCTATCTGAACCACAGAAAGACTGATTATCTTTCCAGTTAAGTGAGAATCAGTGTCAGAACTCAAGTACTCCAGGTTCAAGTTCCTAGTTACAAGAAATACCTTAGAAATGAGGAAAACCACAGCAACAAAAACTGCCCACAGTCACTCAGGCCTCAAATCATACAAGGAATTAAAAATTTTCAGTCCTATTTCTGTGAGTTATGGGTGAAATCCAGACAATGCTGCTTAAATGACCTAGAGACACAAGGCTAAACAAGATCTGCTTCAATTTCTGTAACTATGAAATAAGGCTAGCCGTACTAATCTCTTTTTAAAATGCCTAGAATTTTTTCAGATCAGAACAGCTACAAAGATGTACTGCTTCTGGATCTCTGCCTACAAAAATCAAACATAGTTCATAGATTCAAACATGGTTCATAAACTATGTCATCCCAATCTAGTGCTCCGAGAAAAATGAATAGAATACACAGCAAGTCTCAGCTTGCTGCTTCATGCAAAAGCACTGTGAATGAAAGAAGTAAACGCAGCAGCTGGATAAGCAAAGAATAGAAATTCTGATTTGTGTGGCTTACAGTCAATGAACATCACAACATAAGCAAAATAAAATATTTATTGCTACAAAGGTTTGTATAATTGGATTTCTTTTCTCCCTCCAGCATATTAAACTTCAAAATACTAATGAGTCATTTATGTTGCACATGCTTTGCAAAATAATGCCAATTGTGTATGAATCTATGCAAAAGAGCAATTTGCTGAAGATTTTGTTGGCTATGCAAGACAGAAAAAAATACAAACACTGCTAATTCATGTACTGGAAAGCACTAGCATATTCTTCAAGTACTAAGCACTAATTCTGGAGTATATTTTGAACAAATTTTTGATTAACTGAAAGAATTCCAATACAATGCTAGCTAAGACTGGAAAACTTGCTTGGTACCCTTGAATTACCCTGAATTTAAATAGGGTATATAGTAACTTACCTTGGCCTAGTGATATTGACATTACTACCAACCACAAGTCACTTCACTGTCAAACTGGAATGTGAAGAAAATGAAATACTGTCATAGAAAACAGAAATTAACAAACCTAGATGCTGACATGAGTAAGAAAGCTAGTTATGACTCTATAACCCAGTTTGGTCTGATAAAAGATGGACTGCATGGGCAATATTTTCCTAGCAACGATGTCATCATAGCAGCTGTGAAACTGGGTTACCTCCGCTGGTGTAGGTATTTACTAGCACGACACCTGGGCTCTTGTTCATTGATGGTAAAAATCCATAGCTAATGGTGGTGACTATGCTGAAAAAGAGTGTTTTGAGAATGTGCTCTATCAAATAGTATCATTGTGCTTGTTGTAGATGTTATGATTTCCATGGAAATAAATAGAAGGCATTACTTTCAGAGCAACCTATGTTGTCAAAGAATTTAAGAAACATTGGTATCTAGCAATAAGTACAATAGTGAAAATAGCTACTTTTCACAAGTTTGTTCCACCCAGTATTTCAGCCACCAACATGTTATATCTCACTACAAGAATTTTCATCACAACAGAACATTACTAGGTCTCGTTCCTGATAAAGATTCAGTCCTACTTTCTGAAACAGAAGAATTTCACTATAATGCCTTCTTCCAAACTGAAGCTTTAGCAAACTGAGAAAGTAGCAATAGAGAATTATCACAAGTTCTGTGACTCATTTTATATTCCAAGTTAATCACATTAATTTCATGTAGCTATTCAATAAATTATAATGTACTGTTGCATTTGTGTGCATGTTAAACAGAGAAGTCTCCTTTTTCATTTAGAACTATACAGAAGTCCTTCTGCATGTCTCAGAAATATGTGCCAAAAATCATTTCAGTGGTGTATGTCAGCTCCCCTCTCTTTGAATATTAATTACTTCATTTAAAAGTTGGCGAAGGAATAGTGGAATCTAAATTTCTTTGAATGATATGGCTGTCTTTGTAGGAAAGATTCATGTCATCTACTTTTACATGTGTAAAAGTTGGTTCCCCCAACCCCAAACCTCATCAAGGATTTATCCACACTATTCAAGAGAGAAAGTTAAGGACTACCAGAAAGCAATCATCTCATCCCAAGTTTAGGTCTCTTATATAGTTCAGATGAATCACTCTGGACATGGGCTGTTTTCTATTAATGGTTTTAAAATAGAAGTAAATGACTCATGTGCATCTAAATCCAAATTTAGACCATTAAGACATGGTGAAACACATTTTACTTTTACTGACAGGCATCCACTTTGGATCCGGCTACCTAAGACAACGCCATGGACTTTCCTAGGTCATGGTGAGAGAACCCACACTAAGTCTCCACCCATTACTGAGAAACAACTTACTGATGCCAGTGCCTTCTATTAAGAACATTGAATAACAGTCCCTATGGCATGGTGATTCGTGAAATTATATTGTTTATAGCATCACAAACAAAGGAAAATATGTAGTTTCCAAAATAAACACTGAAGAAGAGCAATATTAGAGAAGTTTGTAAGATTCCAAGTAGTTAATAATAAGCAGGATAAAACAGCATGTCCATATGTTGGCAGAACAGCGCCACATGAATCATACACCTACTGTGAACAAATATTTGTTGGAGGGTTTTGTTGGGGTTTTTTGATGTGTCATACTGCATTCATAGGATGACATCTGAGAAGAGAAGATGAGCAATGAAAGAATAAATGTTTTGGATTTTGGTAATAGCCATCTTTTAACCCTTGACTGGATCTGCTCCAAAACCATCCAGTAGCAATCCTGCCTAGTTGCAGTTCCATCACAGAGCCAACCAAAAAAGAGAATGAACTAATGCATAGGCAATTTAAAGTAATAATCTGGGAGTTGGGAATCTCAACAAGTGATGCAGAATTTTACAGCTAGCATCAGCCTCACTAATTGTCTTCCTAGATAATCTAATGATTTTGTGATTGGTGACAGAGAGGCACAAACATTGTTAGATAAGAGAAAACTATCTGTTTTTTGGCCACAATCCATCCCATCCCTCTCCTGTAGCATTCAAAGCATTTTAACTCTATAATGAGAACACGGGATCTCAAAACAACTTGATAAAAATGAAACAGCAAGCTCAGACTCTGGACAAACCAGATCTCCCAAGTTCTTTTTTTTTTCCCCTCCTTTCTATGCTTCTATTGGCAGAAAAATGTTACAGACGACACATAACTTCTTTTTCTTACTAAAAATATGGATTTATGCTATAGCATATACTATATTATTAAAAATTTTTAAATACTTTAAATTTTTTTAAGTCATATTTAACATAAGGATGACAAACGTTATCACAACTTGCTCTGAAAAGGTTGGAAAATGCTGTATTTAAATCACCAGTAGGCAAAGGAATTTTTGGAGAAAGAAGAAGAGGAGGCTCAGGGGGGACCTTACCACTCTCTATAACTACCTGAAGGGAGGTTGTAGTGAGCTGGGGGTCAGCCTCTTCTCTCTTGTAGCTAGTGACAGGACGAGGGGGAATGGCTTCAAGTTGCGCCAGGGGAGATTTAGGCTGGACATTAGGAAACACTACTTTTCTGAAAGAGTGGTCAGGCGCTGGAATGGGCTTCCCAGGGAGGTGGTTGAGTCACCATCCCTGGAGATGTTCAAGAAACATTTAGATATAGCGTTGAGAGACATGGTTTAGTGGGGTTATTGGTGGTAGGTGGATGGTTGGACTAGGTGATCTTGTAGGTCTTTTCCAACCTAGCTAATTCTATAATTCTATGATTCTATGATTCTCATAACACCATGTCTGAAGTAAAAATGGTGGTTAAAACAATGGGAACATTAGGAAGTAAATGCCTACTGCAAACATGGCCTGAGGAGGCTGTTCACATCCAACTCCAGGGAAAGATCTTTCTCCTGGGACTCTACCTGGCTATGCCTCACTGCATTTCCTGTCTGAATAAGAGTGATCACTGCCCGTAAAGCCAGTTAACAAGCACAGTATCGCAGGCAAATGGAGAGGGCATCATAAATCTCAACTATAAAACAATTCCTACTCAAAATACACTATCTCAAAGATGGAGAAAGGAAATACATCCAATTGCTAGGACTATCACTAATAGCACAGGAGGAACTCGAGTTAAGACAAGAGGTGACAAACTCCTTATTGGTGCAGCACAATGGTGCCTTTTAGGAGAGGCCTGCACTGAAGCACCCATCTCTGGTGACCATGTGACACAACTGGTACACTGAACAGCAAGGTCATGCTGATTCAAATCAGGCAGAATTCAAATCAGAATCTCTTTCCTAGGCAGTCTAAACCCTTTCTGAAAGAATGGAGAGAAGGAGTCAGATAGTTCTCCCTAAATTATCTAGGAGAAGCAGAAACGTACACTTTCCACAGATACTACAGAACAAAGGAGGCATAGCCACTAGAATGCTACACAAGTGGTTGAATCCATCTGGAAGAAGACATCCTCATGTATGCCTATAATCAGATGAAAAAGCTCAAGGAAAAAAAGAACAGAGGACACCTAGGAGTGACTGCAGACAGCCGATTATGCAACAGCTTGCAACACAGCTGCAAAGATCAGTACAACTTCATGTTGCACGCACATATGCATCTTGAGATAGTGCAGAATAGACATTTTAACAGTCTAATTTTATACGGCTCTCATATGATCCCTTATGGAATACTACAGCCATTTGAGCATCACATTACCAGATCCATATGATGAGAACTAGGGAAGTTTCCGAGTCGGGTAATGCTTATTTAATATTCTGTATAAACACATTTATAGGACATCCAAGAGCTCTCACAGAAAGGACTGTAAACAGCAGTCTGATAGTATTTGCAATGTAAACATGGAGAATGGAAGCCAAATATAAATGTATGCACAGAAAAGTAACACACTTATTGAGGAAAAAAAAAAAAAAACTTGAACAAAAAGAATTAGGTTGCAGAATAGTGTTTTAAAAAATTTGAAGGAATCTTCATTTTATGAAACTCCATTAGAAGAACGGAAGACCACGCAAATTTCATAGGCCGTTTCAAAAATATAAATACAGGTTTCGTGAGGTGAAATCTATGGAAAGTAAGGATATTCACAAACATACAGAAGAGAGTCACAAGAAACTTGTGTGTATTTTTCTGTTGCAGACTCCACTGAGGCTCTGTTTGCCAGAAAAGTGCAGAAACACCCAAACTCCAGACAGGATATGCAGGGCTAGACCAAGGCACCCCACAACAAGATGTCATTGACCAAACATTCTGCAGTTTCTTCAGACATATGAGGAACTTCCTAGATTTGAAGTTTAGGTTTCTTACTGTCTTAATTCCTTTTTTTTTCTCTGCATCTTGCAAGCAAGATTTTCTCCCAAATCTCTTTTTTTTCCCCTGTCCTAGATGGATGCGGCCTTAAGAAATGCAGTGACATACATAGTCATGTTAGAAGCAGCAGATAGAAATCAGTCACTGCATTCGACACTGACTAATTGTACCTGAAGAACCAACTTATCCAGTACAGTGATCTATAGAGTCCGTGTTACAGTTCAACTGATGTCACAGCAAAATACAACATTACTTTGTTTTCAACAAGGCATGGTTCTGTAAGGAGAAAGATGTATGTACCTCTAGTCTATCTACAGGGCTGTATGCAACAGTTACTGTTTGCCAGCAGACTTCGCTAATCACAGAGCAGATAGAAAAGAATTCTTCTAAATGCTGTGTGGTTTTAGTTTCCCAAAATAGTTGACCTTCTTTTTTGGAAAAAAAAAGAAAAAGAAAGAAAGAAAGAAAAAAAGCAACAAAACTTTCCCCTGCCTCCCCACCGCCTTCCGGCTGGCAGACATTAGGAAAGAGCTATGTTTGTTTTCACGCTAAATGGGAGTCTAGGGCAGCACAAGAGTGATCTCACAGTTTCCAGCTGTAGTATTTGATTTCTTTACAACTGCACATATGTAGAAATCTCACCCAGTAAGAGCAATATGCCTAAAACTCTCAGAGCTCAAAAAGGGTTGGAGCAGCAATAGCTTGGTTCTCTACAAGAAAGCAAATATTCCAGCTAAGAGACAAGGGTCCCTTGGGCCAAAACTGTTGAACACAACAGCTGAGTCCCGACATCCACAATTTCAAAAGCACCAGGTTTCCAAAAGCACTGAAGGTCTGAGATCTTACAGTGAAAGTTATGTTTTTAAGTCACCTGCTCTGACAGAGCCAAAGAACATAATGTCAAGGTCCACTTGAAAAATGTAAATATATGTATTTTACTACTATGGTATCTTGGATAGTTTTGCTTCCCCCATGCACACAACTCTCCAGCTGAGATTTTCAAAGAAGCACATGCTTCAGGAGCACTCTGACATTCTGTTTCCCCCTCTCAGCCTGGTGGCTGGGAGCCTGGCTGTCCTGGGGCCCCGAGGAGCTGGGCCCAAGCCTTCTAACTCACTGATGCAGACCTGGAAGCCCCAAGAGCTCCCGTTTCCAGGCAAGACTCCTGGGTCCCAAACTATGGCAGCTCCCAGGCAGACTGGCTTGGTGTAGGCAGCACTGCAGACAACTGAAAGTGTTTCCTTAGAAAAAGGCAAATTTCCTTAGCAAGCCTTTTTTGCTTTTATTGGCAGATCAAAGCTGACACTTAGCAGTACACTTTGTTTCATCCTGTTCAGCTTTCTAACAGAAGATGTTTTGTGGGGGAAGTCTCTGGATAGCTCTAGCTGTGGATTCTTACCTCAAAAACAGCTTTTTTTGTTTTACTTCAAGACTGGTAGTACAGAAACGATCACTTGTGAGCAGTACTATAACTAGTGTGGTAAGTCCTACTCTTAGTCTGGAAGTTATTGGACAAACCTGAGTTTTGTTTGTATTTCCTAGAGAAAGCCTGGACAGAGTTGGTGTGTGGTCCAAAGCCTACCAGTGAGAATGTTCACATGGCAGATACTAAGAGCTACACCACCGCTTATTCACCATGCATTTCAAGTCAGTGGGAACTATTTCCACCCTGCTCTGGCACAGATTCTTGCAAATGAAATGACAATAGAAGTACTCATATTTCTTTCAAATCTCAGAAACCTTATTGTAATTTGAGTTTTGGAAAAGACTTGGGAAATCCTAATTACTCTGGTTCATACCAGGACAAGCACAGAGAGAATAAAAACAAGGCTCTTCTCTTGTTGCAAAAGAACAAAGCAGATCTAAAGCTGAAGAAAAGAGAAACAGAGGTTACATGGCAAATCTGCCTTCGATGTGCCTCAGCAAGAGGTGATATTGTACCACGTTATTGCTCCCCCTCAGCTAGACTTATTCTGATCCCCTAAGATGGAAGAACTCTGGATTAGGCCCACTGGAGATTAGCTCCTCTATAACTGCACACAAGTTGTCAACTGAGGTTACGCAGACACATTCACTCCCATGCTCTGCCTGCTTCAGGGCAACCCGTGGGAGACTTGATGAAGGTGCCCATTCCTCCATTCCCTCTGACAGCAACTGCTTCTTTGGCACATAACTCTCAGTGAATACTTTGCACCTCAAAAGAAGCAACATGGAGATGATCTAAGATGAACCTTGTGTCTTGGATATCAACCAAGCGCATTATTACTTTCCGCAGTTATTTCAGAGGCTGCTCATACCTGGCATGCCTGGGAGAGGGACAACTGCGGGACTTTTGCCCACAGAACCATGGTATCAGCACCATGCACGTTAACATAGTAATTCCAGTTGTGCTCAGGTTGCTACGTTAACAACAAGAAACTTGCCATTTTGTCAGAGTATGACAGAAAGCTGGACAGATCGTAGCTACCAGACCATACCCGTGTTCATCACACACAACGCTAAGCAGTAACAAATGCTGTGACTTAATATGTTTGCTCTGCAGAAAATGCTTCTCCTGCATAATATTCATATCAAATAATTTCTGTAATAATTTCCTCTCTTGTGGGTTTTCCAGACTAATTCAGTAAATTGTTTACTCTGTCTCAATGTGGAATTAGCCCCAAAACACTACTATCCTTCCAATATGTATTTGGCTACTTCTTTTTAGGTGTTTACAGCTTATAACTTTTAATTAAAATTAATTGAACTGCAGAGTTCAATATGCGACAGTTATTTCACAGCGTTATTCCATATATGGGATTTCGAGAGGATGATAAAAAAGGAAAATAAACGGTTGATTTTACTCACTCCATCTACCCCAGCTTGGTCATATCTGAGACTGAGAAGAATTTCTAATGTAAGAGGTTTCAGAACTAACCTTTTCCTTATCCTTATCCCTCTTTTGGCCCCAGTTCTCTACCCAAAACACAATTCCCCACCCTGATGGAAATTGCCCTTATGAATACAAATGCCTGTGGGCAACTTTTTATTTGGCAGCTGTATAACATTATGGACTTATTATCCGTGAAAGAGTTCTACTTTCTTCAAGTTGGAATTAGAGTGCATTAGGAAACCAAGAAAAATGTTGTTATTGCACACCACACTGGGTCAGACTGCTTTAGAAAATCCCCAGAAGTAAAGGAGAAAACCATTCGCTTTCTTTCCAGTACCATCAGTATCATCTGACTGACTGCTAATTGTACTGCTGAGGTTTTAAAGACCTCTATTCAGGTAAGTGCTGGCCAAAAAAACCTGGTCTCATTCATCAAAGCACAAGTACTTTCAAGAGTAGCCTAGTAACACAGAAAAGACTTGAAAATCCTCATAGTCCAGCCACCTATGGAGCAATCATGTGAAAAAATGTCAAAGAATCACTTTTGTAAATGCTTAAGACAACTGCTACTGAGTGGTAAATACAAAATACTGTTTAATTGCAATTTTCAAAAATTCTTCCTGCTTTCAGTCATTATATGTCTGTCCCTCTGATGGAAATGGGAATTCTTTCACAGTTTTCAAGCCTGTGCTCTCCTTTCATTGCAATGAGGACCTAATTCAGAGCTTTAAACTGTGTTCTGCAATGCATAATTAATCTGGCTTCATAGAGACCTGGACAAAAGACCCCATTCAATCTTCAGCTCCTTCCCCCTGAGATATTGTTATTTCTAAAAACTCCTGCCAGCTGGGCTGGAGGGAAATCTCAGCACTGTGGGAGAATGAACAAACTACAGGCCTCTGAGGGATTTGAAGTAACTATCTGACTAAATTGGATTAGAAAGTAAGGAAGGGGAGGGGAAGGAAAGCTTATTCTGAAGTCTACAAAAGCTCATAAAAAATCTTAGAAGATTTTCGTATGCAGAAGGGGAGAGAAATATGCTAGTTTTTATAACAAAATGGAGAAAGAATTTGAAGGCATGAGCGAGCCAATACACTTGGGGATGTTTAAAGGGATTACTGCTGGTATTATTTCAGGAAAACTGTTGTGTCTGCCTTAGAGCTTTGAAACAGCATCTCTCAGCAAAATCTGGGCTGCCTGACAAACCAAAATATTTGTACTTTCCTTCCAGGTATTTGATACATGTCTCCTGTTTGAACATATAATGTAGCCTAACCATAAGTTCCTTTAAATTTCCTCCTAAGCACGTTGCATTTAAAAGCTTCTGCCCAGAAGGATTTCAAAGGGCTGTGGAAAAACAAATTCAATCTTATTATGAGAACCAGCACCCTGCTTTCATCCCCAGCAAGATCATTCACAGAAGCGTGTCGGTGACACTTCCCAGATCACCTGGCCACCTCTCACACATTTCACAGTATTTTTAGCATGCATGTGCATACTCAGGAATATTGTCCCATTTACAAGCAGGCTTTTTGGAAGACAAGGTGAAAAAATCTCACTGCCCCATTGGATGAGGGGGCAGCTTGGTGAAAAGATGCTCTGGGTTCACTATCTCCTCCCACCCCACTGCTGTGAAATGGCTTCTCTGCAGGCTTCCCGCCTCTACAGCCAGTCCCAGTCCTTGGCTCTGCCAATGCTGAAGCTGATAGAGATTATGGTGGGTGTAGCCCAGGACAGAACTTGGCTCCCTACCTTCAGAAATATTTTTAAAAGCCAGATTTTTAGCCACTCTAACACTTCCCATCTTTCCACAGGCATTGCCAGGAAGCTCAGCTGCTCATGGGACACACGGTCCGGGCAAGGGACAAGTGTCAAAGGCAGAGAGTTAAAAGAACACACACAATACACAGTTTCTCCACTGTCAAAGGGAAAGAAAACATGCCCTACAAATTGATTTCCTTAGGACTTCCATGCTGTTAGAGTGAAAAACAGGATACTTTTCAGAGCTCTGGCAGGCACTGAAGGTATCAGCATGCTGGATGAAAAATGTACCCTACTGAACTATACATCTGTGTACGATGGGTGCAAAAATTGCAAGCACTCAGATCAGTCGTAATCAAAGATCCTGCTTATGATCATCCATGATCCCTTTGCCATTCCTAGACCAATTATCACAGAAATTATTCTGTGAACCAGTTTTTGCACCAGGGAGGAAAGGCATGGAGGAGAGAGTGGAAAAAAAGCAAAAAGCAAGATTCAGCAATATCTTTCAAACCAGTAGAGATTTTGTTTTAAGCATATCACTTCATAAAGAAACACTTGTGTGTCACTTAGCAACAGCAGCCACAACAAAAGTATTGGTAGCTCATATTCCAGACAAACCGAGACATGTTTAAAACATTAACTTGTTTTACAAAATCCACACAGTCCATTTCAGTTAATGCTCCATCCCTCTAATTCCTGAGACTCAGCAAGAGCGAGCCAGCATCACCGCACTTACTTTCTTTCTCAACTAACATAAGGAGTGGGAGCCACTTATGATAAGAGTTACACATAATCCAGTGTTGTTGGACGTTGTCAAATCCATGTTGACGTATTATGTCAAAAATCCTTATTTACAACAGAAATCTAGCAGGTGTGAATAGCCCAGCAGTATTTCTCAACAGGGATAACTAAAGGTTTCACATCCATGGAAGGGAAAATCTAGGGAAGGAAGAAAACCTGTGCCATTTTAAGCAGCAAAACATACATTGAGCAATGAATAATATAAGTAAAAGTGCAGCCTAAATTGATGCTGACTTATCCCTACTGAAAAAAAGTCTCTGCTATCACTCAGTGGCTCTTAAGGTGCAGTAATAGCACCTTACTTCCTATTGACAATAGCACCTATGATCTTCCTACTGACAACACTGATATTCTCCTTATTTCATGGCTTCCTACCACAAAATAACAATGGAGACTGCAAGGAATGAGGGTCAGAAGACCCAACCCAAGGCAGACCAAGTCACTTTTAAACCCCATTTCAGCACACCAGGTTATGCTTTGCACTGCCATGACCATGGGACTGCCCAGAGGAACTCCTGGCAGATGACACTTTCCCGCAGCCTGCTCAGGCACTGAATCTCCCATCACCTGGGACTTCCCCAAGCAGCATACAAGTACCCTACTCATTCCCATCATGACAGTCTGCCCATGGTTGCTGGGGAGCCTCATCATGACTCCTGCAGGAGTCATCATCCACCTCCCCAGGTAGTTCCAGCACACCCAAGGCAGGAGCAGAGCCAGAGCAGCCATGCCAAGTGTGGAGGCAAAACACAAATCTGCTGCTTGGGGGAAGACAAAATAACTTGGTCTCCCTGCAGGGATCACGGAAGCCTGGCAGCAGAGCTTGGAGGATGATAAAGGAAGGAATGGGGGAGCCTGAGATGGTTGTCAGTCAGGTTTCTGCAGAGGGGGTGAGGCTCACACCTGCTGCCAGGAAGGGAAAAGGTGGAAGAGTGGACCTGGAAAGGAAAGGACTTGTGTACTTCCCCCACGCCTACAACTCCTCCAGTCCAGCTCTGTCCACAAACAGGCATGCTCTTTACTACAGCCACACTGGGATACCAACCGTGTAGAGGCCCAGCGTCACAGCAGAGATGCAAAAGCCTTCTTCTGCCATTTCCTTTCTTACTCTCTAGCCTCAGGATATGTCCTTAGTCCCATGAATTAACTGCTTTTTTCCATGTGAACTCTCAAAATACAAACTCTGAGGTTTTCCTAAATATAGAACCAGGGGATTTTGGCCTGTTTGTTTCAGCTTTGGCCAGACCTTCAGTGCTTGTAGTGCCTTCATTTAAATTGGTGGAAATATATAATTTAGCATTTGTTGATAAACTTGCTCTTTGATTGTTAAAATAGCTTAATGGTACTCAAGCAGGTCCCAGGTCAGTTTACTAGCTTGTAGGCAAAGGAACATAAGGAACAAAGTGAAGCAAATTAAACAATTAGGAGTTAAATGAATACTCTCTCGCCCTAAATGCTAGCATGAAAACACACAAATGTTAGGCATCCCAGAAGCCTTTCATTCACACATCTCCAAGCATATTTCTTCCTTAGAGAAGAAAACCAAGGCACGATGAAGGCACAGGATTGTTCACATATTGAGGAAAGAGTCAGTGAGGATAACCTGCAAGTTTTGAAGGCAACTTTCCCCTTCCATATATCTTTGTGTAAGCTTGGGAGGTAGACAGCCAGCCTGCAGTTCACCCTGTGGGCTGCCAGCCAACCCACTTCTCATCTGCTCCTAACCTGCTGCACTTACACACACAGAAACTGATATGCACATACATACTCATCTCAACGGCAGGAGCAGACTAGCCCAAGAGTCATAAGAGCCATGTGACTTGTGCAGGTGACACAGGCCAAGTGCCACATGCCAGGCAGCACCCAGCCAGGCATGGTGGCCGCCTCCCAACAGAGATGGCTTCCCTGAGGGCTCCTGTCCAGCCTTGGCATTTTTAAAGTTCATCCTTCTTAAAAATTCAAGTTAATTCCATTTTAACAATTCTTCTTCAGCTAACAGATCAAGAATCCATATAAGTCTCTTGAAAAGGGATTGACTGAGTCTCAAAAGTCTTCAACAGCTTCATCTGCTATAGGGCATTTCAGCTCCTGCTTCTCAAAATCCATGGTCCAACTCATTTCATACGAACTTCCTTTTTCTTCACATTTGTTTACTCTGTGTTTTTAAAGTATACTCAAAAATAAATCTAAGATTATTTAGTTCCTTGTTTTTCCCATCTTCCTCAAAACCCTGGTTTCCAAATGACAGAAATCCCTTAGACAGAATAAAAGCACAACTGAAAAGGGCATGAGATCAGGGAAAAATTGAGGAAAAAAAGCAACTTCACATTTTCCTGTCACTTAATCTGACATTACTTCGGATACACACGCAAAAAAAAAAAAATAATAATAATAGAAATTGGACCACTGCATTCCCAAAAGGAGGCAATAGTGTCTTCAACGTATCTGCAACACACAGCTAAACAGCCAAAGGGATTTCTGCAGAGAGGCTTGAACAACGTGAAATGTAGGCGCAGAAAGAGTCCTGAGCATACTATTCCAAGTTCCCAAGTCAGTCCCGGGGAGCACTCTACTGAGTGCACGCTCTGCATAACCTCATTTGTTTTCAGCTGTTTCCATAAATTATGAATGTCATTGTCTCACCTATATCATCTGGTCCTAATCTCCCTGTTGAAATGCAATCCTTAAAAATTTTGAGTCTAGGAAATTAGTTACTCAGTGTTTTCAAGAGAGTCTGAAATAGGTAACAAAACACAAAAATAATGCTTAATGGAATAGGGAAATTAGTATGAGGCTTCTCATTCAGTTGTGTACATTGAATCATGTATAGGAAATAACTCGGGATAGAAATTGCTAACTTTAAAGTTCAAATTACAACACTTCTTATAATCTTGCTGAAATCTGCGACAGAATCATGCATTTCCAACAAAAAGTAGAGGTCTGTAGGAAATACAGCAAGAAAAAAGTGGCTTAAACATAAATTATTCAAATTTGGGCACAAGGACACCTTTAAAAATTTGTCATTTTTGTATTTTTCCAGTGTTATAACGATAGTAATTGGATCCAGAAGAAATGCTTCAGCTTGTCAGCTTTAATAAAGATGACACTGTGGAGACTCTCAAGAGAGCAGAGACCCAAGCACAGCCTCAGATACACCATGCTGAGGTCAGAAGGTTTACAGTTGCTTGGCTCTAACAGCCTCAGCAGAGCAAAACACCAAGCAGCATTCACTGCTTTGTGCCCGCTCTGCAATGTCCCAGGCAACCCATGCTACACCAAAACTGAAGTAAAACATCATTCCAAGTGCTGCTCTTTGAATAAAAGATGGAGGGAAGGGAAATGGAATCCAATAATGAGTTAATCTGATCAAACTTTGAACACAACATTAACGTCATCCAAATTCTTTTTTATCCCAGGGCACATTCCTCAGATTACGTAAAGATATTGCACATAACTACATTTCTGCGTGGGTTATCTACAGATCACAGTCCTAAAATGCAGGACAGACCTCTTCTGCTTCTGTTGTAAAAATACTCCATGGTCTTGCCTAATAACAGTTGTGAAGAGCACAAAAATAGTCAGGAAAAAGAGCTGGGAGCAGGATGTACTGTCTCCTGGCGCGCAGCTCAGTACACGTTCCATCAAAGTGCAGCTCCAGTGCAAAGTGCAGTGATGGACAATGACACACACACAAGCTCTCCCTCCCATTAAGATGGTACTTTTATTTCCAGCTCTTCTTTCTCTGGATTGCAAGAAATTTGACAGACTCACATAGTAGCACAAGGGATGTTTAGGGGCTGGAAGATTCCAGCCTGATTTTCATTTTCTCACAAAGTGCAAAGCAGTTTAAAGCTTTGACTGAAATTTTTGTTGAGAGAGAACATTCCTTGCTGGAGGAGACATGGGACTGGGAGCACGTGATGCAGCCAGACCTTAGTCCCTCCAATGCAATGCATCTGAGGCAGACCTAGCAGCAAGTCCTTATCCTTCTGCAAGATGAGAGGAAAGGAGCCTCCAGGGCACAGGTCTCTCAGCTCCCATCAGTGGACATATCTCCTGCCCTGCTTTCACTGCAGTCTCAGCAATCAGACCTTTCAAAACCTTCTCAGTCAAGAAGACTTCATCGCACAGAACGCTCAACACATTTTTGGAAGTACAGCAGAAACCTGTGATTTAATGGCTGTAGCTACAGGCATTGACACAAGTGTCATAGAAGGAAAGCCAAAAATCATTCAGTTCCAATCCCCCTGCCACAGGCAGGGATGCCAACTACTAGATCAAGCACCAGATCAGGCTGCCCAGGGCCCCAGGAACAACATCATAAAGGCCACACTGAAGTAACTCAGACTGAAAAAGAAATGACCACTAGTGGAAAGAAGGTGCCTGTGCTTTCTCTTCCCAAACATTTCAAAAAACAAAACCAAAAAAGCCATCACCTTTCCCCTATCCTGCAACTTTGTGAAGGTTGTTTTGGTCACAAAATCATAAAAATGAATGAGACTTAAGAAAGAAAAGCTGTCTACAAGATATTTTGAGTGCCTTGGTAGATTTAATTCCCTTCTGAAGCATCCTTAAAAATGTGATTTAGGAAATGGAGATTAGAGTGCAGTTGGCATAGGAAGAAACAAGAAAACAAAACAAAGTCACCCACTCACCCACTATTGAAACAGCTAATCTAAACCGGGTTTAAAAATAGAAACCATTTATAAGACAATGTGTGCTTTAATCAGCGCACAAGAAACACACCAGTAATTAAGAGTTCAAAATAAAGGTTTAAACTCAAACATAGTTTTGCAACTGCAGTTACAGCCAGATTACAAAATTCCTTTCACACAATGCACACAGCATCCTTTGAGACTTAATGACATTCTGCAGCTGGGGTAGTATGAATCTGAGTTCTTTCTGTTCTGAGTTATTTACTTCTGCAAGAAAATTCCCCATGGCAACTGGCCAAAGGGGCTTGTCTCCTTAGTGTGTGAAATGTGAGCAGATACAAACTTGACACCGTATTTCATCCCCTCGCCTTTCCTCATGTCTGCATTCCTAACTGTAAATTAAGGGGTTGCACTGACCGTTCTGGGGTGGCAGGAAGCAGTTTATTCAGAAAGATAGGAAGAGGTGGAGAAAAAAAATACTGCAATACTTTGAGGCAGTTTCTGAAACTAGAGTGAGATTCCTTTCAGCCCTAAACAAGACAAGCTGAACTTGTGCAACAGCTGATTCCCTTTTAAAATACGTTTGTTCTTATAGACTTTTCAGAGATGCAGTTATCATCTAAACAGAAATTGGTAGGAGTTTGTGAATATTTGGTAACATATGCCCATACTTCCACCAGCACCCTTCTCAGCTGTTGTCCCTTTTAAGGAACACGGAGATTTTTCTCCTGTATGGAGGGCCCACGAAAACACAGTAATTCTTGGCACAGTCTGCCAAAGCTGATTATGAAAGCAGCAGTTTGGAGCACTGAGACTCAAACCAGACTTTAGAAAACAAGATGCACCTGGGAAATGATGTGCAACTCACAGAGACTCTAAATACACTCTGGCAAAACCAAAATTCCCCTAAGGATCTCAGTCAGCCAAGGGTGAAACAATGACCTTGGACACGTTTGCCCTTTTTGGAGCTGATCTCCATCTGTTGTTTTAGCTAAGAAATATCATGATTGCACTCTCGCTTCCTTTTGCATCCTGGTTTTCACTCCAATTCTGAGTGTGTAGTTATGTATAGTAGTGACACCAATAAAGCTTGTTTAAAAGCCATCTAGTTAGCAAAGTACTTTTTCCTAGAGAGCCTAGAAGCCTCAGAATATTTCTATTCACACTCTGCCATGCACCAAAGTTAGGGGGCTATATCTAACTATTTTGTATCCCACATGTTATCTAGAGAAGTTCAGGCTTTAGTCTGCCCTAGAGAGAATCCAGAGACTCCTTTTGGCCCATGAGACAGAGACCCTTCCAATTCTATTTGTAGACAAAATCTGCCACACTACTCAAAAAATGTAATGGGTGCAGCAGCATTTTAATTAATTTCACTTGAGATGAGGATTACATTTTTAGCAACAAAACTTCAACAAAAATTTTTCAAATCCAACCCTGGTTTGACTGTTGTTTTTTTTTTTGTTTTTTTTTTGTTTGTTTGTTTTTATAAACACTCAGTACTGAGCACTCTCCATGGCCTGCAGAGAAACTAGCCATGGATGAAGAAGACTCTTCCTGTGAAGGGGACTCACAGCAGCAGTTGCTGTGCTCACTCTCTGCTCCCCTCTGAAGCTGAGGTCTTGTTCAGGCTGGCTGCAGAGGGGAGGCATTCCAGGGCAGGGAAGCTGAGCTGGGTGAGTACAATACACATCCACCAATCCCAACCTGCAAAACACTCCCCGGGGATCATTCTAGCCCAAGCAAGTGAGAACAGGTTAGTGTGTACTAAAATGATGCCAGAAAATCTATCAGTGCAACCAGCTTAAGTAAAAATGTTTGCAAATCTTAGTGATTTTGTTCTTGTTTAAGTGAGGAGAAAGCAAGGCTGGAAGGTTTGAGCAGAAACCCAAGAAGCTGTTAGAAACAGAAGAGATAACAGCATATTCTAAAGATTTTCTTCAGTCTGCTGCAGAGAAACACAAACAAAACACACAAATATGTGATTTTAAGCATTTTAAGAGACTCAAATTGTAAATTCTTCTGTTACTGCCAGTGAGTTATAGATAAGCCCTTATATTTCTGGAGGGGATACGGCTGAAGTAACTGCTTACTAATGAGAAGTTACCTACCAGCTAATAAGTGAAAGGAAGAGATGGGATAAATGTTTTTTGTCCTCTCACTGAGAAGCCAGGCAGCAATGCAAAGGGTTGTGATCCTAGGAAGAACGTGAAAAAGGTATTTGTGTTGCACACACTTTAGGTGTTGCCAGCAGTGCATGAAAGGCTTGCCACAAGATGTCTTTATTCTAAGAAAGGAGAAAGGGACTGCTGCATTTTGTAGCCTGGTGAACAGGCTGAGCAGAGAGCTGACTATCCAGCGTCTCCTCTTAGACTTACCCCAAAGAGAAAAGATAAGGATCCTGTAGTGAATGCTGGCTCTTAACTCATTGGCAGAAGCTGGACAGACTGAGTTGTCTATGCCCATCCTCTTCCAGTTGCATGAGTGCCAGCTGAGGGGACTACAGCCTCTAACCCAGCACCAGTTACTCTTCATAGCCCTTCTGCCAAGGTTACTATCTTCTCAGATGAGCTGCTTCAGTGGTCATCCCCATCCTGTTTCATTCAAAAGCCTAGATAATTTAAGTAACTTAGTTATTGGTCTGTGTCAGTCCAGCTCATTTTGACTGAAACTGCTAATTGGGAATGGTTTCAAGAGAAGCACAACTAGCAGAACAGAGAAGTGTGTAGCCTTCAGCAGGGGTTATTCACTGCAATTGGAGCAAAGCTTGTGCTGCTAAATCTCTTCAGCCATTTCAGCTGCTGCCAGGAAGGGGCTCATGTCTCTTCAGTTGCAAGGGCTATTTTAACAACCATCATCTAGCTGCACTCACTCCAGAACCGTACATCAGCTGAAAGCCAGCAGAGAACTATATAAATGGTGTCAGCTCTGAAACATTTCCAGTCTAGACCCTCCTGCTTCCTTGGCTGGGTAGAGAGAGTATAGTAGTTACTCCACCACTCTATACCTGAGGAGGCATTAACCGGCTAGCTGGGATGCAATTCTGCTCCAGTACATTAGCAACAAGTCCAGAAGACAGTGAGAAGAACCTGCTTGGAGGCTGAGAGAACAGAGGCAGTACCTACACAGGGGCATCCTGTGCGTCAAGGTCTAAGTAACATCTCTTGAAGGAATGGCATAGTGGATCAGCAAAGAATAGAACTACAGGAATGTACATGATCTCACACACTGCAATAATAAAGGAACATTTTGAAAGGAAGAAACAAAGACGAAATTAGGGACAGACGAGTGGTTCATCAGCTCTAAAACAAGGGTTTGGCAATACTAAGTCAGCTGTTTCCTATCATTTCAAAATAGATGGGTTTAGTTTACTTTCCTCTTTCTTTTTTTTTTTTTTTTTTTTTTAAGTTCATTCTTTCTCCTTCCCAAGTGTCATTATCCAAGTTCACAAAAGAGGTCAAAACAGCTAACAAAAGAAAAAATTAGCTGTGGTTCAAACGGCAGTTACTGTAGCAGAACATGATTTTGGCTTTCTATTGAAGAAACCTGATTTTACATAATTCCTAAGGTGAAGTGAGTTGGTACTACTATATTCATGTCAGAAGATCCACCTGAATATCTGGTCCAACAGCGCTTAGACTCAAATTTTGTGCAGTTAAGCTCATCTCTGTAGTGCTGAGATTAATTGAATAAGCTCTTTTTCAATACTGATCTTTTGAGAAAACTGATCAGTAGCAGCTTTTTCAAAAAGAGATTTTCATGTTTTAAAGAGCTCATTTTTTTTCTCTGATACACTCAATTTTCAGAATAAGTTGGCACTTGGAGAGCAGGTAGCATGGATTTACTGAGCGGTATCCCTGCAGATACAGAGTGTGACAGATACTACAGCACGTATTTTCAAAATAACTTAAAACACAAGTTCATTTGTCTCCCTTTACATTACAAACTGCTTTGAAAATATTGTGTAGTGACTAGGATTAACTTAAACAACCCAACTCAATGTAGAATCACAGAATACCCTGAATTGGAAGGGACCGTAAGGATCACCGTGTCCAACTCATGTACTGACTGACTCCATGTACTAAACATCCATGCCAATTGATTTCATGTTCCTAACATCCCACATTTCATATTCACTCCAACACCTAGTGGTCTCCAAAGTGAGGAAGCCACTGTCCTTTTCAAGACAAGGCATAAGAATGCCATTCCAGAGCTGGGAAGACTGAAGAAAATTTAAAACACACTTCTACAGCTCTGCAGTGATAGCTGGTAGATGTCTGTAACCAAGGTAATAGAGGCCACAGGGCAAGATTTTTAGGAGTATTCTCAATTCAAATGTGATGAGACACTGAAAAACTCAGACCCTGCTTCCTGAGAAGGTTCTAGCCCCTCACTTGTCCTGTTGCGAGCACATCTCCAGTAACCCCACTCCAGCTCAGGTGCAACAACTGCGCACATGGATCCTACCACTTAGCGTGAGCTGATGTCCACCTAGACAAAACGGGATGTTGAAGTGTGAACAAGTCCTTTCTCATGCACTCTGTACAAAGTGGCTGACAAGTCCGGCAAAGGTGAAAGCTATGCATCCTTTGTGGTGTTTTCACTTCTATTTATTAAACACTAGGAACACATCAAATAAAGACTGTCACCATCATCATAATTTATTTTTAACTTATAAGAAAAGGAACAAACCTCATTGTAATTTGTCATACTCTTTGCCAGTTTCTTTTGCTCCTATGCAACAGAAAGTGGAGATATTTTTATGTAATTTGTACTCTTGCTGATTATCAGTTGGCATTTATACCATTGAGATCCATATTATCAACCATGGATGTGTCATGTCAGCAACCCATCCCAACTGAGCAAGCAGTCAAACCAGAATCTATTCTCTCGTTGCAGCACCATCACACCAAAAAGCTCTCAGATAAAAGAATCTTACGGACACTCAGAAGACAGAAACCAACAGCACTCTCCTAGATTGCCCTTGAAAACTGCAGTGCATTCCTCCACTCCTGCCATCCTTTGCTGGACATTTTTGAAACCAATCTAGCAATCTGCTACCTTGAATGACAACACTATCAGTAGTGAGATCTAAAGCAAAAAGAGGTTGCTGAGAAATCCCAAGTGCCAGTAGAAATATCTGCCTACAAATTGAGAGCTTACTTTCTCACCCTACTTGTACTAATTTAAAAGTACTCAACTGTAGTAGGACTTCAGAGTGTTTCAATTCCAGTTCCCACATGAAGCACAGGAGGGCCAATCAAATCAAAGGAATTTTAGTCAGAATACTAAGAGTTCTGGTATTTTTCATTAATTAACTTGAATACATACTCATGGCAAGGCTTTGTAATCAGCTTTGCTTGTATCAGCTCACTGAGAAGACCACAGCCTTACAAACTGTGAAATTTCTCCTTACACAGAATTGGGAAGGAAAGGAACTTCTGCTGATGTTGTGCTGAGCAGAATTTTTTTTTCCCCAAAAAAGGAAGTCCCCAAACAATAGTAACATTGTTGGATGTATTTACTACCAAGGACATCATGGCACTTGTTTTTTCTTGTTACGTTACTTGTATCTTTCATCACTATAGTGTTAGCAGTTGAGCATCATTCCAGCTTTGAGACAGCAGCTTAAAAATACTGTTCCTTGCTCAAAAAAAAAAAAAAAAAAAAAAAAAGTTATCCTCCTTCAAAGCAAATATACGCTACAGCTCTCCAGCACTTTGTACCCAATGATCTCAAAGCACATCTAAAAACAACCATATAGGCAAGTCCATATATTTACTTTTGAAGAGATATCACATTTTAGAGGTGAGGAAACAGATATATATTTTTTTCAGAATTGGAAGGCTGGAATTAGGCTTCTAAACTTGTGGTTTGCTTTTCCAGAGACAGAAAACTTCCATTATTTATTTTAACAAATAGATATTCAATGTGTCTAAATTTCAGAACTTGATTTTTTTATATTAAATTTAAGTTTGAAAATACTTGTATCTTTTTTAGATTAACTCAGAGTCTTCAAGTTAAATTAAAAAAAAACAATTTACCTACAAATTCTTTATTTAGCCATAAATCAAAATGTTTTTCCAAAGTATTTATTCATGGCTATATATATATGTAGTGGTTTGCTCAGGTAAGATTGAAATCAGTTATTACTGCCATGTCACTTTGGCTGGATACAGATTTTAGCACTATTTTGATGGAGATTTTTGGGTCTAGGATTTAGCCAGTGTTCAGGGAGATTTTTTTACTTGTTTATTTAGTGTAGGCAAATGAGCAGGATGGGGCAAAAGTTTGCAGAAATACAATTTAAATTTGTTCCAAATCCACAGCATATCCTGAATCAGATTTTAGTATGATCTAGTATCTACAGCAAATAGAACACATTAAAATTTCTTCATGTGATAAAGATCAGAAATTGCCGTCTTCATAGGAGTAGTCTTTGTCCCTTGGAAGATCACCAAGATGATCAAGAACTGCTGAAGCTAGGACAAAAGCTCATCCTTCCATCACGACCCTGCAATAATTCAACTCTGCACTTGCCATCTGCAAAGACTCCATAGCTAAATGCTTCAATCCACGGTACTCCTGTGAGCATAAGGAGAAGTTTTCCTTTGTCTACCTGCACACATTTAAATGCTGATCATAAACAAAATCAAGGTTTGTGCTAGTTTTCTGCTTTCTAATGGAAATGTTTTAATAATTCTCAATTTTCATTAGGACAAGAGTATAGTAAAATATAAGAAAATAACTGTTTCAGAACAATAAAAGCAAGATGCGTGGAAAATAAAAACAACTTGATTTGGTAAGCATGCAAGGGATTGAGGCCTGTTTGTCACCAGATCTCCCCCAAACTTCCCCCTGGAGTGAAACTCAAGAAGCATGCATGGACGAAAACATGTCAGGACTTGGTGGGGAAGCCAATACAAGAATAGCTGTGGTAGTAACAGTGTTCCACATTCATGGAGATCTTGGGTTACCAAGATAAATTCAGCTAGGAGACTCACCCCTTGCATTCTTAACCCTTTCACTGCGGAGCGGTGGGAAAGGGCAATGCTAGGAAAACCTCAGGAAGGGCTATTTCTTCTGGCAGACAGTGATGTATAGGCTACTGCTTAGATTTAATCTTCTGAGAAATTTTTAAAGCCCTATTTAAGACGTAAGAGATATTGCTGTGGTTATAAAGTCTTTTGCCATTAAGCCACACTGATGTGAATGTGACAGCTGCTTTCCTTGTGTATTCAAGCATACGACCTGCTCGTCATAGCCTTCCCAAATGCAAAATTAAATTTTTTTTTTTTTAAAAAAGCAGCATAACTATATTTCTTTCAGGTTGTCTGTGAAAGCTTTTACTTCCTTCAGCTAATAAATGGCATCATTTGAGGTAATGACTTTGTTTTCCAGTTCCTAAATGCTAGACTAGCTGCAGTGTTAACAGGTAGGAAACTATGATTTTCTTGTCATCTTTCTGAATCATAACATTACAGAACTATTATCTCAAGGTTTCCAGTTTTCCACCGACTGGAACCTCTAATCTTCCCTTTCAACAATTCTGAGTAAAGAACATTCCTTCACCAACACATCTCACTACATTCCTTATTTTAAAAAGACATTAAATTAGATATTTTATTAAATATTTGCCTGTATGCATTTAACTCTTCAAAGAACTTTCTTTTTATAATTTTTGCAGAAGAAGCAGAAGTAGCATAACATTCTCAAAAAGTCTAAGATTTTTCTCCTGAAATGATCAACAAGAAGTGGAAATATTGCAAGAAGGACTACTGACATGATAGTTGAGTTCAAACCCTATTAAAGGATCAAAGTTCAGCTGTTTCTATCAAAACTCCATAGAGACTTGCTCCCATCTTGCTCTGCCAGAATTTTGCTTTGGGATCATCCTGTCAGCGTCAGTGTCTCACCTCTAACATGGGGATCCATAAATAGTTTGCTCCACGACAACAGAGCTATAGAAATAGAGCCATAAATTTTGGGCTGGGTGAGCAAAACACATTAAACGGGTAACATGTAAGTATCGAGACAGCAAGACTCACAGTGAGTATGGAGGTCTGTGGGGCACCCAGTAGAATACAGAACTGGGAGTCAGGTCCATGCCGGATAACTTGAAAGAATAGAGAGCACTGAAAAACTTCTTTTGTCTGAACTTGTGACTTCTCTGCAAAAGGGTGGGTACTGGTGCGTTTTCCTCTTTCCAAGCAGAATTTGTAAGGCTGCAAAGGGAAAAACTCCTTTAATAGGCAGTAAGGGGCATTGTGTGCATAAACTGGGAAGTCCAGTTCAAACCTAGCAGCAGCCCTCCCTCAGATCCAAGCACTCAGGTTGAATCCCTCTCTGAACTCTTCACCTCCTCTCCAGCACGCTTCCCCTCTAAATATAAACTGCACTGCTGACATGATTGCAGCTGGCATTAATCTTTTCAGATGTTTTCCATGTTGTCCTTGGTTTTGCTTACTATATTAAATCAGGGGAAAATCTTATTTAAGCAGCAAAGGAATATAAAAAATATACAGACGTGAAACAAAAAATATCATTTGATAAAAAACATAGAAACCAAACAGTGGGTGTAGGGAGTCAGGAAAAAAAAGATTAATAGAAAGCAAGTGATCTGATAAGCATGAGGTAAACTAAGCTACTCATGCTAATTTGCAACATTAAAAATCCTGGATATGTTAGAACCTCTTTTATCTATGATTCTAGAAGAAACAAAACCATGCACTGAGGACAAACATCTTTGCACCATCTTCTAATAGAGATCTTTGAACACCAAAAAGCATTAGCAAACTATTTAGTGCTGAAGCTTCCCAGGTATTTGAGCAGCTACAGAAAGAACTTGCAGGATAAAAATTGCAGAAAATGACAGTGTCTAGCTTGTGTCTTTTGGTGGAGTTTTACAAACTTCCAGTCAAATTTGTGGACATAACTGTGTCACTACATAAAAAAAATGAAATTACAAGTCTTTCTGAGAGCTCACAGTAAATTGCAATGCAAATATGAAAAAATGCCAGAAAACATTATGTACCCTAACAGAGGAAGATTTTCCACATGCTATTAGATCTCTAGCTTCTTTGTTAAAACACAAGTAAAGCATTAGCAATAAAGGGACTCTTTTTTCCCTTTCCAGGGTAGTGAGCACCACCATGGTATGCAGACAATCCAGGTTTGGTAAAGAAATCATAGAGGCTTATGTGTCAATTCTAATTTTTCCATTCCAATGACACTGGTGAAAGATCCAGTCTGAGCTTTGGAGGCAAAACGCGAGGGCAGAGACTCTTCAGACAAGAAAAGAAAACAAGCAGGGAGATCTGTTGGAAAACAAACATGCAGAAAATATGCCAATATTAGCGGAACAACAAACAGACAAAGCAAAACTGTCAGGGCCCTACTTTCCCAAATCTACTAGTCGCTAATTACAGGCTTTGAAAAGGAAACCAAGCTTAGCTCTGTGCTTGAAGGAAAGTTTAAGAAGTAATGTGCTTGCAGTGGTATCTGCTGCATGCTGCACTTCTCATGTCTGCATGCCCAAGCTGGAGGGCAGATGGATAAAAAAAGCACAATTAGGTTCTCATAAAACAGCTACAGCTCAAGTATATACATATTCTACGTGTATTTCACTAGCATATTATTGCCTGCTGTGTTTTTCTCCACAGCTACCAACAAACAAGTATTTTCCACATTGTTTTACAGAATTTTCTTACATCTCTCCTTTATTACTAAGTATAATTTCATGATACTTATTTCACCTAAACACTTGCATTCACCATACAGGACACTCATTTGCTGAACCAGTGTACGACAGAAAATGCTTGGACAGAAACCCGTGCACAAAATCATGCATCTATATCAAGAGGTAACAGGCATAAAGGTATGCATCTGTATGCCTTTTGTATTTGTTGCATACTCAAAAGTAACTTTAAATATGTAGCTTTATTATTGAGAAGTTTTCTGTTTCTCTTTCATCAGATGAACATTCAACTGAAACACTAACCATATTCACATGAGAGGTTCTGGACAAAGGTCATTTCACTGTGAACACAGGGAGGAAGAGGGATGAAGTAGCATAAGAACAGCTCTAGCATGTGCAGTGCACAGTCACAGCTCTAATGCTTTTAGATCGTGCAGGTGTCAATGGAAAACCTGTGGCGGTAATGTATGTGCACACACACTTGCCCACCATTAGACTAACATTGCACAGCGTAGGCATCAAAGTTTTACTAGCAGAACAAGAGTATTTAGTTTTTATGCATTGGAAAACACAAGTAATATAAATTTTAAAAGGACCACCTCCTGTGAGCTCTGTTTTAGAATCATAGAATCATCTGTGTTGGAAAAGACTTTCATAATCACCAAGTCTAACCATCAAGTTGACCTACCAAGTCCCAGCACTAAACCATGTCCCTTGGTGCTGCATTCACATGTCCTTTACATACCTCCAGGCATGGAAACTCCACCACTTCCCTCAACAGCCCATTTGAATGCCTAACCGCACTTTTCCTAATTTTTCCTAATATCCAATCTAAGCCTACTACGCTTCAGGACACAGATTCCTTTCAACAGTCTGAGTCAAACATATACCCTTTATACAACTACAGTGGGCAATAAACCGTTGCTCCGCAATACTGGAAAGCATTGGATATTCATTGCCATCTGTGTACTAGGATGCAAACAGCCAGATTTGGAGAACCACAGCTCTGATTTTCCTATGATATATCCTTAAGTAGCAAGGGACAAAATAATTCAAAAACTAATGTTGTACAATGAACTCTCCTTCTAGGTAACTTGTACTTCACCAGTGATTTCTGTTAATTATTTTACAAGGGCCAGACAGAAATCTCCAGCCTCCCAGCACATGCATCTGCATAGGATAACTCCCTTGCTGCAGCAGAATCTACAATAGAAAACTGTCTGCACCTCACCCACATCATTTCAAATCCCTGATTTTCAGAGCAAATTAACCTCTTCTATAGAAATTTAAGCTAAACAGACAAAATGATGAACATCAGTAAGGGCACACAGTGCTCCTTTCAAGATCTGCAGAAGGAGGAGAACCTTTAGCAGTGCATGGGGCAAGAACAACCATCAGCAAACTTCTGCAGCTTCAGGATTACTGCAAAATTTTCTGTCCTGTTTTCTGTATAAAACTACGTCATCTGGGGTTGAAGACTAGAACCAAGAAGAATCCCTGTTCTGCCCCTAATTGCATGAAGGTGAAGATAGCTCAAGAAATCAAGATTAAAGACTCATGCTCTAGTTTACTCGTTTTCCTTTTTTTTTCTTTGTTGTTGTTGGGTTTTTTTGTTTGTTTGTTTTCTTGAAGGAGGGAAAACAAGGGCAGAGGTGTAAGATTTCCCACAGGCTCTTAATCTGCAGAGGCAATTACTTTTCCTTCACAGGCTAAGGAAGGAACTGAAATGGAGAGAAAAAGAATTCCCTATTAAAACCCCAAAAGAATGACCTATACTCCTCCTTGCATATTATGTACATCGTATAATTAGGACATTTTAGATAGAACTCTTTATAAATATATCTGGTGGAAAAAGTTTGATTAGCACTGCTCAGAACTGGCAGGGTTCCTGCACTGAGGGCAGATTTCCTTGGACTGAAAATCATAGCACTAAACACTGAAAGTGTGCCATAAGGGGGTGGGAGGGATCTGTGTAATTGCAATTCTTGCCAGTCAACAGAACAGCCATTCACCACTCCAGCCCAAATATAAAACCTGGCAGAAGGGCACTAAGCATTCACACATCAGTTGGCCTTCTGCTTCAAATGATACATGTCTGTAAACAAACAAATAAAAAAAGGAGTACATTTGTGTTTTCAGACAATGCCAAGAAGAAAAAGGAGACTTTTTCATATGTTGGCTAAAATCTCAATATGCGAACCATTGGCCAAACTTGAATTGCCCAAATTAGTAAAAATGCCCTGTAAAATTACAACAAGCACCATCTGAGGGCTAACAGAAAAATTAAACTGCATATTAACAATGACTTTGCAATGGCATCAACATAGGAGACCTGAGAAAAATGAAAAATTAGATCATTCCAGAAGGTGGACAGGAAAACACATAACTTTCTCACATTGCCTATATGTTTGCAATGAAAACCACACCAAATTTGCCTGTGTTAGACTTTCATTACAAACATGAAACTTAGCTCAAGGGAAAAATTGCTAATGTTTGCATAACTACTCAGTCAACTGGGGCCCAGCCTCAAGCAGAGCTCTGTGATCTAAAGAGCCATGAGAAATGTGCGCAGTTTCACATCAAAACCAGGTGAAGCAGGGAAAAATTAGAGAGTTTCATTTTGATTTGTGAAGATACTTTAATCGAAACTCTGGAGAGAAATACCATAACAACAACACAGGTTGCACAGAAAGAAGAGGACCCCAAGGACAACGTATTGTAAACACACTTTTTTTTTTTTAAAGCCATTTAAATTTGTTCTGATAAGCTGTCAGAGAAAAACATATGTTCTCATCCTCACAATACACCTGAAAGATGGGGGATATCTTACTTCAGTGGAGGTGAATAGAACAGGCACAATGTGGTTACTCGCGAACAACAAAACTTGACTGTGAGCTCAGTTTCCCATTTCAGCATATTTATTCTCTCAGATTTGCTTCTGCATGCAAAGCCAGTCACACACATGAGCCTGCTACAAGCAGTCCACTCACTCCAAAGCCAACTGCAGCACTTCTAGTCTCATTTTGCACATGTTCTGAGCACATCATTCCGGCAGTTTCCAACTGCAGTTATCCATTTGGTTTTCCTTACATCTTCCTATCAGTGTCTGATGCCCTCTGTTTTCATTCAGGACTTTCAAAAGTAGTTTGCATCCATGTTCTGCTCATCTTCTGTCAAGTCATTTTGGGCTTTCACTTAGCTTCAGTTGCATTCAGCTTGCCGGGGATCTTTCGTGGTGGAAACACTAACAGGCAGACTTGCTTAAGAAACATCTTGGCACTCCCACAGCTGCCCAGATCTTGTTTGATGCTGTGCTGAACCTATCTCTTCACATCGTGTCACTAATAGGGCTGTGGAAAACAGCCTCCCACACTCTGCACTACCAGAGGCTCTCCCTTAAGTGAAGAAAATAATAGTAAAATATATCTTCTTAATGTCAAAATAGGATTTTACTTTTAGATAAGTAACAGAGACGTACGGCTTATTTTTATTAAGTTATGCATAACTGCAGTCAGACATTTAAACTGTCATCACTGCTGAGGAGGAGGAGAGGAAGAAGAGGAGGGGATTTTTTTGGCAGGGGGACAGGAGTGATTTTCTGTTTTGCTTTGTTTATACAGTAGGACAGTTATCTTAATATCAGTATTCTGATTTGGAAAAAAAAAATCCCCATTTTACAGTGAAAACATAGCTTCTACTCACCACCATATGAAGGTAATGGTAGAAACATTAACAGACACCATCCTTTGAGAATAATTTATTCCTGGAACCCAATAGCCTCTGTCAGTGAGACAAAATTCAAAAGTGAACAACACTAGAAAACCTCAGCAAGAAGGACTATACAGCAAATTGTACAGCTAAGAAGTTTTTCCTGACTCTGTCTGGTCCCCAAGTTAAAAATATGTTAAAAGACTCAATGACCCAAACAGAAAGATCACTTGGCCTAGATTATAAAATACACACGCATTGCTTCTGGCAGTACCACAAGGCCTACATCACAAAGGAGCAGGATACACTATTTTTCTGAAATATTTTTGAGAACAGAGTGATTATTCCCTACAGCTCAAAGCAGCTGAGGTACCATCGGAGACTGGAACCTCCACACAGCTCAGCTCCATAGAGTTAAGCCCAAGCTGCCTTCTTCACCACGATCAGCTGTGGCGCCACACTGCTCCAGATGCACATTTTCCATTTCCAGCACCATCTTCACTAACCCAGGCATCTTTTCAGCACTCTCTCTTGCACAGTGTAGATGTGCTTCATGCTCAAAACTATAAATTAGTTCCAAAACCAGACAGACCCTGGAGTTACCCGGGCATCACAACTTCAACTGATGCCAACAAATTCCATTTAAAATGGGAACCAGGGCCACCTCCTGTCCTGATCTGCTTCCTATTGTATCTCTTCTGCAACAGCTGGTAGATGTGCTCATCCCTTGGCAGCTAACTGATAACTTTCTTCCATTTTGCACTGAATTGCTCTAACTCTGCCCTCTTCTTTATTCCGTGCAGGACATTAGGTGAGTCTCAAATACCATTTTAATTGTCTGGGCCATTACAGCCCATAGAACAGAGATCCTGGTTCTGAAATTAAACCAGGTCTCAGTGCGTCCTACTGTAATCCAGTGTGGTATCCAGTAAAGGGACACTGCCAGCAGCAACTGCTTTCCTTAACTGGTTCCAGAAATTTGCAGTGTTTCCTTAAACTTCAACACTCTATCTTTCCTTTCTTTTGCAACATTTAATACTTGAAGGGAGCGTATAAATAGGAGGGGGATCGATTGTTTGCGAGGGTAGATAGCGATAAGACAAGGGGGAATGGTTTTAAGCTGAGACAGGGGAGATTTAGGTTAGATATAGACTGTTTCAGGGTCATAAGACAGAGGCAAGTGTAACATGTCCAAAGGTAGACAATGACACAGAATGCTTCCAAGCCTGATCCCACCAGCAGAAATGAGCCATGGCGCAGTCTACTCAGTGACTAGCCATTTCAAAAGTCTTTAATAAGGTCTTCTTAGGAGAGCCTGACCATCTTTCCTCTTAAAAAGAAAAGAAAAAAAGAAAAACAGTGGATAAATAAATCACAAATGCTGTTGGCCAACCATAATCGCATATGCTTTGTGTATATGAAAGATCATAAGAAACAATATACAGTGGGTTATTTTGCATTATTGTAATTTCACTTGATAAACTCCAGAAATACAGGATGTATGATATGTCAAAAAAAAAAAAAGAGATGAATAGGCAAGTTTAAAATATGCACTTGGTGCAATCTTCATATCATGCACTCTCACTCTTCCTGAGCACTACAGGCTGTTGGCCAAGATTTAAACAACTCTTCTGGCGATGAACAGGTAAGAAAGAATAACATCACAATCCATCATCTTCTTTAAAGAATTCCTTCCAGGTACTTGGGAAACAGCTCTGAGTGACCTGTCCGCCATGGCTAAGTCACTGAGCAGCTTTGGCCATCATTTTTAAACACAAAGCATCACAAATCAGCATCTCCCTTCCGCCATGTTGAACAAGCATGTCCCTGACTTCGTCTCATAAAACATCTTCCCTTCACCCCCTCACTCGTTCCTTGCCACAATACCAAGCAATTCTATTTTTAAAGCAGAGGGAAGTGTCAAGGGAGACTGTCAGGGGTGGCGTGCCTCTGAGCTGACCTAACATCATTTCGTACACATTTAATAAAACAATTATCTTCAAGGCTCTTTGTTTTCTCAAAATAGGAGATTGCAGCCAGTAAAAGATCATTTATGAGAAACAGTGCAATGAATAAAGAGGTGAAAATGCAGTTATTGGTGAGAAAACAGACACTGGGTTCATTGCTGCCAAGGCTGGGGGGGTTGGGAAATGCTGGGCTCAAAGTTGAGGGGCTTCTTTTATTATTATCTATATGAGCTCTAAGTGAGAAATCACTGCTATTATTTTGAACAGCCTGCTGGCAACATTTCAAAGCTGCTGGTAAATATTTCAAAACCGGTTTGAATAAAGTAATGCAGATTTAAATTTAGCCTTTTGTTGTTTTGATGCTGCCAATCTTTTTTGTTCCAACTGTCTCTGCATGTAAGAGCACCATCATTCAGGTCTGCATCTGTGGCCCTACTCATTTATCTTGCTTTGAAACAAAAATTCCATTTTTGGAGAATGGGCAACAAAACATTGCAGCACTGATCTTGTAAAGACTCACACAAGCAACTCCATTTAAATAAAAATTTTCAGTGCTGCATTGATCACATCCATGAGTAAAATGCAGAGGGACAGACTGTGACTTCACATTCAAGAAGTGAATTGAAGGAAAAGTACAAGAAGGATCTTACCAAAGCAAGCCTTTCCCCATGGCACCCAAATAGGACAAGGGCCCATATTATAGAAAGTGTCATAACCTGTTCCAGCTGTAATCGCTTCTGTCAAGATTCCCAGCAGAAAGCATAAGAACTGGGCTGAGCCCCTGGTATCCACAGAAGTCATTCAACCATCTGCCATTAAAGGAGTGCTGTACGCATCTGGGTGATACCCGGTTTACATAAACAATTTCCGGACAAGCATTGTTATAACCTTGAATGTGCTTTCATAAGTACATGCAATTCAGAAATGTTCCACGTAGCATTTTCACTTGTATAATCTACAGGTTACAATAAAGAACAAAGTCTATTTCATGGAATCAGAATCATTTAGGTTGGAAGAGACCCTCAGGATCATTAAGTTCAATCACAAACCTGATCTACCAAGTCCCATCACTTAACTATTGCCCTTAGAGGGGCATCCACACTTGTCTTAAATACCTCTAGGCATGAGTACTCTACCACTTCCCTCAGCAGCCCGTTCCAATGCTCACTCTCTCTGTGAAGAAATCGTTCCTAACATCCAATCTAAACCTCCACTGTCACAGCATGTAATCATTTCTTGCATCCTATACGTGTCACTCGAGAAAAGAGACTGACCCTCCTCTTTGCAGTCTTGTTTTCAGGTAATTGTAGAAAGTAATGAAGTATGATCAGTTTTGGGACCAATTTCTGCAAGAATGAAACATTTTTCACCTTTGATATGGATGCGAAGAGGAAATTTATCCCTGAGCTTCCTTTCTTTTGGTCTCCAGTATCTACAGCTCTGCCCTTGCTAACCTCCAAAAGCTCTCCTACTCTTAAATTTCTATTGCATTCTTGGTGTAAAGATATCGGCATAGAAGAATTCAGATTCAAGACTTGTCTGAAAATTCTTCTAAAGATTTGAGATTCACAGGAGTTGTACAAGAGTCATGTTATATTTTATCCTACATAAGAGGAAATTCAGTTCTTGTTTGACTGGAGGTAGCTGCAGCCACAGCACATGGCAAACACCATCACCTCCAGCTGTAACCCAAGGAGTCAACAAATGCAGTAAATCCATACCTTCAAGCAAAAGTAATTATGGAGGAGGCAGAAATTTACCAAAATGACTTTGAGTCTGTCATGTTAGCAACACATGCAGTGGCATGGCATACCTCTTGCAACATGAAAAGCAGCCAAGCAAGATCATTACAACACTTCATGATCTAGCACTGAGTATGAGAGGTAGGCTTTCCACTTCAACAACACATCTGTGTAGTTTCTTAATCTTTAGTTTGGCTTTGGGCAACATTTAAAAAATGAAAGGATCACAACTGGATGTCACAACAAAGTATTCATTGGTAAACAGCAATCTGGAAAATCTGACAGACCAGTCTGACATGGAGTAAAGTGAGAAATCTCTTTGCAAATTATTTGCAGAACTGGCTGCGTGAATCTTGTCTCGATGGTGTCTGTATACATCTATGTTCATGTACATACATCATTACATATATATATCAATCTACTTGTTTATCAACTTTATTCCTAGCCACAAGAATCAAGCAAGTGGTGACTCATTTTAGATAAACCACCAACAGTACAGAGAAAAGTAACTTAAGTTTATTTTAAGTGAAAATCTTGCTCAGAGTTTTCAATTACATTTCTCCAAATTTGGAGATAATTATTCCCAGCAAGAGAAGGATTTATTTTTTGCACTCCCTCTAATAAACAGAAAAGCCCAGTTGACAGATTGCATTGAATTATATTTAAGCACACTGAAATTTTTTTCCATGCTCTAAACCTACAGCTTGAACTGTGCCTGTGAATCAGTCCAACTTGCAGAACTCTGGGTATAACTCAGCACTGCTGTACTGACACTGCACTGGCCTACGCTACGCTACAAGGAAAGAGAACTGACTCTGTCCTGCATTTCACCACAAGCAAAATCCACTCACAACTGTTATCACTAAAACATAAAAAACTGAAAAGCAACAGTTAAGCCCCTCACCACACAGTCATAGGTGTTAGTCATCTACATTTATTCTGAAAAGTCTTTAAGAAATTTACATCGGCCTATTTCTTCACTTCAGATACTGCCTCTGCCCTTCTGTTTCTCCTGTGGCAACTGTAATAGCTTTCCGCCTACAAGTAGACAAACTGACAAGTACTGCACCAAAAATAGAGGTGGATAAATCTGAGCACAGAAATAGTCCCACAGAGGTCTAAGAAGCTGCCTGAATTCACCAAGTTTGGCATGAATGGTGCCTTAATGTTCATCCATCTTCACAGCAACTAGAAGTCTCACAGGGTATCAAAGGAAATGTTTCATTTCAGAACATATCCCTAATTCTTCCCTTTTGGAGGAGAGGAGAGAGGGGAAACAGACAGTGGGAGGAGGGCAGAGGAGAAGAGGCATTGCACGTATGTGATAAGATGTTTTTTGCTGTTTTTTGCTTTCTTATCCTTTATTGTTTTTTTCCCAAATAATTAGTAATTAGTCCTGATTATTTGTATCTACGGACAAGCAAATAAGTATAATAATAAAAGAATAATGTAACAATATTTTATTAGTGTGGCTTTAGATACAAGTCCAGTTTCTTACTTCACCCAAAAACCACACACAGAACAAACAAGACTCATGAACTCTAATCTGCAGCTCGGTAACAGCTTTTCGAAACCACACTGTGCGTAAGCTATCTGCAGTAATGTCAGGTACATCTTAAAATCTGCTGATCTCCACTTAGATCTCAAGAGTGTGTTGCATCAAATGTACCTGCTGAACAGTAAGAGCGCATATAGCTTGAAAAAGTTGCAACATTTTTCACTTTTCTAATTCGATATTGAGCATACGTGTCAGTATACATTGTTATATATATCCACGCTACTGCTCAGGTATCATCAGGAATATGTTTCCCATTTATTCTACGTTATCACAGCAGATTACACAAACTCGCAGTTTCTGTTGCGCCTACTGAAGTCTCAGAATGACATAGAGATCTCTAAAGCAGAAAGCGTGTACTGTACATTTAAAATCTTGCTCAGCCGAATGTATTACTTCTGGATTCCACCCTCTTCGTGTGTTTCATTACGAAATACAAAATGCCCATGTAAGTTTAATCATTCAGTCCATCAAATAAGCAAAATTAAGAGGAAGGCAATAAAGGTTGATATTAGAAAATGACAGTATCATAAGAACCACAGGGAACTTCCCCTTGAATTTCAGGGCCTCTTGGCAACTGTACTAAGACAGAAGATGAAAATAAACTGGATCAAAAACCTTTTAAGATTTGAGTTTTAAGCACTTATTCAAGCTCAACAGCTGTGAGTGGAGTTATCTTCCACTCATTTCAAGAGTATCTATAAACCTGCACTACCATTTGAAGAGAGGTGTCTAAGTTTCATCTACAGAGATTTCATCAATGTGCCTGAGAAGCAAAAATAAAATTTCTTACATGATGAAGGCAACATGCAGAGAAAAAAAGCAAAAGGCTTGGAGAGACTCACAGATCTAGGATCAATGGAAAAAGCTGTTAGCTAAGGCCTCAGCAAGCATGACGGAGGTGGCCACATCCCATGAATTTCAGTCAGCAGCTCTCTAAAGGCTAGAGACCTAGGAGATATAAGGAAGAAGTTTTTAACAATAAGTGTGGGGAGGCACTGGAATACATTGCCCAGAGTGGCAGTGGATGCCCCATCCCTGGAGACACTCAAGGACAAGATGAGGGGTCTCTGAGCAACCTGATCGAGCTGTAGGTGTCCCTGTTCATGGGAGAAGAGTTGGACTAGATGGCCTTTGAGGGTCTCTTCCAACTCAAATGATTCTATGAATCAACTGATGAATCAAATCTTCAGCCAATTACTTTGGTGGGGAGGAAAGCGCAGCAACAGTTTTTGGCTAATTGCAAGAATTGTTTTTCCACACCAGTATTGCAGACCACATGCTTCTGCGCTGTGCAAGGTGGGAGACAGCATGAGGCTTCAGACTTTATTGAGTGAACAGCCTCTCTTGTGGCACCATCAGTGAGCACTAACACATAAATTTCTTCTTCCCATTTTGAAATAGAATTAAATCAACTCCAAGTCAGTGATCAAGAGACTACCATCTGAAGAGATGAGCAAAGCCACATCATGGTTTCCTGCAGCTGTCATTACAAGAACAGACTAGTCTTATAAAGTCAGCATGGTAATTGTCTTTTGAGGTCAAGTGATAGCAGCTCTCTCATGTAACATTTTCAGACTCTCTCACCAGGCCTCTCAGGTGTCTTTACTATTTCAACAACATCAGCACAAACAACTCCCTATACAGCTCCTGTTCTGCAAGCTCTAAAATATGTATTTGTTCATCTAAACTCATTGAACTAGTAAAATTTTGGCATTGCCTTAGAAAATGCCTTACAGTTATTAGGCAGCTACAAGATAAATGAGCATTGAGTTTGCACAAGTTTGCTTGCAGTCTGAAAAGGAATGAAATTCTGATTTCTAGTGTAAGGCAAGGGGAGCCAGTGACACACAGCTTGCAAACCAAGGATACATACTAAGCTACCCAGTATTCTCTCGCTGTCCTATGCCATTTTGTCTTCCCTCTAGGCCCTCAAACATAAACAAGGAGAGAAAGAACACAGAATATCTGAAAAGAGTATATTATCCTTCATTATTCCAATAAACTTGCAGATATTGGAAAGAGATCGAAACATGAGAAGTTCAGTGTCTCTAAAACAACAAGATTTCGTAAAGGAGCAACTGTATTCCAGCAAAAGGCCTCTCACATGTACACATTCACCAGTTTTCAGTACCAACTCTTCCTTCCAGCATTTGACCACCTAGTGAGTTGGAATATGGAGAAGTGAACTCATAGTTCAGTATGGCAAACACATTTTTATCCTGAATGCAAACCTTTATCCAAAATGGTGATATAAATGTGTTGCAAGTGCTATAACTAGGCAACTTTATTCTGCAGGAATGAAAAATGAGAATATAGCACAACTTGGAGATATGGCTTGGTATGTGACAGATGTTGTGACAGGTTCTTAACTTGAAATCCATCTGAATGCATCATATAGGATTCTCCACTTTTTCTCCCCATCTCCAGGTTATTCCCGCCTTTATATATTTCATGCCTTTTTGTTTTAAGACAGGAACACTACATATACACCATATTCTCTCATGTCTAACCAATCCATTTTCCCCCTCCATGCATCTTTTTTCCAAATATAATACTTGCAAAGTCCATCATCCTCAATATCTCATACTTCAGGCACAATTCCAGATTTCATCCCATTTTTATTCACATCAGCATCAAGCCTCCACACAGAGGTTAATCTAGATGGCTGCCAAAAATAAATGCTGAGCAAGAATATAATATAAACAAAATGCAAGCAGAATTGTCAGATAATTCTTCACATTAAATCAGTCTGGCATAATTCAAGAATTAAGTATTTGTGACAATTCTCAGTCTCACTATTTAACTCTCTTCACTCTCAAAATTAAACAGGATTGCAGTTGGCTTGACATGTTGTTATCTTTATAAAGTACTAACAGAAATGATAAAGTACACAAGTATTTGTGGATAAAGATTTTTTTCAGTTTAACTCCTAAATCCAAAAGACATTTTTGTAAGCAATTCTAAAAGTAACAAATTCATTTTTGATCCTCTTGGCCTTGAAAGAAAACATTGTATGAACACTTTGGCTGTTTCCATGTATGCAAAGTCACTGCTTTTATGGCATCAATGGACACTGCTTCTGGACACGTTCATGTGCGAATCAGCACACATGGCGAACATCAGTTGTAATATGTGTAAATTACTAGCTTACATCTCCACCAAAATGCACATGAAGCTGTATTTTTCAGGAGTTCGGCTGTGCATTAACCTCACTTCTCAAAGAATTTGGGCAATTTTTTTTACAGAATAACAGAAAAATTGACCCGCAAAAGTCTTCAAAAGATCATCCAGGTTACTCTACCACCCAAAGGCAAGAGGAACTCTACCTGTGCCTGTCCAGACCAATATTCATTTTATCTATTAGGATTTCTATCACTGGAGGTCCTTTACAGCTTCTCCAGGCAATTTATACCAGCCATTTACCATCATTCTGTCTCTAGCAGTAGAAAAACTGATCTGAGCTTTCCTTATGTTAGTTCATGCCCATTAACTTTTTGTCTTAACTACCTGGGATATGGTCATCAGATTGATTCTTTCTTCCTCACAACTGCTTGGTACATACTTGAAAACTGTAATTTCCTCTCTTATTCTTCTCTTATGTAATGTAAGAAAGCCTAATTATTTCAGTCTTTCCATGCAAGCTTTTTGGTGGTGGTTTTTTTGTTTATTTTTCCCTCCATCCCCTTAAACCTCTGACTACCTTAGTTCTTTTCCCTTGAACACCTATTCCTGCATCCAGAACTGGAACCCAGGAGGAATGTAAGATCAGAAAGCTCACATTATGCAGCTTGCAAAGCTCTGTCTTTTTACACCTATCTACAGTGTCTGCTGTTTTTTCTCCTTGCAATCCCACGACTCTGTTAGTTCCTGTTTAGCTGCAGAGCCATGATAGCAGTAGGCTCTTTTCTCCTGAACAGCTACCTACATTATTCTCTGTCCTGCATCTGTACTGCTTCCTGCCCAAGTCAGCCCATCACTACACTTATTCCTACTGAATTGTATCCCATTTCTTCAAAGCATTTCTTTGATTAATTAGGGTTACTTCAAACTTTACTCAGGGCTGCTCTCAGAGGGATGCCATTTCTGAAGTCCTTCCTTTCAATTAGTTCGTCACTTTCTGGAATTATCTCATCTTTACTGTTTCCCTACCTTCCTTTTAAGGGAATTGTGTAAACAAGAGTCATAATTCTAGCAAATTCAATGTATAGAGTATCTTTGAATTGTGCAGTACCTTTAAACCGTATTTGGCCTTCCCTCCAATAGCCGCCATGCAAGGAGAGACAAATATCTCCGAAATTGAGCTTTTTACCAGAAGCAGTACAAACTTGAGCTTGTGGTTACATCTTCAGCAACAGTACTGCAGAAGTCATCTTAGGCCCTCTCTGCTCCGGGCTGCTCATTCACACCTATATACTGCTTAGCACTGACTGAATGCATTGCGCTTGTGTGTGGCAAACAGGATCTGAAAATCAAACCACCCAGACACTCATGCAAGCACAAAGCAGAGGCATGAGTTATGGTTCTTTTTGCCTCAAAGTAATTCCTGAATTATACAAGCATTTTAATACCAACCTGAAAGTCAAATCTAAACTTCTGAGATGAATTTTCTGGTGATTTAACTCAGTTACGATTTTCAAACAGAAACCATGAGATGCTTAAGCTGTAGCCAGGCATTAGTTTTGCTAAGAGCCACGCAAGCTAAAAATGGAAGCATCTTTCAATGTTCATCATCATCTGCATGCTGCCAGTTACTGATCTAGAGATATATCAGCTTGAAAGACTCACATAAGCACAGCTGCAAGCAAAGCCAGCCAGTTTCTTGTCATGTGTCAGTAAAGAACTACAGACGTTACAGTTCCCATCTGGTGGACCATGCTGAAGTATTAGGAATACTACTGTTTTCACCTAATGCAGATAGATCCAGAAAAGGTCAAGCTGCTTACGATCATAATTTATCATGAATCTGGCCTCATATCAAGATAATATCTTCATATTTTTCTTCAATGTCAAAAGACAGTTTGAATCCAAAATTCACAAAGAACAAACGTCTCTATGCTAGGATAATGCATTTTGGATCCCTGCAAAGTGAGATCACTAAGTTTGCCACATATGCGTCAGAACATATATATCTTCTCACATATCTTATTACTCATAGCATGGCTTACCTGCTCATACATAGGACCAAATCTAGAACTGCATCTTCACACATCCTTGACATAAGCACATTCCCTTTCAAACCACAGTACAACTCTCACGTGTGAATTTGAAGTCATTGACAGAAAGTGGATGATAGAACTTGTTCCTTTTTAATGTGGCTGTCTCCCTGTCACTGGATTAAATGGTAGAACTTTGAAGTATGCTGTTGCATTTAACAGCAGTGACTGAAACACTTATTTTCCTTCTTCTATTTTGGACGGGACAGCAACTATTTTTTTTAAATAAATTTCCATTCATAATTAAGCTTCCAACATGCAAGTTCAATGTTCTCTATTTGATTATTTTAATAGTCCCTTGTATAAGCCAGCCAAGGCTATTATTATTTTTATTTCTGTGTGTGAAAAGGCAAAGACTCATGAAATAGCTTGCATTCCTAGAGTCTATTGCCTTTGGATAGGAGTGCTCTTGATCATAGACACTGGCAACAATAGACAGGACTGTAAAAACAGCATGTATACACGCAGCGCGACCGACTGGATAGCCATTTTAGGACAAGAGAAGTACAGCTCACACTTACAGCCTCAGCAATAGTTGTCTGTGCCATTTTAAATCTTCAGCAGAGGAATTTAAATGAATGTTGATAACTGACCAAATAGACTCTACTTTCAATGATGAGATGAATTCTCATTATTATTGCCATTTCTGTCTATAATAAAGATGGAAGGTCTTTTTAGTAACATACGGAAAATCATTATAGCCTTGCTCCAAAAGTAATTGCCAGTGGGCAATGTGCTGTCGACTCCTTTCAGTTTGTTGTTTCATCACTTCACCCATGACCTGGAGGAATAATTTCTCCTTCCACAACATAGCAGAAGTTTAGTGTCCATGATCATTAATGTCTGGTGCCTCTTACAATTACAGTTCTCAGCAAATCCAAAAGGCATAAAACATCTTAATGCCTTTGAAATTCTATGTCTATCATGACCATGTGGCACTAAATTCTCACTTTATGTTAGGTTTGCTAAATGAAAGGACACAACATATTTGGCTTTGAAAACAAATTTATCAAGATGGGATATTCCATTTGACATGAAATAAAGACAAATAGGAAAAATCATCTTGCATTGACAGCGAATGACACAGTCCATTCAATTAAAGAGAGCCTCATGTACTAAGTTCAACTCCAAACTTCCCAAAGGTAATCACACTCACATCCTCCGTGAATTGGAGCCAGCTGCAAAGTTTACACCAATGAAATATAAAGTCAGGGAACATCTGAATCTGTGGACTGAATTCAAAGCCATAATTAGAACAATTAGGTCTTTCACACTTCCAGCTTTTTAAACTATATCAGCTTTTAGTTTAGCCTTAGACATGACCATCACCAAACTGTCCATCTCACTGCTTCCTGCTTACCCCCTTCTCTCTCAGCTTTGAACTGGCTGGTCAATTTCAAGTTTAAAAGCTAGACAGAAATCTCAAAGATCAAGTAGGGGGTATGAGTTGGAGGAGGTGTCTAAGATTTTATTTAGCACTCTCCACTTGAGAGGAGAAAGGCAGAAACCTGAAGCAGCAGGTCCACCTGACATCTAGGCAGTAAACACATGCAGCCTTCTGAACTAGCATAGCACTATAGCTCCTTGCTTGACTGAGATGTCTAGAAGTACCAAAGGAGAAGGGAAAAGCTGTTTTAAAGGTCACATATAAATAGTGTACATTTTCTCTCCTAATCCTATTTCTCACAAAACAGCTTTGATAGCAAGATTATAATTTACAACCATGAACAGAACCACCTTAAAATGTTACAGATTGAATGACTCTAAAACTTAACAATTCATAGCAACATTTAAAAAAATAAACAAAAAAAACCCTCTGCTTAAATCAAGACTGGAAGATTTTTGCCTTTATTGTTTTTTTTGAAAGACTTCCTCTAGTTCCAAATAGAAATAATTCAAGGAAGTCTTACATAAGAAATCTGATTAGGCATTCCCAGCAGCCCTTTCTATCTTCATAATTCATGTATCTGCTTCCAGACAGCAGAAAAAAAAAATCAAGAAATGGAGTCACAAAGATCAATCTGAAGATTCACAAAACTGGCTTGCATGTTTCTATGGAAGTCAAAGCACACGCAGAAAAATGGTAAATATCGACAATTGTGAGATTTAAAAAAATGAGTCAGAGTGGACATGGGTTTATGTGCCAAGAGGATGGAACGTAGGCCTCCAACAGTTTGGAGATTATTACCTTTCTTACTTCTACTTTAAATCAGACTAACAACTCCATTATGCCAGCTTACTTCCATATATGCTTATTCCTTCCATTGAATTTTACATTCACTTGCAGTCTCCCTCCTAAGCAGGTACTAAGTGGATCCATAAAAATCAGTATGCTGGTTCCTATATCATTTGTTACTTCAAAGGAGGAATGAATACTTTCATCCCATCTGCCCAGAATCAGTAGTTACAGACCTCTAGTTGTATTGAGAGGCTTACGGGCAGAAACAGAGCACATAAAACATTGACTACTTCCTAATAATGATGCAGTGATTCAGTATAACAACTCACTGTCATGTTGCATGGAAGGAAAGACATTGCAAATGAGTATGGGTGTTACTAATGCATGGAAAAACATGAGACAGGGAAAAACCTTGTCCTTAGCATACCTACTTAAGGAAAGAACAAAGGTGCTCTTAATACAGCAATGAAGATGCCACTACAGCTAAAGGTGTAAAGTAAAAGTAAAGGTATTCTTCTAGGCAGTATTTTCCTAAATCGTTAATATAGATGCAAGAGTACGCATCTCTTCTTTTTTTATTTTATTTTTTTTTACCTCAAAATTCTTCCTTGTCATGAAATCTGACCTCTTCAGAACAGAGAGAGGAAAAATAAAAAAGGCTGAAGTGCAAGATATTCTTAGCATTCCTAAAGGAGCTTCTTCCAAATGTCATTCATTACAATAGAGCTATGTGAAATCATCCCTCTGCACGCTCGCTCCAAAATCTAGGACAAAGTGAACAGTTTCATCTACAGCCCACCCCAGAGAAATGCTTCATTCTCTGCTCAAGCATAATGCATTCAGTTCAAAATGGTTTGTTCCTCAGCCAAGGGACACAGCAACATAATTTACTATTTCCCTTTTGAATATCCAATACTGAATAAATCTGATCTGCTGAGGAAGTGTTTTGAAAGTCTAGCCTGAAAGCATATCATCTGTTTCCTGGAGCTTCCTTCCAAAGGTTCAGCAGCTAATTTTACACCATTTTCACCCTTAAAGTCTTTCAAAAAGATAGAAATGCAAAAGGGAATTAAATCACTTACAAAGCATGAACAAAAAGCTTTAAAAAAATTGAATCAGCAATTATATTCATTACCCTTTGTTGCAAAGCATCCAAAAGAAAGATAAAATTGTTATGTCAAAAATATCATTGTAATCATTCTTATATTTATGTAAGATCTTGTTTTAATCTCTCACAGCACTTTTTGCGTTTCAGACCAAATCTCCATTTATCAGTTTGAGGGAAGCTAGCTGAATATTATTGTGTAGCAATAACATGACTCATCTTCTTCATCATCCTCTTTTCTTCTCTCAAGGGGTCAGTTTGACTACCTGATATTTTGCAGTCACTGATACATGGCGAATTGCACACAAGCAGCAGTAAAACTAGGGTTGGTGTTGTCTGTGGTCTTTCCCAGCTCCTCCCATCTAAAGACAGATCTGAACATAGATTGCACAAAGAATCATAGAATGGATTGGAATGGATCTTTAAGATCATCTAGTTCCAGTCCCTCTGCTATAGGCAGGGACACCCCCCTCTAGACCTGGTTGCTTAAAGTCCCATCCAGCCTGGCCTTGATTGCCTCCAGGGAGGGGGCATCCACAATCTCTGTGGGCAACCTGTTCCAGTTTCTCACTACCCTCACAGTAAAGATTTTCTTCCTGATATCTAGTCTAAATCTATTCTCTTCTCATTTAAAGCCATTTCTCTTTGTCCTGTCACTACATGCCCTCATAAAATTCCCTCCACATCTTTTCTGTAGGCCCTCTTCAGGTACTGGAAAGCCACTATAAGGTTCCCCTGGAGCCTTCTCTTCTCCAGGCTGAAGAGCCCCAACTCTCTCAGCCTGTCCCCATAGGGTAGGTGCTCAAGTCCTCAGAAATGCACAGGCATCAAACAAAAAAGCAAAGTTTTGTTTCTTCAGACACTGTACACGCAGCTGAACTAGATAGTTCCACCTATTCAACACTCCTTACCATTAACACAGTACTTTTTGAGGGACAGACACCTCTAAGCACTGGCATGTCTCTCCAGAATTATTAGCAGCAGTAACTGTAAGAACTGTAGGCAACACTGGGAGGAATCTATCTCTGAAGATCACCACTACCCTTTCCTCTTTGGATCCCAATGTGAGACTGATTCGTCCTCAAGACCTGGGATTGTGCGAAGGGGCAGAAAAGAGGTAGGAAAACGCATTTATCATTGCCCTCAGGATTATTCAGGTGTAGGATAATGTCAGCTCAATTTCACTGATTCTACTTTTGCTGTTCACAACAGGGCTCTGATCCCCAGTGTCACTTACATTAGTAGGACATAAGTACATAAGTATATTTAGTACTTTTTAGATCTGCATCTAGGCTTTTAGTCTGCTTGTAGTTTTCTGTACTGTGAATGCTGAGATGGTTTACAGAAGCGGACCAACTTTCAACACAATTTAGCCTGCAGATCTAGGCAGGGATAGTGTGGCATAAAGAAGAAAAGATCTCATGTGGGTAACAAAAACAGCTGTAATGAGGGCATTACAATTACATTAACAATGACAGGTCAAGTCTACTTCCTTTTTTTTTCAGTATGACTCAGCTACCCATATCTCACATTCACAGCAGAGAGGTCTCATGTTGCTAAAATTTGAAGAGGAAAAAAGAAAAAAAAGCAAACAAAACTGAGTATAAATTCAGAGCCATACTCAAGATTTTTCCAGAAGTTTGTACTTCACTACTTTTCTCCTGTAAGGGGGTAGGGATTGAGAGAATTATAGTACTTACTGGCATACATCTCTGAAAGAGGGTGCCATCCTTAATGAATACCATCAATCACCTTTAAGGATTTATAAAATACTAATGTGGATATTCTCATCCATTCATCCTATCCATCTCTAACATTCTCGTCCTTTTACTGACATTTATCCTGTATGTTTTCTGCAATTTTATATTTGTTCCTAACTTCCCTTCTTTAGCTCTGTTCCTCCTTGATTTCTTTTTCTTTTCAGATTTTAGCAGGATAAATGAAATTGACCCAGTTTTTCATTTCTTGCGCATCCCTGTGTATTTGATGATCACTATAGGAACAAGGAGGCCTGAGCCCATATTCCCATATACTACAAAAATCACCTGAAGGTGCAGTAGAAGCCATGGAACTGAATTCTGTCTTCACCCCAGCCCCCTTTACAAATGTTATTTATTTATTTTTAACTATGCCACTGCTTTAAATTGGTTTTGCTTATGGAATGCATAAGAGTTCTGTGTGCTGCATTACATTTAGTGCAGTGCCATTATTTCATTATCTGTAATCAAACCTGGAATGCACACTCATAAGGAGAGGAAGGGGGCCCTTCTCAGCCAAGTTAGTGCAGCCCTTTTGAAGCATTGCATAATCCATACTTCACGTTCATATAGTTTAAGCAGAGTTTCTGTCTGTCCACTCCAATCCTTTACATGGCGATAAAGCTGACACATTCTAAAAGGACCCCTTCTACACATACATCACTGTTTGAACAAAATATGCAGCGGTGGCAAATGGACTTTCAGCCATCATCTTTTAGTCTCAGTTTTCCCAACGTAGCTCCTGGATTTTATTTATTTAATTGTTATAAACATATTTTAAAGCTCTCGGTCAATGCTGGCAAAGTTTGTAAGCAAGGACAAGACAATGGGAAATCTTGGTAATTAGATGCTGGTCATTCCACGTAAGGAAAAGGAAACCCAGTTTGGTCCAAACAGGTTATAGTGTTTCATCATCCTACAATTGGATGAGAGATTTTGTGGACTTGTTGTTGTTTACTTGTTTCTTTTCTAACAGTCATGAAGTTTTGCCAATTTTAAGAATAGAGTGGATAAGACTTCTAATCCAATGGTGGCATAGTTTTCTGGGCTGCCTGACTCAACAGTAAGTGAGCTCATCCTCAGTTCTGTGCTTAAAAATGAATCAGCATCTAGTGAAATTCAAATACCTCATTCAGGCCCCTGCACTCTCTGTGGAGCACATCAGAGGAACATGGTGTCAAATATGGCTATTCAGACAAAGTGCGAGGCAGAAAGTCAGAAGTTAGCCATGAGGAAATGCTGCAGAGAAGGTGGACTGAGGAAGATTATCTGTAAATTGGATTCACAGCCCTGAAACACCTCCAGCCAGAAGGAAATTACATCTGCCTAGACTAGAGCTGACTGTGTTATTATCACTGTCCCGCAAAGACAAAGCTTTCTTCCTCCTTCTACAAAGGGGTAGCAGTAGAAAATATGATTGAAACTGTTAAAATACTTAAAGGGGAGCAGAAATACCTGCCAGAACACTTGAAATATTTAGACAAGATAAATTAATTCCAGCCTGCAGGGACCAATTCAGTTTTCCACAGATAGCTTCAGCAATTTCAAATGGCTCCAAGAGCACAAAGGAGAAGAAAGAGGCCCTTAGGTAAGAAACATGAAAGATCCAAAACTAGAGAAGAGACAGCACAGGAGGGCACCAAGAACTATGGCCTGATTAGTATCCATCTGTATTTCATACAGGCAATGAAACAATGTGTGAGGAGATCTAAAATGCTCATTTCCCAGGTCTTAAAGAGAAAAGGTTACCAGCAATGGTGAAAGTCATACAATCCTACATGTCAGACCAGTTCCTAAAGTTTTACTTCCACCTAGTCAGACAGAACAGCTGTGGACTACTCAGAAATGTCCACACAGAACACTGGCAGACACCACAGGCCTAAGGAGTGATTGATGTGGGTTAGGGAACATTGGTACAGTTTTTCCAAGAATAAGCCAAGTAACATTACTCTAAATTCCTCTGTTGGTTGGGTAATGAGATACATCCATAAGACAACAACACTGTATGCATGTGCCTTGCACATACACACACAAACACTAGCTCTTGTAAGATTTTACTTCAGCCCATTAATAATTACAAGACAGATGCAAAGCTTTTTAAAGAAAGCCACAAGCATTAGAAATGTGAACCAGACCAAGTTACAGAGAGACTGTTCAGCCCAACCCCAACTATTCACTGACTATTGGCCCTGGATAATCCCACAGCAACAGCGTCTCTATCTTAGAATAAGCTAACGTAGATGCAAAACGCACTGGGATGCCTACCAGTGCAACCTGGTTAGGGAGCCTGCTTTGGCAAGGGGGTTGGACTAGATGATTTCTAGAGGTCCCTTCCAGACCGTACAATTCTGTGATTCTTGGAAAACAGTGCACGTCACATATATGTTGAGGGAAGTTCACGCACCTAATACCTCCACGTAGACTGGAAAGGTTGTGATGTTCCACATTCAGGCATTTGCAAGAAGCACAAGATGAGCACCTCAAGGCCTGAGTCCCTCTGGATGTTGAGCTTTTGGCCATCATCTCCTCCTGTCCCGGGGCCAAAGCATTCCAGTGGGTAATGATATCTCCTGGACTTTATCTTTTGCAGATTCGGTCTAAATTTTTGTTGGATTCAGAGCTATGGCAGCTGTGCATTAAAATACCTGGAATATTCTTCATAACTGGATCAAAGTTTTGTTTTAGGCAGAATTAGATACCCAAGTCATGAGCATGAAGTGTCTTCTGCAACGTCTCAGGACCAACCTGTTTAGATGGCTAAGCATTATACTGCAGAAAGTAACTCTTTTTCCTTTATTTTAAAAAAAGTCACAGAAAGCTTGCACATCAATTTCTAAATTAACATTTTAAGATGAGGCTTTTCTGCTCCACATCCACAAATTGTGTTCATCAGAAATAAACCAAAAAAGAGAAACTTAAAACAGACATAAAAAGAAAAAAATAAGATTTAAGCTCCATCTCTCCTAATAAAGCCATAGATTAAGCTTGATTGTTATACAGTACTATACAGGTTATTGTGGCAACTCACAATGTATGGACACACATCAATTAGATATCAGAGCTTCTACAGATCCTGCTAAAATCAAGGGTTGTCTTCAGTTCTTTCAGATTTGTAAGAGCAAAAACATGCATCTGGCCTTGCGTGTGCTGCATCTAACGAAGTTCATGGCCAAGCCCAGCATTCATTAAACAGGAAATTCCTAGGGGCCAAATCTCAAAGTTGTTATTGAACCCTATACTGCACCAAGAGTCTTTTTGATTCCAGCACAGTCCTATGAACCAAAACAAGAGTCTTCTCTCACGAAACCCAGAGTTCAGCTCAATGACCTAAGATTATTTTTCTTCCTTAAGCAAGGGCTGCTCCAGGATTTGACCCCCCTATGATCAAGGCAAGGATGTTTAGTCATTTGAGACTAACATGTTCAACAAGAGCAAAAGTTAAACGCAAGCTTTGTCTTTCCCTGTTTCATGTAATATCTCAGGCATACTGGTACAGCACAACTTTGAGTACAAAGCAAAGGAGAGAACTACACTAGGAGAAAACTCTAGTGAGATACCATCTGGAGTACAGCAACCAGTTCTGGGACTCCCCAACACAAGAAGGAAATCGAGCTGCTGGAGCAGGTCCAGAAGAGGACCATGAAGATGATCAGAGGGCTGGAGAATCTACCCTATGGGGAAAGGCTGAGAGAGTTGGGGCTTTTCAGTCTAGAGAAGAGAAGGCTCCAGGGGAACCTTATAGTGGCTTTCCAGTACCTGAAGAGGGCCTACAGAAAAGATGTGGAGGGAATTTTATGAGGGCATGTAGTGACAGGACAAAGGAAAATGGCTTTAAATGAGAAGAGAATAGATTTAGACTAGATATTAGGAAGAAAATCTCTACTGTGCGGGTAGTGAGACACTGGAACAGGTTGCCCACAGAGATTGTGGATACCCCCTCCCTGGAGGCAATCAAGGCCAGGCTGGATGGGACTTTAAGCAACCAGGTCTAGAGGGGGGTGTCCCTGCCTATAGCAGGGGGTTTGGAATTAGATGATCTTAAAGATCCCTTCCAACTCGAACCATTCTATGATTATATCTGGAAGAAAAAAAAAAAAAGAAAAAACTTTTAACCCTACTATGCTGCATAATTGATCATCAATTCAAACAACTCAAATGCATTAACTAATAACTCTGGTGTTCACTATTGTTCAGTTCACTGTGTTTCACATCTTCTCTATTCTAGTCTTTCTCTATAACAGTTATGCAGCTCACTCACAAGGCTGGATGTTAGAAGAGTGAGGTATCTAGAGGTAGGTGGAAGCTTTCAGGCAGATTTAAAGTCCACCATTTTGCAACAGATTTAATACTCCCAAGTAACTTATACTTCAAGCATCAATAGCAGCTCATGAGATACTATGGTAGGAAAAACATCACACTGACAGCAGAAGCAAATTCTTACTGAAGAGATATGAAACATGAATGATGGTTTTCTAAATAAGGCAAAAGTTTCACAGACTTTAGAAACAGGTGAATCAGCACTAACTACTTTAAAATACACTCATCTAACTCCATCAAAGAATCTTGAATCAATCTTGCAGATTCTTGACATCCTCAGAAATAAATACACTCATTAGGCTCACTTATTCACCATGCTTTGAAACAAAGGGACAGCACTATTTCTCATATAAGTGGTTACATGGAGGCTTCTAGAGACTAGAATTATAGCGCTAATCTCTATTCTATTTTACACTTTACATAAGGCACGTTCAAGCTGTGGGCAACACGGGAAGTTCCACACAAACATGAGAAAAAACTTCTTTACTTTGAGGGTGACAGAGCACCAGAACAGGCTTCCCGGAGAGGCTGTGCAGTCCCCTTCTCTGGAGATATTCAGAGCCCACCTAGACACTTCCCTGTGCAACCTACTGTAAGGAACCTGCTTTAGCAGCAGGTTGGCCTAGGTGATCTCCAGAGGTCCTCTCCAACCCCTGCGAGTCTGTGATTCTCTTTATTGAACTTCCAACAGGAAGTTGGAAAGTTTTATTGTAGGGGAACAAAAGTATACAATGACACAAAAACATTAACTGTAGCTTTTTTTGCTTTCTCTCAGTTCCTGCAAACTGTGCTACAATATCACCCCTGCAGTGGAATTTTGTTTCTGTACCTATATGACCAGAATTTCAGAAGTAACTATCACCTCGTAGTTGGCATTTTCATGGAATCTTGACAAATCATAACATCATTTCTTCTGGGATTTTTTTTTCCTGTTTTACTATTGGTGTTTTTTTTCCTTCTAGAGTAGCAAAATATTTTAATCACTATTTCACTTGTAACTCATGGGGTTTTCAGACCACGTTAAGGGAGTCATCCTGGAGGCTTGAACCAACATTGCATGTGGTTGGCAGTGAAATCAGAATTGCCATGGAGGTATTTTTCACATCATTTTTTCAGAACGAAAAAGAACTTGTCAGACTTCATGAGCTGCAGTATACATATGTTGTAGCAAAGTGTTTTATTCATTTTCAACATCAGATTAAAAGCTGTGGATCAAATTTTTGTATTTGAGTTGCAGTCAGACACCTAATTCATCTGTTTGAATAGGAGTGGCATTCTACCTACTCAAGGAATTAAGTCCAGTGCATCTGCATAGAAAACAAAAAATCCAGCAAACCCTGACAGTCAATAGAGATCTGACTCAGAAAATGACAGCCATAGACCCCCAAACATGTTTGCAAAAAAAAAAAAAAAAAAAAAAAAAAACACCATGAACCAGATCACTGAAAATGTAATGCCACTCAAAGAAAGAATGTAGCCAGCCTAAATCCCATCTTTTACTGTGGTCAGTCTCCTGTGCTTCAGAGAAAGACCAGAGAGCCCCCAAAAAAACACAAGGCATTATAACTTATCACAGGGAAGTTTTCCTTTTCATGACCCCACAGATGACAACTGAAATCCTCAAAGCATGGCATTATTAATGTACCAAGCTTTTTTCCTTCTCTTTAATAAGCCCCAGCAGGAGACATCTTTGCATTGGATGCAATAGGAAGCTGAGGTTCAAAGTCAGACCACTGAGGAGCAGATGTTTCCTAGTGGAAAGCTATGCACAAGGATTGAGATTCTCAAAAGGAGCCAAATGACTGGTGGGTGCCCTTCCATGGTAGTCTGTAACACTGTAATCATCATTAGCAATGCTACAAACCCAGACACTAAATTGTACAAGGATGAGTTAAAGCTCTCTCTGTTTTGGAATCCTTAAGTCTGAACTCCATCATTACAAAATACTTATGAAAGACTGAAGAATGTAATCTCTCAGGTGGAAAACACCTCACCACCACGTTCCAGTCTGATAAGTAATGGTAAGAAGTAACCACTACTTCTAAAAACATTTCTTCAAGCACAGCCTGCCCCTGAGCTGTAATCATACTTCAAATCACAGTGTAATACTATCTGAACTGCTGTTCTGGTTTTGAGATCCTGAAGGCAAGAAAGCAGCATCATGGTGATGAAATTTTTAATTAAGAGTTGTTCAGTAAATGACCTATTTTATAACAAGTTTATTTCTAGACTCTCATGTTCATTCCACATTCAAAGAGCAGATACAAAGTTTTGGAATAACACTTAGTAAGTAAAAGTTGAATCTCTACATGAAGTAAAAAATTGAAATCAGTGTTGACCACAGATCTGAGATCAGCTCTCAATAAAACAGCTGCAGTCTGTGGTTATCATCATGTCCTCTAGAGTATTTCTGCAGATGCTTCACTGCATCAAACTGGAAAATCTGATTTTTTGTTAATTGTACTTTCAATTGTAGAGAATGTTATGGAGACAAAGTCATTTCTTATTATAATTTTGTAACAACAAAGCAGTTCAAAACCTGGCAGTTTGTGCATGTCAAACATTAGTAATTACTTAGAAAAATCATAATAGCCAAGCATACAGATCTTCAGCATTTTTAATGCTGTTTTTCACGTCATCTGTACAGCAGAAACTTGAATCTGTCCTAAAGCTGATAGTGCCTCCAGCTCCTAGCAGAGGGCAGGGAAAGTTTAGCTGCAACAGGCCATAGCAGCTGCCCTGTGCTCTAGTCCAGGCAGGGAAAAATAGAGAAGAAATTCAGTGACTCTTTCTAACAGACGCTATTGCTGCAGGGTGAAGATAACCTGGTAGCACCTCTGATTAACTGGGGACAGAAAACAGTCAGAAAGGTAGAGGGGAAATGCAAGCAATCTCACTAAGCACTGCTGCCATGCAACCCAAACACCTTTTTTCTGGGCAGCTTAACATTGAGACTGCAAACTCTACGTTAGCAGCAGGAACAAGCTGTAACTTGTCCCCTCCGTCCCCCTCACACAAGCAGAAACATTTTTGAAGGCTCAGTGCATTTGTTGATTTTGTGCAGGTGGGGATACTACTGAAATTCCACCTGGATTCTGATGAAAGCCACTTCTTGAAGGAAACTGAAGAGTTCTGATATTGTTGAAAGCCTCAGCAACGCAAAAAGATTTTTTACAAATAATGTGGTTGTTTGACTTCCAGGTATTCAAACTAAAAGCCTTTTGCCAGTGAGCTCAGTGGCAGCCAGATAGCCAAACCATCCATCATGGACAGGCTTCTGGTCTTCACTTTACCCCCACCCTTCCCTAGGCAGAATCGTCCCTCTCCCTCCCAGCAAAGCTGAAACACAAACTCCTTATTACTCCTAGAAACAAGCAGGTAGTCCAGATGTTCCTGAGTAGCTGCCACCAGTCAGTGGTGCCACATTGTGCGGTAACCCATTTGTCAACACAAAGTTGTCTTGTCATAAATTATCGAAAACCCCTATACATTCAAGGGCAGAAGTAAATATTTCCACTCACTATGTAGACACACAGCCCTCTTAGAACACAGAGACTGGGTGCCCTCTTTTGCTATACAGAAAGATGGTCAGAAATAAGAATTTATTTTCCAATAGGAGAAACAAATAACAGATTCCAATCAAGAAGCTAAAGTGCTTAAGCATTCTAGGAAGATCTGAAACAAAAGTCATAATCATAAATCATATCCCAGTACTAAATAATAAAGACATTTCAATGAATGGAGAGGAATAAGTTTTCCTCTAGCAAAAAAATAAAATGTTCAAGACTTAAAAAGGAACAGTTCATTTGGAAGGGACCTTCAAGGATCTTTTAGTCCTGAGCACTTCAGGGCTAAGCAAAAGTTAAAGCATATTATTGTGGGCATTATCCAAATGCCTCTTGAACACTGACAAGCTTGGGACATTTCTATGTGTCTATGAAAGATGGCAAATTCAACAAAACCTCACTTCTCAAAGAAATACTTCAAATGAATATTTTTTCACTGTAATGAACTGTTGGAGCTAATAAAGTAACATCTAGGTGCTCTAGACTAAAATCTGTGAAGAACACAGTACAGCAACAGAAAAAGTCCTAAAGCTTAGACCTAGAGTCGGTTCTAAAATTACACTCTCAAGCTTCCACGTTTGCATGTTTTGTTTTTTAACCAGAAATCCTCTGATAACCTCACATCTTACTGCACATAACTATTTGACCACTTCGGGAAACAGGACATGAGAGAGTATCATCTTTCTGCTTTGCACTACAGGTTTTCTTACAAAGTCTATCTGATCTTCTGAAGACAAAGCTTTTCATAAATTTTGGTAAGTTCAACTTTTTTTCCACCATGTAAAAAATTCCCACAATTTACGAAAACAAGTTCAAAATAAATAGCTGCAAAACAGTCCATTAACAGACAACTATTTTTGGTAAATAGATCTTCAAAAACACCTGTTTTGGTTTTTTGGGTGTTTTTTTTTTCTTTTAAATTAAAACTCAAGCAGCTCTTTTTGTAGTCCTGGAAAGCAAAGAAAGTTTGATTTTTATGAATTATTTTATACATTTTTTCCAACCTGTTTTAAACATGTCCTGATGTTTTACATACATAAGAAAAAGTTCTAAGGAGTAACAGTCCCTCATGACTTGTGTGTCAAAATAGCCCCTATAGAATGAAATCCATTAAATTCTGGAGCTATTTTCTTACCTATGGTATCCATGTCTTAAAATAAACGATATACAATAGAAAGAAACATGCTTCTCTTCCATCATAGTCACTTCTGAGGTCTACATTCTCTCCACTGATTGACTTTGGCCAAACAAATTGTCCCTGTGGCACACTCAGGAGCATATTACAGTTGTGCTGTTATGCTGCCATTATCTTTTTCTATTAGGCTTTTTTGAAGCAAGGAGCCTGAACATGCTAAACATTTTGGTGTTTCCAGCAATATAACTACTCTGCCTTTCTGCTATACTCAAGCACAAATTATTCTTCAACTCCTGCAGGAGTAACAGGATTTAATTGCCTACAGGCTTGCATTCATTTGAGTATGAGTGGGGATGCCCTATTGGACTCACTCATACTGATATTATTTAAAACTCTTGGACAGAAACCATCTCAGCCAACAGCTAGAGACCCTGCAGGACAAGGTAAAAACCAAGCACTGGGTACAAAAATTCTTGCCTGAATAATAGTTTGGGTTGGAAAGGACCTTAAAGATAATCTAGTTCCAAATTCCCTGCCATGGTGAGAGGGTGCCTTTAGCACCTGAACTAAATTGTTACTGGATTTGTTTCTCTCTTGGTCTTAATTGTTTATATGCCTTCTGAAAACCAAGGCACTCTTTGATTCATTCAGCAGCGCTGCACCTACCAGCACTTCAGTATGGTGGATGTCAGTAGCACCACGCTCCTGGAACATAGCCAGCCCCAGACAAAGCATGCAAAAAGCACTGTGACCACCCACCTCTTCAGGAGTTTTTCCATTTTAATATTCTTTAAGAGAGCCAGTAATAAAGCTAAGAGGTCTCTGCAGAAACAAAGAAGTCCATCATCATATTCAAACTCTTAAAACAGATGTATCCAAGCCCTGTGGCTTACACAGTTCTTCAGACTTCTCAAAACTAAGGAAGAAGATCCATGGTTTGTTAAATATTTTGCTTCCCTGATTATTAAAGCATGAAGGCTATCCAAATTTTCAGCAGGCAGAGAGGTAGCCATTTTACTGCTGCCCTTCAATGCCCATCTCAGTTCAGAATCACTACTGGTTCCAGTGAAATTGTCCATGTGTAAGACTTGGACTAGCAGAGAATCAGGCTCTGGCATTTCTCTTTGGGGCATTTTAGATCTAAAAGTGAACTGCAAAGCTCAAATCTGAAAGTTTGGATTCACACCCATTTCAGTTTTCTTTTGTTACTTTTTAAAGCTATAAAAGTGTGCTCTAATACATACCATAAGCAAACAAGTTGCAAGCCAGACTAATTATATCACTCTTGCCCTTTGCTTAGAGCAGTTTTAACTCATCTCTAAATTCCAGTCATCTGTTTCTAATTCGAGTACATTTCAATTTCCTCACTCAATATGAGGAGCAGCAGCACTATTGCTCACCGGGGGCCCTTGTCAAGTGCAAACAAGAGTCAAGAAGAAACCCAGTACTCTGCAAAGCAAGCTGTCCTGGCAGTCCCCAGCATGGGCACTCAGTCAGACCTCACAAAGTACAGGGCATGTAGCCCATACTTGTGCTGTTGCTAATGAATGTGAAAATGTCTTCTGCTCTCTTCAAGAAAAGATTACCCCTCCAAAAAAGCTGTAATAAATCAGGCAACCAATTTTCCCCTGTGTTACCACTTGCTATAAAAAGCATACTAATCAATACTTCTCATCGCCATCGGTTATCCTGCTTTGACACATCTTTTACAGTAGAAAATACTTTCGAATAATGTCATTGGCATTCAAAGGTCTATATGTGGAGCCTGTAGAGATGAACAAGATATGAGCTTAAGGGGGTGGAAGGAGAAAGGAGCACAGCTGTGTGCTTATCAATCTGTATTACTTTATAGCTCACATTTTACAACAGTTTCCTTTGCTTCAGGATAACGGGATAAAATGCAACCATCACCAAAGGAGTTGCACATTATTTTCCTCCTCAGTGAGGAAAAAAATCTGCATTTCTATTGCTTACTCTTATTCTGCTCTTCAAGTGTATGATACTTAGAATAGGTCTTTCAATTTACTCCTAGAAGAATCAGTTCACAAAAATCATGAAGCAGGTGATGGAAAGTTCATCTCTCACACTTTTCTGCAGATCAAGTTGAGAAAAGACTGTCCAAAATGTAAGACTGGGATGGGCTGTCCTGTGTTAGGATATGTAGCTCCAAGAACAAAAACTACGATGTTTTCATGGCAGTAGGGAATATTCAACAGCATGGATAAAAGGAAAATTACTAATCAATTCCAAATAATATTCTTTTTAGTTGCTAGAAGTTTCACTTAAACAAAAAAATCCCCCGATTGTGATATTTTAATACAAGGTCATTGGGGGAAGTTGTGGCTCATCTTACATTTACTCTCAGAAGTCTGATATTTGTTATTTTACTTTCATGTGTAAATTAAGAGGAAACTATTTACTGCATCAAGACTTTTGTGAATTGGGGTCCCCCTTGGATTTTTTTCATGATATTTCTCATTCAAACACTTGGTAAGAATAGAAAAGACATCTGTACCTCCCCCCTCAAAAAATAAGGCAGGACTTCTTTGCATACTTGAAGAGTTCTGTGATTTCCAGATAAGCAGTGTGAAACTGTCAAAACTTTGTCAGTTAAAATTTGCGACGTTTAAAACTATTTGTTAAAATATTGCTGCAGAGAAACTGAGGTTAAGTGAGCTAAGTCAGGCGCTCTCATTTATTAATATCAAATGATCTAACCAGCCAATTTCTCAGTCAACCACTTAGCAGCTAAATCTCAAGCATCATTCCTAAGCACATTTGTCACAAAGGTATTAAAACCCTAAAGGATCTTTTCGCTTTTTTTGTTGTTGCTGTTTGATTAACATTAACTGCATGGTGCATACCTAGAAACAACTTCACACAAAATTGGAGCCATGCGCAAACTCTGCAGAGTCCAAAATGAAAAGAGACTCTCTCAGCTTCTCTGAGTGGTAGCAGATGTGGAGCCCCGGCTGTACAACTTCCAGGCAGAGCACTAAAAGGGGTCTTGGTTCACATTTGCTGGCAGATTTAAGTGTGCACCACAGAAACACCTCCAACTGACTGCTCCCTCCCAACCACTTCCCACTACAACATCCCAGCTGACAGCGGGCACAGCTGAGTAGGATTCATACACACTTAAATCACCATTTACCTCTGGCACAGTAACATAAACAATTGGTGGATATACCATTAGAGCTACTTATTTGACATTCTGCATGCAGCCAGAACAACATGCAGCTAACAACATTCAAGAAATCCACCCATTTAGACAGTTTGGAAGGAGAGAAAGCCTCACCCCGATAGCTGCCAAGCTCCCATGTGAGAGCTCCACAGAACAAGACATGTTTCTTCAAAAGGCTGAACAATGCTCAGACACATGGATTTGTAAGAGTACAGGTAATGTTGCCATCTAGTGACTCCTGCCATAGCAATATTGGCAAGATTTTATTGGGCTTTATCAAGTATCCTAAACAGCCATATTGTTTTCTCCAATCAGGCAGATGGAGTGCGTGAATCTTGGGGCTGCAACCTTTTCTATATCATACCATATTACAATAGAAAATCTATTTAAAAAAAAAAGTCAAATCATTTTAGGATCTCTTTTCCTCTAGCTTCTAGAACAGCAGTTGCAACCATTCTACAGCCTGCTTTTGATCAAAGCAAGGAACCATGAAAACCTACCTCTCAACAGATTTATTTTGTAAGTTCAATGATTTTCCTGGCACCTGGCTGTTATCTTGTACCATTATTTAGGATGTTACAAAACAATATTTTGTTAAATTCAGCTTGCAAGGTGTTAATGGATTGAAATATATCCAGCAACACTCTTGTAGTGTACATACAAAACAATCCTTGCAGCTTTGCTACATCTCCACTATATTAGTCAAGCTTTAAGATATACTACAAATCATTCACCTCTTGAATGACAAAAACCTCAACCTGTCAACTGACCCATTGCAAATACAGTAGGTCAAGACTGCACCTCTCCTAATGCAAATATGGCAGAGCTGTGACGAATTCTGAAGCATTTAGTGCTTTTGTTTATACACCACAGAAAACACTTCCTTTCACTGGGGTGTTTAGTGCTAAGGTCTCTGTAGAAGCGATATGAGGGAATTACCATGTGAAGAGTTTTTGGTTGTTGTTTTTTATTTTTGTTTTTTTTTTTTTCCTGCTCTGTTTTTGTTCAGATTTTGGTGGGGTTTTGTGTTTTTGTTTTACACCAAGAACATGGTAGCAATCTCCCTTCAATAGGCTGGAGGCTCTTGGGCAGAAAAAAAAAAGAACATCAGGAAAGAATTTAGTAGGAAAGCATGATCACCACAGGCTGGAATAGGTAGAGAGCTACAAATAGAAACATAAAGACAAGCTGTAAAAGAGGTGGCTGGGTTTAGTTAAAAAAATAAGTGAGAGGAGAGCAGAAACAGAGAAAAATTAAAGGAGCTTTAACTGTGAAAAAAATAGCAAGACGGGGAAGGGACTCTAAAAGAATGTGCAGTCTTGGGCAGCAAGAGAAAAAGTGCAGCTCTGAGCACCTAGGAGACAAGCAAGGCAAGGATCCAAGAGCAAAGAGCAGTTAAAATTAGGAATATAAGGATAGAGAAACACCTTTGACACTTATGGAATTTGTTAATGCCTCACTACAGGGAGCAAAATTAGAGGATTTGAACAATGCTGTTTCATTTTGCATCTCTTGCACTGACAGCCAACACTCTCAAGTCTGTTTCATGGGTTAGTCAAGAGCATATACACTGCAGACAGCTTCTGTAGGTATAATTTTAGTGTAGAACAATTTGTAACAGTCTCAGAGCATCACTTTCATACCATTCTTGTACTTTAATTACTTTAGTAAAGTCAGCTGCACAACTTGGAAAACTGAGAAACCCTCACAGTGCATCCATTTCAGTCTGTCTAGCTATACAACCCAATGCCTTGGGAAATTGGTGTGGTCTTCTGTGTCCCCCAGCATTGCCACTGGCCTCCAGCTCTCCATTAGCTTCCTCGTGCATTCCAAGATTTATTCAGTTATTCTCAATGAAGTTTGTTCCACAGTTTGGGATCATACCAGTGCACACAGTCATATGCACACAAGCCTGGGAAGGTCAGAAGTCACAGATGTTTTGCTAATACACAGAACTCATGACTTGCATGAGATCTGTGCCTTACTCATAATGCACAGAGAAGAATATACAGTACTACATATGGAATGCATCACATTTAACTCACTTAAAACATGATTCACATTTCTCATTTTTGCACAGCTCATCCCAGATATATAGCAGTTGCTATTGCAAAGTTAACATCCAGCTTTAAAAATAATAATAAAAAAACCTATCGCTGCAGAGTACTGTTCCCCACAGTTGAAGATTTGAAGGTGTGACTGATGAAAAATGTAGGATTTCTGAACAGAAAAGACTAAGCAATGCAGAACATTCATGTAACACTTGTATCATGCATATAGGACACATGCCTAGATCTCATTTATGAACTGCCACCCATAGTGATGTTTATACAGTGCAGAGGCAAACAATGAATTGCCACCTCACTTAAGACTTACAGCTTAATTCTCCAACCAGTTCTTATGTCAGCTCAGCCATAGCAAGCAACAATGTCGTATCCTGAAAGTAGAAACGGACTCCTGTAAAAGTAAAGACAAGAGTTTTAAAGTGCACTGAACCCACCCCCAGGAAGAGTGTTAAGGATGCCTTATGAATGCTCTAATTTAGCCCTAAGGAGATTCATTCCCCTACCCCAAGTTACAGCTTGTGGAGCACAGAGCTGTTACATCAAAATTCATCTTTGAGATTCTCTTTACACAACGAGAATGTCTACATATTACAGCATGCCACTTTTTGCAGTGTTTTGTAGAGAGCTAGCAGCACCGAAGCCTTCCTCCCCTTAAGCAAAATATTAGTCTTACTTGTAAGACAAAATTTTTGAAGCTGGAAATTGAGTTTCAGAACCAGAATTCAAAGTTTGTTTCAACAGCTAAGCCCTGAGCACTGGAAAAATAGAACTGTGCTCCTTTCCGTTGAACATGCAGACAATCGATGCTAACAAACTGCAAGTTGGGCAGAGATGAAGAGGCAAAATCTTGGGGAATAAGTTTTTTTCTATAGCTGTAGAAGAGAAAAGGAAGGAGAACATCAAGTTAAAGCAGTTCAAAGAGATTAGATCAAGATTCATTCAGATCCAGATAAAAACCTGCGGACTCCAACTGTATGCTTGGCCCAGGTCAGTGCTTAAATAACGTCCTTGGCCTTGGCACACAGGGTCTGGCAAGGTGACTGTCCTTACATGCACCAGTGTTGCTTGTCCTACCACTGAGGTGTGACTCAGACCACCTTTCCTGCCTCCCCCAGCAACGTACTATGACCTGACTGAGCAGATAATAGGGATTAGCAAGTTGCAGCTGTAATTTCTTCCACTGAGATGTAGCATATGCACAGTGTCCAGGCACCCATCAGGCATAACATAAGGCAATGGACCTGATCTGTGGAAACATCACAGGAGAAAGGCAGAAGCGTGCAGTTTGAGACTAACTTTCTTGACCCTAGCAAGTGATGTGTACAAGGTCACACGCAGCTTCGGCAGCATGTGAACTCTCACACTGCCAGGCCTGGAGCTATCTCCGTGCATCAAGTCTAATGTGACACATCTGTGGTGGGAATTGCTTTGAGGACAGGAAAAGTGGGTGCAGGGCACAGGGCACCCCTGAGGTGGGGGCATACAGGACATACAAGAAAAAAGGCTTCAGGGCAGGCACATGCAATGGAAGATGAGGGGGAAGGAAAGTACTTCAGACTCAGAGATGGCCATTGAGGAGTAGTCAGATACAATACTTTAATGATAACTTCTACCTGCCAACTATGGAGAGGCACATGGCTAATATTTCCTTTGCTATGAAGGAAAGGCATGCAGCTGAACTTGCAAGAAATCAGGCTGCAAAATTTGTTCTGCAGATATAATTAGCTCAAGTGTATTTAAATTTCAGGCATATCGAAAGAGAGATTTCTTCAGAAAGAAGAAGATCACTGGAGAAACTTGAGAGCTTTCCTCCTAATTGTGAGGAGGATGTGAGGAGTTATTTGGCTTTCTAAGTAGCTCTAGCAGACACGCAAACTAGTGAAACTCATCAGAATGACTAGGTAAGAAAATTCAGGTTTCAGACATACTTCTTAAAGTTCATTAGGATAGAGAAACAAAGAGAATTTTACTGGGAGGAAAAAAGGAAAAAAAGGGTTCCAGCACTGCATGAAAATAGCAAGGCCTCCATTAGAAGAAATCCAAGCTTTACTCCTGTAAACATGCATACAGTAAAGGGGCAAAGGCTTTTACAAATGCTAGAAACACTGCAACAAACTATAGAGAAAAAGCATGCACTGAGTAATAGGAAGCTTTTTTGCTTGTTAGATCTGAAACTCTGTAGTCTCAAAACACATGAGCTGAGACATTAGAAACTGCACTACACAAACAAGGGGGGAGAAGCTGCAGAAATTCATGCCTAGGGGATGACTTTTGCAAGCCTTGCACTTCTGGATGTGAGCACAGAAGGAGGGATTTTACAAAAGCGAGAAAGTCTGGCTTAGCCCCAGCCACATACCCTTGTCTGTTCAGTGAAGAGAGGAGGTCAGGAAACTCAGATGCCCATATGCATGCCTCACTGAGTCCATACATACCAGGCCCCTCACTATTACCAACACATTTTCTGTTTAAGCCCTTTTTCCTCCCTTGCAGTTCCTGTAAGTTTCATAAGGCTGACTTATACTTTTTTTTCCCCTAAAGCTCAAGTGAGCTGTGCATGTTTTATAATCAATCCATCCTTAAAGCAAACATGCCAAATGCTAGGCTAACTTGCTAAAACTCATTCAGGGCAAGCCCTAATTAAAAAGAAAAGAAACCTTTGCAAACAGCGTGTCTCCGAGAGGTGAAAGGTCCCTGTGCTACTCAGTGAGGAAACACCGTGGTCACCTTTAAACTTTAGAGTTTTATTAGTGCCTTTGTCAGCAGCATGTATCTGTGTGTGCTGCGTTTTAATCGAGGCCCTGAATTTGTCTGTGACAGACTCAAAACAGGAAATTAACACCCTGCGGTGTGGCGGCAAGGCCTCAGAGGAAGCAGCGGTGGGGTACACGAGGCCGAGGATGAACAAAGACCCATAAACATAACGTCACCCATAAAAGTCACACTTGAAGGCACAGGAAGGATACTAAACAACACTTGGCTGCATTACATTCTCGCAGTAAAAAAAAAAAAAAAAAGTGCCTCAGGTTGAGAGGCAGAGCATTTACGAGGCAGTTATTTTTCTGGGTTTTTGCTACAATTTTGTATTTTGAGCAACAGAGCTCAACGTTAAAGAGAGGAAATACCCCACAAGCTCCCAAATCTTAGGTTTCCACTTGACACGTGGCTCAAGGCTAAGATACTGCTTTTTATCTACCTCCCTGTTTATTTGGGCTATTTCCTATTCAGAAGGATTTCGACTTTTCTACAGGCAGCTGGATGGATTTCTAATGTTACCATGGTATTGCTGACCTTTAACACAGGGCTGTTAACGTGACCTTTGCTTCTTTCCATTTCTACAAGGATGTTTCAGTGTAAACAGTTTGGAAGCCAAATAGCACCAGGAGATTCTTCCTCTCAGAGATGAGAATGCATGGGGAGAGCTGCAAGCTAAAAGCAGACAGCGAAAGGGAACAGAAGGCGGCTCTGGAACAGAGCACTTTTCTGCAGCTGAAAGATAGCTGGCAACTGACTCTTGCAGCACTCTACCTACCATCTGCCCCACCTCCAAAGGAAGAGGCAGGGGAGGCTGTCACAGAGGCCCAAGGCAGGCTTTGCAGGGCAGAACATCTGATAGTTGTTTGGGTGGAGCAACGCGGCCTTCAGATGAAGAAATATAGTTGACGTTGCCTAAGACTACTATTGTAACTCCCAGGATTTGGGAAGCCTGAAGTGTTGTCACAAACAGGGAAGATGTACACTTTTTAACAAAACCATACATTTTATAGTACGCCAATTTAAACAATATCAGGAAAGAGCTTTTTTTTTTTTTTTAGGAAGGGGAAAACTCACTGTTGTAGCCTTTATCTCATGTATTCTTTGCCTCAAGCAACTGTTAATACAGTTACATAAATTCTCATTCTATTAACCTAAATGAAAGGCACGTCCAGTTTCATGGGGCAATAGGAATTGCTGCTGTAAATTAAAACAGCGTGCGGGATATTGAAGTGAGGGGAACTTTAAAAGATTTCTACCAGGCTCCTCAGGCACGAAGCGGTATTTTGAGCACTGTAACAGCAGCTAGAAGCTTCAGGAAAAGGTGTACATTATTGGAAAGAAGTTTTGTTCGCAGTGGGAGTTTTCTCTAATCCTGCACAGATTTGGAAATAATTTTTCAAGAGAGACCAAATAATACCCTAAATTCCATTAAAATCCAATGGGATTTATGTGCCTAACATCCTAAGTCCTTCTGAAAATCTCAGCTTTTATGTTTGGCTTATTCTGTACAGAATGAGAGAGAGATATTTCTTGTATAACTCAAACAGTTCAGATTATATACAAGTAATCCAAACCACCTGTGCTGCAGTCAAAAATGCGTGGTTGTTCCCTCCCCACCACCTTCCTTTTTCAAGCAGGGTTTTTAATGCATTTGGGCTTCAGACAGACTACAGAAATCACAACTCTTGAGTAAGCATCTGAGTTCTCTTTTTTTTTTTTTTTTCCCCCTTCTCTGGAGGTTGGTCCTGACAGCTCCTCAATGAGCAGCTGCAGCTGGGAGCTCCTGTAGGACAGTGATGCACAGCAAGCAGCAGCTGCAGAGTCCCTGTGCCTGGGGAATCCCCAGTGCGGGAAATCAGTCAGCCACAGTTCTCTGAGCTACCAGAGCAGCAGAGGTGCTAGATCAGCTTTGGGTACAGCTGCAGTATTGAGGTGGCTCAGAATTTCCACCCAACACTATTACAAAATAAGCTACAGAATCCTGCATTCACTTTTTACGAATCACCTGGAAGTAACCTTTAAAGACAAAGTGTAGACTCAAACTGCTAATCTATATAAGTATCATTTTAAAAGTGTACATTTATGTCTTTGCATTTTTTTTTTTTAAAACACGGCATTGAAACAGTAGGATGGACCCACTTGAAACGTCACCTGGTCTTTGGCAGCTCAGACATGTGGCTCTCTACATGCAAAGTCTGAGTGATGCTCTGCTCTGGCTGATACTGTTGCAAAAAGTCAGCAGAGGAAATCACTGAAGGAAATCTAAAAGCGTTCCACTACCAAACAGGAAGCGAAGCAGCACCAAAAAGCTGTGCTGTTCACTGGGGATCTGTTCAAACGAGATGGTGTTGAAGAGATTCAACCCAGGATAGGATGCTGCAAAGATGAGTTTAAAGACTTGTAACAGATTGAAATGGAGCCTAAAATTAGTACAGGGTGTTTTGCCTCTTCGCTCTATATTCCTGTCTGATGTTGTGAGATCATATCACTACTAGAGGCAAATGCTTTCTCACTGCTGTTGCTGTGAAGGCTAAGAGAAGTTGCCAAATCCTCTAGTGAGGCATATTAAGTGAAAATCAATATAAACTTTTCTACTGTCCTTCTTGTCACTCTACAGTATTTTACAGTGTTAGCATTTTGATTCAGTAGTTACATATCCAGTAAAGAGCAATGCTGAGCCTGATTTCACAATAAACAGCTATTAATGGGGCACATAGAATATTAGCAATACTTTGAGTGGAAAATGTGAGATGGGAGTCGGCTGCTATGGGTTTGAGGGGCTTACGTAAAAATTAAATTTGGAATAGCCTCAGAAAGCTCACTTACCTCTCACTGTTGCAAGTAACAATCCAAATAAACCCCCACATAAACCCCCTCCCCCCGCCCCACAAGCTGAACAATAATTCTAGAGTAAAAACTAGTTTCAAAATTAAGCCACCTTAATTTTAACAGGAGTGGGATCCACAGAAAGAGGGAAAAAAAAGAACATTTTCCACAAAACAAAATGGTTCGTAATGATATATTGTTTCTAAGCCCAGAAAAAAAACATCTTTGGATAAATGCACTTGAAAGAACTGAAAAGAACACAATTTTTTTCTGAGAATATTCTGTGAAGGAGTTATTTTCAACCAGCTGGTACTTGTTGACAGGTAGCACTTGGGCAGTCTCCTTATTCCTCAGGTAGACACAGAGGCCAGAGCATAGATACACCCTCTCTCAACACTCACACAATAGCCACTGGCAACTGAAACAACCATTCTTTCACTTTCTCAAGCATGTTTCTACAACACACAACATTGCTCAGATAATTTGGAATTACAGTAGGATCTGGTGACACTATCCAAAATGTGCCTGCCAGTCACCTCCCATAAGGAGGCAAGGCGCAAGGAAACTAGATATAGCTCAAGGAGGCAAGCACAGCTGGGATTATGAGTGTAACATAACTGAACTGGACGGCATTTTTTGGCTCAGGTTATTATCATTGGCCCTAACAGACCTAGCAATCCTGCTCTTGTTTTTCTGAAATCTTTGCAAGTTTACCCAGCCTTTACTTCAGAGGTCAGACTGACACATAGCCCAGGAGATTAGCTGCATAAATCTCAGGGCAACTTTCCCTCTTCAGAGGAAAGGCGCCACTACACAAGGGCAATCCATAGGCTTCAGCTCAGCTTTTCACTCTTGCTGAGACCTTTGGTAAAACTGAAAAGAGATGAGAGGAGGAAAAAAAAACAAAAACAAGGAAATGGAGGTTAGATATGTATAAACAGAAACATATTTAGTATGCACTTAGCTTACCACTTTTAATTAAACCCATTTTGCTCACTTTGGTACATTTTAATCTTGGAGACAAGGCCAATACATATAAGCCAGCTAACAGACACGAAAGGGATAAGAGTTAAAGCTTCTCACTGAGTTCACAGACAATCAGTAGCAAAGCTGTAGCTAGAATTCATGATTCATCCTGGTCTTTCTCTGTCACAGCTAATGTTTTTGGGACCTTCTTGGTCTTACCACTGTTAAATCCTTTCCCGTCTACAGGGATGGCAACTCCCCTGTATCTCAAACAACAACAAAAAAATCAAGATCACATCTGCTGAAATCAGAGCAACGTGTTGTAACAAGTGTTAGAAGAACTACGGTTTAGTGCTAGTTTTATCTCCTGAGAAGCCATTTCACAAGATAATGATCTACTGAAATTTACTCCCAGAGTCTATTTTTTGGTCTCTCACAGACAAAATTCAGTTGTGTTAATCTAGAACAAACAGTTCATTTCTAGATTATATAGTTAAATAGAGTAGCACCTCAGTTCAACAGTTCATGAATTCAACTTAAGCTGTTGAAACAGACTTTTACTCCTAGATCCAGAGAAGACATTTAGGGAAGCATTGCTTCTGAATGGATTACATAACGCGTTATAAACCTTTTTCTTAACTAGCATCTCTGCCAAATAGCACCTCATTGCAGTTCTCTAACTTCACAATAAAAATACGAATAACTTGTCTGGCCACTAACAGCATTCATATAAGGGGATTTTCAGTCTAGTTCTCTATAAGCATCCACTAAGAGGTTTAAACCACAAACTTTTACTGTAGCATAAAGTGCAGGACTTTCTAAAAACATTTGTGCAGAGGTATGAATAGCTGCCTTGGGGAAACTCCCCCATATTAATAGAAATAGCTGTTATTGCCCATGCAGTGCAATGGCTCAGAGGGAATAATTACAAGTATTCTTATAACTTATTCCATTTGAAAGCAGTGGTTTTCAGAATAGCATCTCAATAAGTGAGAAACTCAAAAAGAAAGCTAATTAAAAAAAAAAAAAAAAGAAAGAAAGAGGCAATGTTTTCAAGTACAAACATTGGAAGCAAGTACCAATAAGGTAACAGTCATGTTTCTGGCCAAGGGGCCACAGGAGCTTGCTGCCCCTCCATTCTGCAAGATCAAATTGCCCTTTTCCCTTAGGGTTTGTAACTGAACTAAGATAAATTCTCAGTTTCATGGACTGCAGTCTAATTAGCAAAGTATCAGTCCAGACCATAGGCTGTCTGTCAAACTGAAATCCAAGAACACAAGAAAATGTGGCTGTTGATGTAAACTTACAGATGCTGATATTAACACGTGGCATTTCTCAACTGCGATCAATTACAGCAAAACTGTAACAGTAACATTGTACTCTCCAAACAGTTCAGTTATAGTGTCTTCCCATCCTTTTATCCCGAAAGACTTCAGCTATAATGGCTTTTCTTGTCTTTTTAAGTGGTCCTAAATAAGGGGAAAGGGTCATAAATGACTGACAGTCAATCCATTTTTATGGTCTGTCTCTGAAGAATCAATATCCACAGGTGTTAGAATTGCAATTTAACAGTGATTACTGCGGAACATTTAAATCAGCTGCTCTTTATATTTAAAATTATTATTGTCAAAGTTTCGCCAGCATTCCCTGGAAACACATTCTTAACTTTCTAGAAATCCCGTTAAATTAATCAACACCAAAGGAAGCAGCATGAAGAGAAAGAAAACCTGAAACAACAGATAATATATATTTTCTTCATATCCAAGAGTGTCATTCACAATAAAACAATGCTGAACTCTGAGAGACCACATGCCATTAAATCTCCTGACCGTACAGCACTGCAGTTTTCTGGGGAAAAGAAATGACACTTCATTTGCTGTTTACTGATGCTGTCTATTTGAATCTTGCACAGCAGTGAAAAAAACATTCCATTGTATGAATATCACCAAAAGTGTTAGTGACTTGCCAGGAAGTCTTTGTTTTCTTCATCTTGAAGTTGTCCAAAAGAACAACCTTTAAAGTCACCAGGAGTTTGCTGGGTGCCAAATCTAAGGTCAAGAGGAGTCATGGATCAACATTTCATGAAATAAATAAATAAAGGAACTTGTCAGACTACCAAGCTGAAGTTTCTCGATGCCCTGTGTTTGACTAAACCAAATCAGGGAGGAAAGAGGAAGGAGAAAGCAAGGAAGAAGAAAACATTCAGTCAACAGTCCAACTATTTCTAAGAATTGAGGCAAAAATAAATTTGTTTTGTGAAGTTCAAATTCTATGGGCTTTTTCCTTAAACATACCTAAAGTTTCTAGATTTAAGACTAGAGAAGTTAAATTCTGTAAGAGAAACCTTTGCATCAAGGATTGGCCTTTCTGATTCATGGATACACACATCTAAATTTTGCCAGGCTAAGCATTTGCAAATAAAAAAAAATAAATGAAGTCTCTACTTCTACCTACAGATATTTTATAAATTAGTATTTCCTTGTCTCTCTTCATTTAGCAAACTTCCTTCTCTCATGATTTCAAGTTTTGCACATACTACTCAAAACAGGAAATTTTAACATGCACCATACATTTACAACTTTCGCCACAGAAAATCAGAATTCATTCCAGCTTGAGAAGAAACAGTGAATAAAGATTTATTATTTATTTATGTAATACTTCTTTTGGTTTCCCTTGGCTAGGAAGGTGAAAACAGGGACCTTGCCTGCTCTTGGTAAACCAGTGAATTCCTGAGAGATTTAAATAATGCCTGAAGAATACTCCCTTGACATTTAAAGAAAGAGGTTTTGAGGTGAGGACAGAAGGACGCAACCAAAGAGCTAGGATTTTCTGGTCTGGAGAAAGGATGTTTTTCAGGTTTTAAAGTAGCAGAGGATTCTGCTGGTTAAGACAGGTGGGGACTGAGCACAGTCTAAGGACCAGCAGGGAAAAGAGGAAAAAAAAATATACAGGAGAGGGAAAGTGGACAAGGAAATAAAGAGAGTGAGGACTATAACAGATTCAAGGGAAGGAATAAATAACACTAGACCTGGCTGGGAAGCACATAGTGAAAGGACACAAACCTATTATCTGAAGAGGAGATCCAAGAAAGGATCTGTGATCTGAGAGCAAGCATCAATGAAAAACAAGAAGGTGAGTTGTACAAGGAGCCCAGCAGCCAGGTTAACCAACAAGTGGGTGGCCATGGGCTGACACACAAAGTTAGGAGCAAGTTAAGAATAAACTAAAGACAAGAGAAATCTTATGTCTAAATTGTGCAAAAGAGTTTGGACTTGCTGAATTAAGTTTGGTCTCCTCCAAAGCTTGAAATATGTCTCTGAATATACAGATTCCCCCTTCTTTCCACATCCACCACTATTGGTGGAACTGACTAGCATGGTCCAGATTTCAGTCCACCCTTGTACTTGTCCACACAGAGTAATAATCTGTTCCAATTACCAGTTAGTCCAAGGTATCTCCAAAGTCCCACTATTGAGAAAACAATTATCTGCATTAAAAGAATATTAACTATGAAAGAGACAGGAAGTTCAGGAAAGTCTCTCCTACAGATCTCATCTGCAGAACAAAGACAGCACTCCTCTTTCAGTTCATGCTGACAACACACTGATGGTAGTGCAGCAAACACTTGGGCTGACATTCTGCATAAACTGAGAAGAATTTTACCCAGAAAATCCTGCTGCGAGTCCAAAACATACAACTAAACTAAGCATATTTTTCAGAAAGGGAACCAACACAAATTAAGCCTTCAACCGATGACAGATCCTATGCATCATTATCTGAACTGCTTTTAGACCAAACCATATTTTCACTGCAATTTTGCATTTCATACTGTAGAACAAACTCATCCAGCTTCTGGTTTTTCTTGCCAAAGTTCTCCAGTGTTAATGAATACAAAGCCAGTTAGTGAAAACTAGCATAGGTATGATATAGCTAGATAGGATGTATCTAGCATTATCTAAAAATATTATATTTCTATGAATAACAGCAGACAGCTCCATAGGAAGAGCTTTTATATGATGCAGTTTCCTTTTGGTGAGCATCACAGGCTTGTTTCTACTTTTAAGTACTTGAAAAATGCACATTTCATAAAGTGAGTTTTTTTTTTTTTAAATAGACTTTCTTTGATTCCCTAGCACTTAGATGTTGAGTTGGGGTGTCAGATCAAAATTTAAGTTATCATTTTGCAGCACGATAGCAGAAGAATAAACAATTTAATATGCTTCAAATAATCACTGGAATGAAAAAAAAGCATTCTTTTACTCGAAACTCCTACTTGAGGTCTGTCAATTTTTCCTTAAAGAGCTTGAGGCTGGACCACATTTTTTAAAGGACAGAAACCTACGACATTTACAGAGTTGTTCAAGGAAAGAAGACTTTCTTCCCTGCTGATAGCTGAGTGGAGAAAGCAGCCATATAGAGACATGCGCTAAGCAAAAGGAATGAAAACAAAGTCTGTTTACACACTAATCTCAATTCAGAGCGTACTAGAAAAACAGGAAGGCACATTCTGAACCTGGTACCCATTTGGTTTCCGTATGCGGTTTTGCGCTTCTGATGTAATGGGCTGATGTTAAAATGCAGCATACTTACACCTTGCTATTCACAGCACAGTCACTCTTGAAGAGCTATGGACAACACTGTGAAGGTGCACACTGTTTCTTTCAGTCTCCGCCAAAACAGGTGATACAAATTACAACTACACCAGTTGGTGGCAAGCATGTAATATGAATGTTAGAACACAGCGGAAGTAGGCAGCTGGTCCAGGCTCTTAATTCTTTCCCCCCTCAAAACCAGAGAACTGATGAGGAACATGGGAGGTGACTGTTCCCTCCAGTTCATCCTCTTATTAAATGACAGTGCTGAAAGTATGAGCAGCCTGCGGTACTGTCCTGCTTTTGTTATCTTTTTTTTTTTTCTCCAGTAAACAGCACATAAAATGTCTCACCAGCTTCAGGATTTCTACAAGTAGGTGATAATTGCTTCAGAACTTATCATTAAAACAAGGATGTAATTAAGACATATATTCCATGAAGCAAAAAACAGTTTTTCCATCAGCTTCAGTGGAAACATACTCAGGTCTATTAGATGTAAAGCAGACTGAAGATGACACCAGGGCATTAGTTCTCATTTTTTACTTCCTGTTCCAATTTCTTTTCAGTTGAGCTTTTGAGACATCCTCACTTTGTCTGAAGGGAGGACAGATTGCAAATTTGCAGCTGTGTGCTCTGAAACTACAAAGTGTCTGTTAGCAAGATTAGCTATTGTGCATCTAAAAATGCTTGACAACAGCAGGCTGTCATACCCAAAGACTGGCTAGGATGGGGACTCAGTCTTTGTACGGTCCATCAATACTGTCATTCTTTTGTATACCATCTTGCAGTGTTCCTATCTGGAAAAAGAATAAAATATTTGACACATATATTAATAAATATTGTTAGCATGTGGTGAAGAACCAGATTTTACAGCATAGGAATAAAATTAATCAGCTGTACTGATACAACTCATTTTACATTACGAAGGGAAGAGTAGCAATTTCAGTGAAGTCAAAGACCTAACATAAAATTCAGAATTCAAATGCTTTATCCAAAGTCCTCTATGCTTCTTGAAATCTTTGCAGTTAGGGCTTCAGATCAGCAATTTGAATAGAATTTGGCCTTCAGAATGTCACGAAGCTTCCCATCAAAGCTTGAGAACTGCTTTTGTCAGATTAATCCCCATGCAGTTCTCATCACCTCCACAACCAGACAAAATATAAGACTGTTCTAATACACAAATAATCAAGATGCAAAAGCACACACAAAAGCATACAGTCGAGGGAGTAAGGAAGTTTACAGAGCCAACATGTTTTTCCAGAGAGAAATAATAGCCAAATGGGAGACTGAGCAGCAGGGGACGAAACAGATTGCACAGTTTGAAGAAAAACAGGTGGCAAAAGGGTATTCACTCCCAATTATGTCTCGTTCTGAATAATATAGATGAAAATTCTAGACATGGCAGTACATTTTGTGCTTACAGTCAGGTATGCCAAAAGGAAATTTGTTTGTCCACATGTTTGAATCCAGACACTGTAACAAGAGATTGCTAAAGACCTTTTAACAATGTCTGAAACCTGAACTAAAACTTTCCTGCATTTCGCCTTAAAACACACAATCTGTAAATCTATGGAATAAAGATGCCTCAGCATCCTTTTCCTGCCCAAATCCATACATGGAGGCCAAATATAGTTTGCTATTCCTCTAAACCAGCCAAAGGAACTCTTTGAAACAGTGTGGGTTAAAACCAACACTCATATTTATTCTATGACACAAGCTTCTATAGAAGAGATTTTGCATCATTGCCTAAGCCTGATTGACACTTTTATTACCCAAATCACTAGGAAGATTTCCTCATGTACTGCTTCTGCTGGAGTTGGACTTTTGGGCAATACACCAATTACTCATCAGGAAGTGAAAAAGGAGCACCACACATTATTTATGTACGTTTGCAGTCCTGTCACAAGTACAAGCAGTGGTTTTATAGATATCAAGGGACCATAAACAACCACAAAAAATTCAAACATACCACGTAACCTAACATATGTAACTCCTACTTTAACCAGAGTTAGCAATAAAATGTTCTGTTCTGAAATGGTTACCCTCAGCATAAGCATAACTCAAAGTACTGCAAGACAGATTGATGCAACGTAGCATTTAGGAACCATACTGATTTGTATTACTGTAGGTCAGAGCATTCTAACTGAAATAGTCCTCAGTAGGAAAAGCAGAACACTGAATTCAACATATCACTGTCACTGCAGAGACATGACATACCCTAGAACAGTTGAGAGACAATCTCAGCAAGTCTCTTATTTTAAGTTATGTCAGTGCCTTGGAACTCCAACTTGTAGGATTAGGAGAAAGACTAGAGTTCAGCACTCACTGAAGAGTTCTGTACCCAAAAAAATTGAGAGAAAGCATGTAAACTTATGCAGCGTTAGTCTCAATAAGCAACAGCTAAGGATAATAAATATCTCAAAGAACTGTAAGGTAAATATCTGCTTTAAAAATATACCAGATCTCAAATAGATTATCAACTATGATGAAGTCATTGTGTTAGCTCAGTCTTACAAAGTCCTGAAGAGCGACAACCGCACCCATCCATCCCATAGCTTTCTTCACTTTGCCTTTCATCCTACCAAGAAGCACAGTGAGCATTTTCCCTCCTGCTTATCTTTCATAGCTCCACCTCCTAGCTAGACCACCTGCAATCAATGCATTAAGCTTCAGCCAGTTCAGTCTCTCTACACAAATAATCTTTCCACTTTCCCCATGAGTGAGAGGATACTAACAGAGTCTCTGAGAGCGAAAGAGTATTTTCTTTTCCTTCCAGCTACCCTATTCTTACTTGCAGTTTCACTTTTATGGGTTCAAATCCTCTGTTCTCAAGTTCTTCCCTGATGATACAAACAAGAGGGCCACAGTGGCTGGGCTCTTGCCCAGCAAGAACAAACTGAGGAACCATGCCTTGCTCTGCCTGCGACTGAGGTGGCTTCGAGGAAGGACAACCAACAGCTGTCTTCTGGTGCCTGTGGGGAGGTTACAGAGCAGCTGGAGAGAGGCCAGGCACAATGGTGTGTGTTGGGATGATAAAAATGGTGGGCATAAATTGAAACAAGACAAGTTCAGACTAGATACAATAAACAGCCTCCCCCATGAGGACAGTGAAGCAGGCTGCCCAAAAGTATCTTTACACTCTTTGTCCATACCAGTTTTGAATACCTGTCTGAATGAAGGCTGGTCTGAATTCACAGCCATCCCCCTTCCCTCAAATCAAAGCATAATGACCTGCAAGGGTACTGTCTGTAGGTATTGCTTTATAAAATAACAACAGTGCAGAAATCTCTAACCTCTCTACCACTCGCCCTCGGCAGCAGCATATCATCAGTGGATACAAGTCATTATCATTTATCAGGTAATAACATCAATTACTGATGCGCTAAGCGATGTTTAGACATTCTTCCATGTTCCTGATAGTTGTCCAAAAGCAAAACTTTCTCCTGGATAGACTTCACAAGCCAACAACTCATAACAAAGTCTTTTCAGCCTGCCAGAACATTGTCATCAGATTTAGGGCCACGTCCCTAAATCTTACACCGAGCCAGGTGCCCACAGTGATCTAACATTCTTCCAAAGACAGCCTGACCTTGGCAGATGCACAGGTGCAGTTATCAGTCAAGGTTTTCAAACACAAAGGCAGCCCAGCTCTTCGTCCTGGACAGAACAGACACACTGGTGTTGGCTAGGTGGGTACTGATTGCTTCACCCTGTAGCACTCAGTGCTGGCCAGAGCAGAGCTGGATTTGTCATGAGATTGAGAGAAGCAGATGCACAGAAATAGGCACCCAAAGCCCTGGTTGCTAAAGGACCAACATGGTGACATTGCACAGCTGGAAGAAGCTCTGGAGAAGGAAAGTATATCAGGTGCAATTAGAATTTAAATGGTGTGAGATGTCATCCATTACATACCTATCCTGATTTCTCATTTAGAAGAAGCAACTGGTTTCCTGAAATGCTGAGTAAGAATTTATACACATATTTTATAATATTTTCTCTCTGTGTCTCAGGAAAAAGGAAATAAAATTTAAAAAAAAAAAAAATCCAACAGTTCTGTTTTGATCTGTTTTGTTTTAAGGAAGATTTCCCACTGCCAAAACTGACTCTGGTGACTCCAAAGCTTATTTTTAAAATGAGCAGCTTGGTAGAGCAAATAGATCTGCTAAACATCCTACCTTTTTGTTAGAGCAACAAACAAGAAACCAGGAGAAGTGACTTAGCACAAGATTGTCCTTTTATATGTGGGACATTCCCTTTAGGAAACCAGGACGCTTCCTGATCAGCATTTTAATGGAAAAACAACAGCAAGATGACATGTTGTAAGAAATCTGTATAGAAAAGAGATAAAGTTTATGCACATAAACTGCACAAGCCATAACCATAGGACTTTAGGTTTCATTAGTCTCAGCACTCATAGGAATACATACTTGAATATAATCTGACTCCATGAAACAAGTAGAGACTTGGTAAAGCACTGACACGAAAGCCAGAATGCAGTATCCAAAGCATTTGCAGGCAGTAAAAGCATGACCATATAACTAATCAGAACAAAGGATAAGAGGACTTTCAGTTCTTTGGTGGTTTTGGACACACATATTTTGCGTTGGCAGAATGCTAAGACTGTAAACAAATTAAGAAGTCATTGAAAGGCCAGAGGACAAACAGCATTTTTCATTTGCCGCACATTACAAAAAGGGACATTTCAAGAAAAAATGTTACATTTTGACAGAGAGGTCTGCAAACATTTTAAGAACAATTAACAGAATTGATACAGATCAGTCTTTTGATGTTGCTAGTTTTCTTTTGTTACTGAAAAGTGGTCGAGGTTATTTCTTTCTTTTAATTATTTGGGGGGAGGGAGGGCAGGGAGTGGAGGGAACACATTTAAAATTGATCTGTAATGCTGAAATGCAAGTACGTCTATGGGGCTTTTTTGTACCTGGTGTTTTTTTGTTTTGCTTTAGTTTTAATTATTTTTTCTTATATATACACTTGGGCACATGTGTTTGAAGGTATCAAAATCAGCTCTTACAGTATTATTTAAACACTTGTATGTTTTTTTCACACCAGTTTGAAGCATTCACATATAACAGCAAAAGTACTCTGGTCTCCCATTTCACTGATAAATTTAACTTGTCCTAGATTTCCTAAGTGAATTTCCCAGATTTGCCGGCAGAAACTCTTACAGAGCCAGGAACAGGAGTTAACTCTGCTGGTTTCCTGATCAGTAACTTAATGAAGAGGCCATCCTGTCTTTTGCACATGTACATTGTACAATCCCTTTGGGGACTAAGCGGAGAGGAGATGTGCATGCGCACAGACTCACATGCATCATAATGAACTACTCTATGCAATAACGCAGAACATTTCTCTATAGGAACCCTGCCAAAAAAGAAAAAATTGGCAGAAGATGTACATTAGTATGTGTTCACTAAAATATTCACATCTAAACACTCCACATCTCTCAAGAGTTCTCAGAGAGCTTTGCAGCCATTGGATTAAGAGACAGCAACAATAGCATCAAATCATAGCCTTTACAGGGCAAATCAGTGTATCCAAAAATGCTTCCGTAATTTGTCACCTAACAGTCTGCATAATGGCCAAGTGTTCTAAAATAGAAAACAATTCATAAACCAGAAAAGGACCTAAGTTGTTGTCACAAAGAATTTATTGCAAATAACTCACCTAGCTCTCACTGTAGCTAGACTTAACCAAGATGTCTTGGATAACCTGCTCAGAAAAAAACGTTTTTAAAAGTTTACATGTCGGGTCCTTAAAAATCAGGTAGAAACCTAGTCAACCAATGGAAATAATGAACTGATGTGTTACACTCTAAAACCCTTAATGCATCTGCCTCTTTTTTTGTCTTTGGGCTGAATTCGAAGAGGAGGCAAATTAAACACCCTAAATCACATGGGTGCTCAGGGAATTTATACATGTTTATTAAAAGTGCTTTGAAAATGTATAGCACAACTGCTATTCAAGTTCTAAGTATTCAGCAGGTCTAGGTTTGCTCAGAAATTTGTGAACTCTCAAGGAACCTGATCTGAGTTTCGACTGTAAGAAAACGTGAAACCAGTTGAGATTTGACTCGTCTCAGTTTTCACTGAGCATAACTGATAATGATCCCTTCAGATTTATGTTCCATTTCCTTGAGTTTTTTCGTTTACTTTACAATGGCTGGGCAACATAAACACGTGACACTCGGCCTCTGCAAGAAGTCAGTAGCAAGTTGCTCTAGACATTTTACACATTTATATTGTATACAATAGCGACAATTCTATTTAGAAAACAAAAGCATATGAGCTCCCAACTTATGTTTTGGCAACCTCCCCTTCATCCTCTCAGAAGATGTTCAGGCAAGATTTATAAACACTTTGGTAGCAATTCACTACCAAATCCTAGGCACAGCTAAACTCAGCCTTTCCAACCTAATGAAGAGCAAGTCCATGGAATCAAGAACAGAACAGCTGTAGCTACCACAGGACCAAAATAAGTGCTATTAACAATACAGTCACAGAAAGTTCACATTGTTACAGAAGACTAGGTAGATACTTTCAATAGCAGCCCCCCTGCTGGAGTTCATTTCCTGGACAAACAGAGGGTGGTGAGGTACTGGCATAGGCTGCCCAGAGAAGCTGTGGATGCCCATCCCTGGAGGCATTCAAGGCCAGACTTGACGGGTTCCTGATCTAATGGGTGACAAGCCTGCCCACAGCATGGAGGGTTGGAACTAGATGATCTTTGATGTCACTTCCAACTCAAGCCGTTTTATGATTCTACGAACAATTTTGGTCAGTTACCGAGCAGTCAGGCTAGCTTAAGTGCATGCTAACTTAGGAGAATCTTTTACAGAGAGATGTTGTTACCTCACAGTCCCTCCTGACAGCTTTATCTATTGCCACATTCCCACTTGGAAGCAAGAAAATGTATACTCAGCAAGATGGAGGACACGCTTACAGAGAACTTGAGGCATGAAATAACAATATCAGTACCTCTGTTAGTATTAGAATGCATCAGGGTAACAGCGTGACATTGCATCACAGATTTCATCTGCATCTTTTCAAGTTATGCCAGATAAATATACATGACAAACTAGATGAGGAAAAAAAATCCCTCACTTCTTCCATCAAACTATTTTTTCTCTTCAAGATCCTCAAAAAAAAAAAAAGGAGGATAAAAAAACATTCTTCCACTGGAATTTAATGCGGATTCACTGTTGGCTGTTTCTTCAGCGACTTTCAAGATGCTATTTTCATACACAGAGTTGGAAAGAAATAAAAAGGTCCTTTCAGAGACATGGCTGTCAGACACGCTAGTTCCCCAGTGAAGAACAAATAATGCCATATAAAGCTAGACCCAACCAAGCAAGGGGCTGATGTTTCCTAGCAGCATAAATCAGGAATAACTATCCAGTAGAAATAGAATTACATAAGGTTTGGACATATACTACAGAATTATGGTCCCTTCTGCATCTAGTAATAAAGTCACCATTTATAAGCAGTTAATTTTCTTCATTCATGGGAAGATCAACCACTCAGTACCAACCAGAAAAACTTTGTATTTCTCTTAGCTCTCTTTTTGTTTTGAAGGGGAAAAGAAAAGGAACAATCTTCAAGGACAGAGAGCACGTTCCTTCTCAGTATTGTTATGCACTTCACCAGAAGACATTTGTATAGAAATCCTTCAGAAAATGCAGGGTTCGAGAACAGATTCTGAGGAGCACAATGCACATAAACATACTGTAAACATTGTTCAGACAATTTTGGTACTTCAAACATAGTTTCACTTGGGGGCATCTTAGATTAGTGCCAGTGTGCTGGCCAAAAAAAGCCAACAGAAATACGTACCTTGTTATCCGAAATAGTGATAAAAATAATCAAGCTGCAATTATGCTATAAGTACAGACCCTTTCACATCCTCGTTTCATCTTTCTTCCATTAAGGACTTTCATCCCTGAGGAGTCTTGGAGAGCTTTCCAGAGCTCACAGAACTGAGTCAAGAACTGAGTTGGCTCTGGATACCCAAAGCCAGCAGTATATTCCCATTGAGACACTGCTTTAGACTTTGTCACAGAGCCGAGTATGAACAACTGCATACCCACAGCATTACAGATGTGTTTCTGCTATCCTATTATATCCAGGATGCGCGTTTTGTTGTCCATTCCCCTCCACGCCAATCTAAATCAAGCTCTGTTTAGAAGAGACATTTAACTGTGTGCTCACAGTATGTACGTAAACTGCAAAGCACAGAATGGAACCTTGTCTCCTAACCACATCCATCTTAGACCAACTCAGAGCACAAGCTGACAAGAAGTTCAGCAACATGTATAGGTTATTAATTACTGCATAATTCTATCACAAAACTGCATGTCTCTATTTATACTCACCCTTGAGCACCTCCGTTTAAAAAAATATTCCAAATAAAAAAAAAAAACATTTTTCTTCAGAAATAGCATACAATCAAATAGTAGAAATCTAGTCATTATCCAAAAACCATTCAAGGGCACAAAGGCATTGGTAAGGATCCCTTCTCCCAGGTCCCTTTATGGAGAGATGCAAAAGTACTTATCAGGTTAAGCTCAACAGGCCACATTTACATTCACTATCCAATAGAAATGGCATATCAGAAGCTTGATAGCCAAATAAACTTTGAATTGCATCATACTTTGAGGAAAGATCAAGCATAAACACAAGCCAATATTTTCATTCCACACACCCGGTAATTTTGCTAGTATTTTTTCTATCAATTTAAAATATTGAAGAAATAAGGCCCAAAAGGTACAATATTATGAACAGTAATTAAACACGATCAAATCACCAAAAAAAAACAGGGCTTCATCCTAATAATTAATGGATCACTAAGATATCTTTGACAATTCTTTCGCATCTATCTACTAACACAGGGTAGTATTCTCCATGCCATACCTCCTTGGCTGCCCCTCCTGCTAGGAGAAGACATCTTCCCATGAAGCTTCAGCCCCACTACCACACTTACAGCCACACACCATTTCTTTCTCCAGTGCTTTATTCCTACCCTCATTTTTGTGAAAAGTAGTTCTTTATTTCTTCCTTTATAAGGTCAGATCTTGTCACAAGTCTCCACACAATAGCACCTTCCTGAAAACTTCACCCATGTAACAATTCCACCTCCTTATACAACCTTCCCTGAGTGTTATTATTCCCTACAGCTGTGCTCCTTCCTGCACCCTATTGTCTGTTTTTGACCCTTTCTCTGCCTGTGAGTGTTTTTCTTAACCAATCAAGACTACTTGTCTGTACACAGAATTTATTGTTTTTCCTTATGATATTTATTTGATTGTGTGACTTACTTCTCATCCCTAACACCCCAAGAGTCCCCAAAGACATTAGAAACTGCTGTTGAAAGAGTTAACAGGAATGGCCTGATTTGTACTTCTCCCAAAACAAGGTTGTTGTAACATGGTTGTTGCCATCTGCTACCAAAGAGAGGGAAAACTCAACTGCCCTGAGTCTGCTGAACTTCAGGAGGAAATATTAAGAACTGTTAATGAAAGCAAGCTGTGAAATGCTGCAGCTTAGCTATTGCTTTGCAGCATATTAACCGTTCCTGAAACAATTTCAAAATTTCTAGAGGGATAGGCAGAGATAAAGGAAAATACCCTTTTTGAACCAGGTCTTTTTGCCTCTAGTCATTCAAGAAAATTGAAGGCTTAACTCAAGACTTAGCTTTGAAGTTATCCATTTCTCCACTAAGTTCAATTAGTCACCTCTTTTAACAAAATCACTATCCTCTGTTTGAAATACCTAAAGCTAAGGAAAATCATATCTGTTGGCCACTTCAAATTCTTTTTTCTGAGATGAGAAATGATTGGTTTGGGTCACTAATCCTGCAGCCTCTGAAAAACAGAGTTCTTGACTTTGAGCCCCCTAATAACCGTACCAGCTGTAGTTGAGATGATTCACAGATTTTCCAGCCATTAAGACAATTCAATCTCTCTGAGAAGCACAACACTGAAAATCTTACGTGGTATTTCATGCAGCACAATAGATCACAAACCACAAAGTAATTTTACTATTTCTAAAACAAAAACTTATTAACTGAATAAAACTGATGGAAAAAAAAATAATTAAAGTTAAAGGCAGAAGCACATGTAAAACTGTCTTTGAACAGGATTGCCCTTGACAATAGCTAAATTCCAGAACAAGGATTCCTTATAAAGTATTCTTAAAAGTTGTCTGACTCTGAATTTTCATCTTTTCCTAGTCTCAAATCCTCATCTGCAAGCAGTCATGCTGGGGAAAGACAAACAATTTACAATTATGCACTCTCTATAGCATATAATCTTGGTAGGGAGGCTGTGTTGCAGCAAGCAGGCTGCTCCATTATAGATCATGAATTGCTCCTCATCTATGCAAGTCCTGCCACAGGGAAAAAGTAGTCAAGAGAGAATGAAAGAATGTAGAGCTTTCAGTAGAGGGAGGTATTGACACAGCATATAACTTCAGGGGAGGGGAGCGGGGAGAGACTGTTTCAGTACTTGGCTACAGTTAGAAGCTGCATATTCCTCCTCTGGCAATTAAAAAAAATAAAAATAAATAAAAAACATGGAATAGTCTGCCCTCGAACATCTTTGGTGATGCTGTTTTCCCATTTGCAGATGTTGAGTTGCTTTCTGCTGTCATTGAAAAAAACAAAAGCACACAGAAACGAGAGAGTGGGGGAAGGAAAGGAAATAGAGACATAAATTTAATGAGAGGAGCCTTTGGTCACCAAAAATAGCCACAGCAGATAGTGTAACTAAAACCTGTGCCTACGCTGCTGGCGTAGCGCAGAGGGCAAAGTTACATAATATTTTCCACATTTATTTCAAGCAGGGCAGCCTGCCAGCTTGATAGATTTCTAGAAAGGGTGGGAGAGAGAGAGTGGTTTGATTCACAGACTGTTGTATTTACAGCTCACCCTACAGCTACTGCCTTCCCTCTTTGGGCGTTTACCTTCGCAGTTTGTAGACAGCAGTGTGAGCATAACCCTGATACAGAAAGTAAGTCACTGTTCAGACTGCCTGAAGCACTACTGCTGCATAAGTTAGCTTCGCTTTTCTTGTTTTGGCGGTGCTAACATGCATTGATTTGCTGACAGCACTGCCATTGCCAAAGTCCAGAAATTAGCATCAGAAAAGTGTGGAGACAAGATGATGGGGAACAAGGGGGCTTCATGTCCTGCCTCTTCCATGCTGTCAGTCTGAGGAGCCAATCAAAGCAACAGCAGCAGAAGTGGTGTCTTCTGAAAGAACAGGTTTCTTCAAAACTCTTAACACAAAAGGTACTCCACAATCTGTTCAGCTGGATGTTGGCATAAATCTCCGAAATGGATCTGGATTTTCTCAAAAGGCTGGGCTACACCAATCAGGTGCCCGGATGAAACCACCTACTACTTTTCTGCGAGGAAAGGTGTAATTATGTGAAAAACATTCATCAAGGACAGTCATACAAATGACTAAATGGCATTCTGTGTGATGCATGACAGGACAATCCATAAAGTTAAGCATTGGCCTGTATATTTCCTGCATTTATTCTATATTTTCTTTACATGTGTCAGGTCCTCCACTGGGATTTCCCAAATACCTTATTAAGATTTTACTATTGCTAGCAAGCACTAACACTGCAGCTCCCCATCAAATCTAGAAGGGAATAATGAGTAAAAAAATGACAGACATAAATGTCTGCTTCCTATGTCCAACTTGCATGGAGACAAAATGGGACAGAAAGAAAGAAAAATTGAAAGCTGATATCACTGCAGTAAAATCAGTATGTTGTCTATAAAAGAGACAACAAAAAAAGCAGAGAAGTTGAGACTCTTCTTCCCACTCCCATCCACAATATATGCACAGCACCACACATGTCTCTGTAGCAATGTTTGAATGAGAACACATGGAAAAATGAGCTGGGACAATTCTCACCAAGCTGAATGTAGCCATACAGCATAAAAGCTGCTAATACATTCATGTACAATATTAGTGCCAGAATCATTAAATCAATTTTTTCCTTCAACGAAAGTTGTTCTGACCATGTTTTTTAACAAAGTAATCAAGATGCCAGCTGAATGCCAACACGTCATAATTTTAAGCTTCAGAGAAGAGATGTTCCCAAACCAGTGCAGTGATAAAACAAAAGCACAGTTCATGAAACAATGAAATGATGTCAATTGAGGTGTAATATTTCCTTCCACTAGTAATATAGTGTGCTCTGAGAATAATGCCTTTGAGCCTAAAATCACCCTCCAAGGCAAATTCCTTCTTTCCAAAGTTGGTCTCACCAGTAGTTTACAATTGGAGCGTTACTTCTACGTTAATAAGACCTCCACCAAAAACATAGAACTGGGTAGACCATCTTTTAAAAAGACTTCTGCTTCTTATGATCATGTTTAAAGGGAATCTCTCAGTTCTTTGTCTATCATGGAGGACATTTTATCATTACCACATTTTTTCCAGTCTGAACTTGGACAGTACGCACATTGACAAAACCTAAACATTTACCCAGAGAGAACTCAGTATCCTCTACTTTCCCCCTGAAAAGGTAACTAACTTTAATAAATGAAAGTAAATACTACTGAACTTACAGAATCAATCATGACCTTAAAAAAAAAAAATCCTTATTTTGGAAAAGAGTAACATATTTGCAATAAGATAAAACAGAATAAATTATCTGTAACACAATAAGCAATGAGATTATGTAGCATCGTCCAACTGTAACTGTTTTTCCGCAGTGTTACATTGCCATTGATTGAGTTTTCTGAATATTTAAAGATTGAATAATGAAGAGTGGCAGAAGGGAAAAATAGAAGGGGGAGCAGAATTTTGCTTAGGGGGAAGAACACAAAATCAGAAAAAAAATGAAAAATGGCAAAAAGGATGCTTGAGAAGAGCTGACTCAGACCCTGAAGAACAGAGAGTGACTGGTACAATAGACTGGGACACAAAGATGCTGGGTCAGTTCCAAGCTCAGCCACAAACTCTGCAGCAAGTTGTATAATTTTTCTAGAGCTTCAACAAGCTACTGGTGAATGGGGACAAAAACCTCCCCACTCTTGAAAAAGGACAAGCTATGACTGTAAGACACAAGGTGTGTTGTGTCCGCCATACTGTTAGGAACACCCGGCACAGAACCCATTTGGCTCCAAACGTCTTGTGAAAAGACAACATGCTGCATCTGCACAGTTCTACACCAAAATCAGCTGGCTCTCATCTTGCATTTGTGCACAACCCCAATAGAAAATGGTTCTCAGGCAGGAATATGCACTGCAATTTAAGTGCAAAGTTTGGAGTCACTGCATTATAGCTTCCTAAACACCCACAGGAAGGTCTAGAAAAGCTCGTTTCATAGTTCAGCTACAGAACCCTGTCAAATTGTGGTTTTTCTTCTCAGATCTGAGTTATATACCATGTAGAAGTAAAGCCACACAATGAAGTCTTCAGCTCAAAGGAGTCTCAAAGCAGAACATATTACCTCTCAAAGAGAAAAGAATTTATCATCCCAGTTCCTGAGACACTAAAAAATATGTTGCACATTATAAACACAAACTTTGCTTTTGTCAGTAGAAATTAATTAAAATATAATTTTCCTGTTGCTACCCCAGTCCTTCAGAGTTCGTATTCCCCCTTCTTTGGAGAAAGAAATTCAAAAGCTGCAGCTAGGCAGCAGGACGGAGGAGGGCACAGCAGTTCCCACAGGGTAGGGCACACCCTTTCACCACATCCTGACCTTGTCCTTGGATGGGACCAGTCTGCACACCACTTTCCTCACTCCTCTTCACTCCTGTCTGGCTGTCCTCCAAGGGAGGTGCACAGTGAGAGTTGTGGTGCCATCACTGGATGTGGGAACGGGGACCAGCTGAGCTGCATCCAGTCTGCTTCACTACTGCCACACACTCAGTGCTAGATCACTAGCAGTGAGGTTTAAAGTCGACGGATAACATCATTTGCTTTTACTTCAGTTATTAATGTGGGGCTTTCTGCTTTACAGAAATATTTTGCTAGCCCAAAAATCCACTATAAACTTTAAATTCTAATATTGAGGAAACTACTCACATGTTCACAAGCAGTCTCCTTTCAACAGCGAATCAATATGTATCTTCCTGATGCTGTGGGAAAACTCTCTTAAAGATATTCCTCGCTGTTGAGTCTGGTTTCTTGTTATATGTTTATAGTTATAATGGGGCAATATTGCCAGAGTAAGGGTTATTATTTACACAGTGCTATAAATATATAGGACATCTGAAAAACTATCAAGCAGAGTAGCCCCAAAAGCTCTTAACTTATTGGCTGCCATGTGATGAGAGCTCTGGATTTCCACCAGAACTACTGTGTAATGGGAGTTCTCATCAACTTGTAGGAAATTAAGGATATGCATACTCAGATGCATTGTGCTATATTGCAGTAGGAGGTAATTTAATCTAGGCCAACCAATAGACTAGTTCAGAAAGTGATATGGAAGATTGTAACTCAGGAGATAATAGGGTTTTTTTTTTTGAAAGATGTGGGCAGTTTTGCTGCAGATATAACCAGGATGCCAGCAGCATTTTTACCATGATGTTTAGCAGAGGGTTGTTAGCATGGCTCCACCATTACATAGGAGGTTGAGAAAAAGATCTCTGCTATACATTCAGTCACAACTCCTTGAGGCCCCAGTGTTGGTCTGGAAGTGCGATCAGCACAAGTGACAGAACCAAACTCCTGGGCATGCCTTGACCAGCAGACAGTTTATTAACTCAAGTATGGGCAGAGTAGGTCTGCTTTGACTAACGCGAACTCCCGTTTATGAAAGCAGGCCCTCTTAGGCTCTGCCTTACAGATCACTATAGCTGTAGTGAAGGGAAGGATGTCCTGAACACATCATAACTAGAGTGCCTAACACATTTAATGCATGATCATAATGAATTCACAAGCAGTATCTAACCAAGATCATTCATGACTGCTGTTGTCCAGGTAAGACAAGAACTACCTATTAAAAGTAATACCATGCAACTCCGATTTGTAACCATTTTAAATATGATACAAGTAAGGATGGAAACACATATATTCTCTCCCTTACTTTTACCAAGGAACTTCAAAAAGTATTTTCCTGTTGATAAGGAACAAACTGTCTAGCAACAATGAAAGGAATGTTATTTTCATATTACAAACTCAACTTATTGAAGCATCTTAAATCATTTTCCTGCTTTAACCTAGATTTCATTAACAACTATAGATTTCACGGTTTGGATTTCATTTTTAAAACATTACAATCGGTAAATATGTAATGCTTTATTCTTTTTAAAAATCAATATTTACAAGCAAATAAAACTAAAATTTCTATCCCTATCAATAGTAACATCCTCAAAACAAATCTTAACCTTTTTAACTGGAGATATATGGAGAGTGGTAGACAATCATTATCCAGTTGTCATAAAATATATTATAAAGACAACTTTGCATACCTCACAAATCAGCAATTTCTATTTATGCACTAAATATCAAAGTCTCACTTCAAAGCCTCTTTCAGTACAATTAATAAGAGAATTTGAATTTAACCTTATAGAATCAGTAAACAGACTCCAAGGAGCTCATCTGTCCTCTTGGAAGTTATCAGAAGAAAAATGGGAGATTACTGGTATCTCCATAAAGTGTGCCCACTTTCCAAGCGTGCCTTATTTCAAAACACCACAGGTTTTGTCTTTTAGTTATCTAGGGAAGGATCCAGCTGCCTGGACTCCACCAGGATTCCAGCTGCCCCTCCAGAAGAACAAGGTTTTGTTTTGTATCTACTAGCTTCTAAGACATCCTAAGGTATCTATCATCCACAAATTTCTTTTTCTCCAATCACTTTTACTGGCCTACACTATTAATCAAACAGTAAGAAATCAAGGAACTACTTTTCCTGAGTCATTTCCACTGAAAGAGTATTGTCCCACCAATCCTCTAATGTTTCATGAACAGAACATTCTCTCTTCTGTTCCGGGTATTTCGTTACTCACTTATTCCACAGGCATTAGCTGTAAGAATCTGACAGATACAGCAACATTAGTTATCTACCTTGGAGTAATGATTGAAACTCTTCTGACAGCTACAGTAACACCATACGGTAAATACACTAAATATTTTCTACTTTTGTTCAGCTATAAATAGACTTGAGTTTTAGTTTCTAATTTTCAGTGCTTTGTCTTCCACTCTGTTTCCACAAATTTGGATTCCTCCAGTAGAAGAACACAGAAAACATGACTTTTCTGAAATCAAAGATGATATGAACTGAAAAGACATATAACTCAGAAGCAAGTTACTCCTGCAGTGTTAACTCAATATATGCAGAGCAAGATTGTGGAAAACTGTGCCTCCCTGGTCTTAAATTCCTAAGCCATCTACCTCTGTGCTAAGGGTTAAGTAGTAAGGTGAGAAGTTCGGTTCCTAAAGCAATGTAAAAGTTGGATGCTGCATGACATTGGTGCAAGCTGATCCTCTTCACAACTGGTCATAACATACAGTTACAGCAGTCCAGGACAAGGCAACAAACTGGCCTTTATGTGGTTTCACAGCATAACCAGATTAGCAGGAATTACTTTCCACTGCCCAGAGCCACTTACACAAGGGCCCTGGGCCTTTTCTTCTGAGCATAAAGGAGCAGATCTTCCAAAGGGCTTTCAGGTACTGGCATATCTCACGGAGCAGGCTGGACTCCCTATGGAAAAGATGCTCAGTATAAGCAGCTCATCAGCACACACAGCATTTCAAGGAAGAGACATAGCAACAAATCACAGCAACTCCATTCTGTCCTTAATCTTTCACACTCACATAACTGTCAGCCTTGGCCTGACCTAAAATCTTACAGGTTTTCTTTAGTTAAGCTTCCCTGTACATAATAGACTAACATGCCAGAAAAATACAGAGGAGTTAAAACCAACTGACAATGGCACAGAAGTGTGTGCAAGTTAAGACACAAAGCTCATTTCAGCTTTGCACCCTCCTGCTAAGTTTTACATTCTCTTCTCTTGGCACAAGTCAGAAGATTTCATACATTAGAAGTATATCAAATTGCTTTTTCATCTATAATCAATTTTCATTTTCTCTTTGTGAGTCACAAAATTCTATTTAGGGAAAGCACTTGAAATATATATATACTTTCCTTTTCTATGCCAATTAAAAAAGATTGTCTTTAATTACTTATAATTTGTTCGTACTGTGCAAACAAAATGTGGATCCAAATTCTGCTGATACATGATGACATCAAAAACAAAAATAAAAAAAGAACTTCCACCCAAAAGAAATTATATCAAATTATATCCTAATTATAGTAACACCTACATCTGAGGTATTTGGGGCACAACCTTGATCTACTTTGGAGTCCAAAACTGGGTATTAACTACAGAAAGATGGTTAGATTCCTTAGATCACAGATATATCACAGATGAAATAATTCTTACAGTGTGTCAGAAGATGAGAGTTGCAGTTAGGTTTCCTCACTCAGTTGTTCTGACGTACGGTCTAGATTTAAAGGTGTGTATATCAACATAGAATTAGGCAGTATAAATTAAATACAGACATTATATTCTCTTGTTGCTCACAGTTTGTAGAAGAATTCAGCATTACTGGGAGAAGAACTTCATAACAAACCAACATAACCGCTAAAACTGAAAAGAAAGTGAAACCCTCAAAATCCAGAGGATCTTATAGCCATCTAGATGAGAAATTCCTGAAGAAATGGGTCATACTTGCTGCATCTTATGAGCACCTACAGCCTAGAGGAATGCAGCCTCATAGAGGTGAGGAGGTTTTGACTGCATGGTACAGTGGGCAGCAACTAGTCCTAAAATAAATCTAAGTACAAATCCTAACCAGTTTCTTATTCATATTTATGGTTCTGCAAAATTGAGATACAACCACATAGGCCACGTTTCTTCCTACTGATAGGCTTTTTTTTCTATTTGTTGTCTGCCTCTTGGGGATGGAAAACTCTTATTTACAGTGCAGTTTTCACCACCTGAAATTCCTGAACCACTTCTGCTTGGACTTAGTGGCAAGTGACTCCTTTCCAGACTACTCAGTATACAGAAAGCTGTCACCGAAAGTTCCCTTGGGATTTCCAGGTACACATGTAAAACAACCTCTGTGCTTCCCACTGCCTTTGGGGCCCCTGTGAGGTAAGCAGTGCACCCCAGCACCATGCACCCTGAGGCCAAACTATAACATCACCTTTGTTAAAACAGTTCAGTCCAGTTTCTCAAACACGGACAATGAACACAACAAAAAACTGGACCATTAGATATATGGTCCTTTTATTTGCAGCAACGAAGTTTCATTCCTAAACCAAAGCACATTCTGAGGATGACCCAAGCGCTTCAGAGTATATCTTACTAAAAGCAATAAAACAATGTGGGTAGGTGCATATCCTGTTCCTGAGACAACATTGCTCACACTTTCTCTTTTTCCACAAAGGGAAGAGAAACATCTTGGCATTCCATGTAGCACAAGACATATTACTCATTGCCTGATCAAGGAAGATGTGATTTTCTAAATTGTACAGTGAAAAACATAGAGTGGCAAAGTATGGAAATGGCCATCTGTGGTAATTATTGCAGAGGGCAGGGAGTGAAATCTGACAGAGAGCACAACTCCTGAAAGCAAATGAAAAAGACACATGTACATAATTGGTAAGGAAGAATCAATGCTGACACATCTGAGAACTATTTCTTGGTGCTGTGGATCATCCCTCTCAGGAACCAGTCCCTCCTTGCTGAAGATCAGGACAAAAGGGAGGTTCTTTTGGTTTGAATGCACCAAATTCAGCAATGAAGCAATGAAAGGCTCGCTGTGCAGCACACAGTAACTGTGCCACCGAGAACAAGCCTCAGGTGCTGCTGGAACATGTTGTGCTCTTTGGCCTCCAATCACCTCCTGCTATTGGCTGGCTCTAAGTATCTGATGGAAATATCACACCGCAGCTCACCGAAAACTGCACCCACTCTTTCACGGCAACAGACATTTATGGCTTACAGTTTGCGTCATTTATACCCCCCTACCAACAGCAGCCTGCAGATCTGCCTGCATATGCAAAGTAATCAAACTCCCTTATCTAGAGATGCATGCTTTCTTGTGGCTCTTTTAGGATAACCTTTATTCTATCATTCTTTCAAAAAAAGGTGCTTGATTTCACAGTCATGATAATATAGTTTTGTGAGATATTTTGTAAATAAAATCCTGCTTTAAAAAATCTTGGTTTTTCAAATATCTTTAAGATTGCTTTGTCCCACTAGCAACAGTAGGACAGTGTTATCCTCAGTATGGGTGGCAGTTTAATGGGTTGAGATTATTTGAATACTTTGTTTTGCTAGTATTTGCTAAAAGTACTGGAAAATTAAAACAGAAACCTGTAATTTTACTCCAGAGTCTAGACATCTTTAGGGCCCACTTTGCAGAGGTTCTTCTGCACATTTTCTTCCCAAGATTTTGCCTTTTTCTCTCAATCATATTCCCAAGAGATAACCATTCAAAGCCTTCCTCCATCTGAAAGGAGCTGGAATTCTTCTTCTCTGGGAGAGAACCCTGCAAGTACAATATGTAAAGCTTTGCTTTATAGAAACAACACAAATTAGGCAAGCTTTCCATAACTTGACAACTGCAACATGCCCCCACTAGAGAGGGAACTTGTCCTCCAGGTTCTTCATTGATGGGATTTATGCTCAGTGTGACAGAAACTGGGACATAGATCTTGCTTCCCCCTGTTGTTGTTAGACAGTAATTAAGAGCAAGTTGCCAGATGAAAGTGGCATAGGCAACATGCAGGAGTCACTTCCAGAGATGGCTTCAAGGCCACCTTTACAAGGCATTCACTGGGAGGATGCTTCTGAGTACAGGCTGATACTGTCTACATACCAGGTTTTCACAGCTGCACAGGAAACAACTACTGACTGCTGTCAGTAGTTCTTCTAAAGAAGAGCTTCTAAAGTTCTTGCCTTTACTATCACAGCTACTTGGATACAGACTTTTGAAAATCTGCCTATAAAAATGGGAACAGAATCCTGAAAATGCACTCAAACTCCGACTGATACACATGCTTGTATGGCAGATGAGATAGATACCTGAAGGTGGGGAAGAGATCTTTGATGAATTAGTTTGTCCCTAATAGCTTGGGCACGTCATTCCATTGCCAGCAACTTTTGCAAAGCATTGTTCCACGTGCTCTGCACACATCAAATAAATAAGAGTCATGCAGTGTTAGAAATGTTTTGAGTTCTAAATAAAAGAATATCAAAGCTGTAAAGAATCAATTACTAGGTTTTTACACCCTAAATATTCCTCTTGTAACAACTTTCTATAAAGAACATTATTTTGAGTACGCTTGATTTACTGAAATATTCTGTGTCATAGTTTCCATTAATAATTATTTTTATCTGCCTTTTTACTAGCAAAATATGCAATCTTTCCTAATCGTTCATATTTGTGAGATAACAGCCTTATTTCTACTATTGGTCCAGATGTTCCTCCAGGCACTGGAGTTCAATAAACCAGATGGATTCAGAAAAGAGCAGTTGCTGACCATGGCCATAGTGAGTTTCCAATGTTAGAAAGAGCCCCAGGGTACATAGTTGTGAACCAAGTGCAGGAGGGGCAGACAAAGGTGCAAAATATGTTATTATGTCCTTGGATGACAAAGACAGGATTTACACAGTGGCCCCCAACCACTCTGGACATATGCCATCTGCAGTGCAAGTGGAAGTAGAAGACAGCAAGCTTGCTGGCTGCTGGAGCACCAGTGAGGCTTGTACATGTTTTGCCTTGGAGCACCAGTAGGCCCACCAGTCTTTGGAAAGCTTCAAGTGGCCATTTGCCACAGCGCAGCTCAGCCCTTGTCCCACTGCTGTCCCACCTCTCCGCAGGGGGCTGCTCGAGGCCCAGTATGTGGGTCAGAGCTCTGCAGCAGTGGAGGGAAAGCCTTTCCCTGAGGTGACACATTCCCAAACTCAGAGAAGCCTTTCTCTTCCCTCTCTTGTGCAAGAACAGAAAACAAGGCAGGTTCTCAGCACCTGTCTCCGCACCCAGTGGGCTCTCACTCTCATCAAATGCCTCTGCAAAGTGTTTTGTCATCAGTTCATTCATGGTACAAACTGTAAAGCTACAAGTACACCATGGCATAAAAGGCTAGTGTGTAGGCCTTTCTTTTGGAAAGAAAACATATTTTGAAGATGGTTAGGCTGATAAAATTTTGGAAATTCTAACTGCAACTCTAAGCAAACCACAGTTTGATAAACCTACAGAGAAAGAAATATTTCTACTTGAGATGTGTTTATAAAAAACAGTAGTCCAGAAGTGGCCAGTAAGTTTGAGAGGTGAGGCTGTGATACACAGTAGGCAATGCTTTGCAACACTTTCTAGCCAGCTTATAGACTTTCTAAAAGCATCCACTGTGTATCAGGAGGTGACATTCATATTTCCCTACTAATGTCTTTATGTAACAGCTTTCTGCACATCAGAGGTACAAAATTTGAAGAAAAAATATGGTATGGTGATCATGAAGGTTGAGAGAAGTGATCCTTCCCCTCTGCTCTGTGCTGGTGAGGCCTCACCCAGAGTACTGCATCCAGATGTAGAGTCCTCAGTACAGGAGAGACATGGACCTGTTGGAGTGTGTCCAGAGAAGAGCCTCAAAAATGATCCAAGGGATGGAACACCTCTCCTACGAGGACAGGCAGAGAGAGCTGGGGCTGTTCAGCCTGGAGAACGGATGGCGCTGGGGAGACCTGAGAGCAGCCTTTCAGTATCTGAAAGGGGAGCTGTAAGAGAGAAGTGGACAGACTTTTTAGCAGGGTCTGTTGTGACAGGACAAGGGAAAATGGTTTCAAACTAAAAGAGGGAAGATTTAGACTGGGTATAAGGAGGAAGCTTTTTACAGTCAAGCACTGTAAGATGTTGCTCCATCCCTGGAGACATTTGAGGTCAGGTTGGACAAGGCTCTGAGCAACCTGATCTAGCTGTAAGTGCTCCTGATCACTGCAGGGGAGTTGGACCAGATGACCTTTAAGGTTCCCTTCCAAATCAAATGATTCTATTATTCTATTTTACCTTCTTCCTTGTAAATTCCCTTTTTAATTCTCCTTTGTGCTTTGAAACTGGACTTGCAGCATTCAGGAGCTCCAGATTGACCTCCAGGAAAGCTCTCTCATGCTCTGCACAAAGTGAACCTCTCTGTATCTGAGCAGTTAAAACTGCAACCACCTTCCTCACTCCAGAAACTTCAGAGTCTTCCAGGCAGTGGGCTCTGGCCACAGTAGAGAAGCTCCAGCCAGAAAGCAGACTTGCTGTGATTGTTTGCCATGGAACGGATAAGCTAAATCTTCTATAGTGTGGCTGAAACACAAACTAACTTCTGGGGAATCTGCATTTCTTTCCCTTTCTCTCACGTTGCAGCAGAAGTTGCCAAGTGCTCGGGATTTATATGCAAATAGCCCTGCTTGCTTTCTGGCTGCAGAGAAGCAGCAAGCCACAGCACAGAACGGAGTGAGGGCCGCATAACTGGAGCTCATCGCCCTTTTATCCTACACAGATCAGGCATGCCGATGACTAGATACACATCAGACTTTCTAACTGTGGTTTATATAGCTGGTAAAAGTCGCTAAAACAAATTTCCTTCTCTTCTCTCGAATCAAGAGCCCCTGACAAGAATCAGCGCTAATCCTGGGCTGTGAGATGGTTTTTATCCACCCCGCAGACAGTTTGCACTGCAGCCCCATGCTGTGCAAGCCTCAAAGGCCTCTTATGCAATGCACCTCTTTCACTGCACAAGTGTATTTTGCTTAGGCTTGCAGTGTGCGCTGAAAACCCCATCAGGCTGGGACCCACCAGAGATATCAAAGAAAAAAATATTCAATATAGCTTTTCCTTAGGAAAAAAAAAAGTTTCATGCCAGTCAGGAAACTTTCTGCATGAGCAGACAGAAGACAGTAGGTTCCACACGCGCCCACACGTACATTTGTACAGTGTCTACTTATCTTAGGAAACAATTTACTCTTACTTATTTCCTATGGACCCAATCACTGCTAGACCTTCTAACACACCTAATTCTTCCTCTTACCACAGTGTATCATACAGCACAGAACTAGTAATAATAACATTCAGAGGGAGTTACAAAATTTGGAAAGATTTCTCTCTGTAGGTATGGCCAAAGCTACCATTACAGTGCATTACCCTCCAGAGGACAAGCGTACATGAAAATCCATTGGGTTTCTTGGCGTGGAACCATACTCCAACAGCATTGCTCTCTTGTCCCAGTGGTCTGGAGGCAATCTTGCAGATAACATTCATCACCTGAAAAGGATTCCAGCCTTTTTTTTTTCCCTCTATTTGCACCCAGAGGTCACCATTTCTTGAAGCCCAGGAAAAAAAATAATCCTGCAGCAGCAAACCCCTCAGGATCATTGTTAGAGCCCATGCAAAGGTAGTGACTGCACACTGCTAAATTGGGAGTAGCTATATTTTGTTGTGCCAACAGCATAGATGGGGGGAGGGAACACCAAGAGTCTCCAGAGCAGCTGAGTTTGGACATAGCAGTGAATGCAGAGCCTTCAGTGCTGACTCACTTTTTCCATTTTTAAAATAAAAACACTAGCAAAGATATTTTTAAGTGGCTACTATGCTTTTCTGCTGCAAGCAAAGCCTTCTTGTAAGTTTTAACTGTCCTCACTCCCTTCCTCATCAGTAACAAGCTTTAGTAATCTCTCCTCTTATATTAAACGCTTCTAGGCAAAAGACAAAGATAACTTTAAATGGAGCAGTCTCTAGTCTATAACTTATTGGTTTCTAAGGGAAAACTATTGTCCAGAGAAAGTGCAGGAGCCTGGGAGCCAGAATTCCTTAGCTCTGTCATGTTTCTGCTGACATGCTGTATTATGGAAAAATGAAACAGAGTCCTGGTTGCGAAATTAGGGCCTGAGCTGTATGAGCAGATTCCTGTGCTCACTGAAGTAGACAGGGACTCAGAAGTTCAGCCACATGGATCTAGATTCTTCAAATGTAGCCTCTCACCAGCAAGAGCAGCACTTCCAAAAATCTTGAGTTAAACCTCATGTTAAAGTCATTCCAGAACTTAAATTTATTAATGTTAAATCCATTAAACAGAATTTAAATTCATTTCCAAATTAAAACAACAAAAATACTCCAGCGGTACCAGAAAGAAGGACAAACACATGACAGGACACCGCCACCAGATCTGGGCTGATGACTCACAGAGTACCCTCCAGTTAAACTGGAAGGATTTCAGCACCTGTCAATAGTACTCATAAACTCACAGGTTGAGCCCTTAGGAACAAAGCAAATCAGAAAATTAAGCAGCAACGAACCATATCTGTGATGTACAGTCTCAGATGAAGTGTTACCTAGAGCATATAAAAGAGGCTGTGTGGCATCTTTTGGACACTTGGAGCAAATAGCAATTTTTCACATGCTCTGCTACTCACAAGTGGTGCCTAATTTAGCAGATAAAAAAGGCTCTGATTTTTTGTAAGTGTTCAATACCGAAAACTTAAGGCCAGACACTTAGGGCTCCACTTTTTTTAAAAGGTACACTGAAAGATTTTGAAATGTTGTCACATATCCTTGGATAAAAGTAGGAGGACAATTCTTTTGAACTTGCCTCTAGTTATGTGCTTGTAGGCTCAAAAGTAATATTTACCCTTGAAAATAACTACAAGTGCAAAGCAACAGTCTCAAAAAGAGGGAAAAAAAAAAGGTCCTAATTAAAGTTCAGCTTAGGAAGTCCCCATGTGGAAAACCCCACTGTTTTATGTTCTGTGATAACAATTTTCACAAAATTCTCTTCCATGTACTTTTTAATTAGACAGTATCAAGAAGCCTTACAGATTAGAATAAGCATTTTTCCTGTAGTCTTGAAATTACAAGAACTATCCAGCTGATTTTGAGAGCTCTCTCTTGCTCTCTCTTTCTTCCTCTTCACTTTTGTGTTTGTCTCTGTATTCTTCTGCATCATATTTCTCTGTAATTTGAGAAATTCTCAGCTATTGTTTTTAAATAATATCCATTTCATGGAGGGGAAGTCTATTTTTCATATTCCTCTTTTCTCTTCCATCCCCCACCTCTCCAATTGTGCATTCCTCTGCACAAACAGATCCTGGAGTATGTTACAGGGCATTCTGTCTCTATTTCCCCCGCAGTTCCCACAAGAATATTGTATTCCTGCTTCCCATCCTGTCCCAGACTGTCTCTGTGGTTGCCATGTACTGTTTAACAGTTGCCACATTCCACCTAAAAAGTGGAAGAATTTCTCCAAACACTCAGCAAGTGATTTCAGTTTGCTCAATAGTTCCAGACCTTCCCTCCCTTGTGACTGGTTTACAAATGTATTGGATGTAATTTTGTGGTCCTTAGAACGATTAAGGTGCAGAAATTGTATACATTCTTAAGCCCACTCCTCAATTATGTGGCTAAAGATTCAAGTCCCCATGGGGTGTAATCTGGCAGAAACTCTGGCACAAATGTACAAATGAAAAGAAAAATCCAGATTTGAGATTAACTTCCATCAGGAGAGAGAAGAAAGGGTTAAACAAATTAAGAGAGTGTGCAAACTCAGACTATCATACTCCTAAAATCTGATTTAACTCTTTCTCAGTAGCCTAGATTTCCATCCTTGAAGTGAATGCAGAACAATAGCTAGGATTTGGATCACATAAAAATAGGGCATCCCTTCTCCAGCTTCATAGCTGTGTGCTCAACTTACCTAGTCAAATAGTGCACAGATCAGCACAGTGTTTCTGCCTGCATTCAGCATGCCAGAGAGCCTATGAATTAAACTAAAGGCTGTATCTGCAGCTTCTTGGTCCCAAGTGGAGTAGTTCCATTGACTTAAGATGAGCTGTGCCAATCAAGCTAAGGATCTGGGCACAGATACGCTCAGCAGATGAGATTGTATAGGCAGAGCAAACAGAAAATCATTTCATTCCTGGCACACAAGTGGACAAGTGCCCTGTAGATGAGAGGGAGAGAAAGAGTTTTCCCCTCCATCTCTCGATTTTTATAAATCTTTCCCTAGGCCCTTTGAGAGATGATACCTCCAGTGCTTGCAGAAAGCTCAGACCCTTGCCCAAAACCTGCAGAAGCAGAGAGAGCAAAGGATTAGGGTTTTTTTCTCTCTCAAGAACGGATCCAGCAGCAGCAATACACACAGATAAATCTACAATTTACTTTTACACACTGGGCTGAGAATTACAATTAATGCTATTGCTATGAAGCTGACAGGTCCTGGCAGACAAAGATGTTTGTGAGATAAATTAACTGAGGCTCTCTTTTATGATGAATTGTGTAAATGCTGCTTTAAGTCCACATTTCTACAACTTTACAGGTGAACCGAAGAAATGACAAGAGAGCAGCATCTGTAGCGTGAGCATGAATACATTTTAAGAAAAGGAACCCTATTTTGCGATTGTAGTTCTTTGGACTCCCTATTTACCAAAAAAATGTGTCTTGTATTTGTTTGCTGCTTGTAAAAGCTCCTCCTAAACTGAAATGTGTGTAATTTTCATCCTGGAGCCAGGGCAGTTCAAGTAAATTTGTTCTCTCTCTCCTAAAAACAAAATAAAATTCTCACTTACCAGGAAATCTCTTGACCCACACCATTCTGTGTTTTGTACTGTACCCCAAACCTTATCGCTTTTCCAACTGAAGATAGCTAGAAAGAGCAGGAAGGTGAAAGGAAATACAAAGACTGAGTCACCTCCTCAAATGCCTTATATCCTGTTGAAGGTGAGTCTGAAACAATTCAACATTCAATCAGTGGCATCTTGTAATTGTTATGGGCCATGATACATTTTGTATAATCAGTAGAAAAGAGGAACATGTATGAAGAATATTTGCCTGAATTGTTTGTAGACACAGTGGGGAAGAGAGAAAGGTGAGTTTCTCAGACGGAATCTAGGCAGGGCAACAATAGCAGTCATGAAGTTCCAGAAAAATCAAATGCTTGTCCCCCAAAACTGTCTTAGGAAGAAACAGATTTCATTTTTCATTACACAGCAGTGGAACAAAAACTGAAATTTGAAGTTGGTGCCACACCACATGGAAATACTCCCTGTGACTTCAAGCCTGGAGTCTTGTTCTGGTGGAAATTTATGGCGCAATGTTTGATTACAAAATTTTGTTACACATCTCTTGGACTTTCATTTTTTGGTGAGGAAATAGGTACCCATTTTACACACAGATTTCCCTCTTTGGCATGCACCTTTTGCCTTTTTCTGCTCTCAGCTCTGGAGAGAAAGCACACTCCAAGCGCACAATATGCTCATATTATTATGAGAGTTGTTGAACATCACCATCTTCTCCACACCTTCATACGTACTTCTGACCTTTTAAGAAATCTTACTTGGGCTAGACTAACAAGAGAAAAAGAAGTCAATGAGTGAGACAACACCAGACGACAGAAAGGGCCATAGGAAAGACCAAGAGGGGGAAAGTGATACAAAAATATAAGTAAAAAAACACCAAAGAAGCTGTGTTGAGAGCCTAGTACACGCTTCAATGCAGCTTGTCTAAGACTGTACACCTAATTGTGGGGCCTAAGTTAGAAGCATCATCCTCTTCTAATTCCTACTATAGGCAATGGAAAGAGATGGACATCTCCAGAGAATGCTTCAGAAATTACTCAGAGCAATTTCTGAAGTAATTTCATAGTAAAAAAAAAAACTAACTCTCATGAAGCCTCCTGGCCATGTTTTTTTTCCAGTGTAAGGACAGCCTGCAGTTACAACACAGCAGTTTAACCAGATGGAACAGGATAGTGAGAAACCAAGTATGTTCCCTGAGACACCACCAGCAGATGCTTTTTGATGTGAAGTATTCAGGGGAAAAAAAAAAAAGTGTGCACTCCATCAACTCTTTAAAAAGAGCTCCTTTGTTTCACGTTCTTACACTAAAATATATTTCTCATTTCCATTCTGAAGAACATACATGTTGTTAGAAGTTGACCTGTCCATCTGGAGAAAGGGTTGTGTAGCAATTGATTATGCAGGGCCCAGTAGGAAAAAGGCCAGAGAACCACAGGAAAACAAAAGGTTACACTGAAAAAAAATGCTTAGCTGAGAAAGGAATGGAAAAGTCCATGCTCGTTAATCTTTCTGTATTATACACAGAGTAATGTATCATTCTACTTTCAATTTTTAACATGGAAAATTGTTTTTTGAGCTGCCACACAGTGTCAGTTGGTCTTTCTCTTTTGCGCCATTGTGATACTTGCAACCCCTGTCTGATTCCTATAAGGATTCCTTTGACATTGAATACATCCTCTGTTAATGTGAAGCCCACAAAGGAACACAATGCTTGTGCTAAAGTAAACATGCTTGAGTTTGGTGCCACTTAAGACCTTTTTAAATTTGTTTTTATTCTTGTTATGGGATGCCAGTTATTTAAGTATGTTTTGAACATATTTCTCTCAACTATAGCAGTTTAACCAAGCAAACACTTCCAGTCAGTAGCTCTACCTAGTCCACGGAGAGACTGGGAGCTTCGGATGATACTCTCTGAAGGACTGCATCTTCTCTGGACATAAAAAAAAATACAGCTAAACACTTTGGTTTTAGATGACATCTGGCTGCTTGCTGAAGCAACTGTGTTATGGTCAGTTCACTGGCTATGGTCTTGTGGGTGGGGCATACAAGTCAAAAACTGCCAGTGCAACAAAGATTTCATAGTTAATAGAAATGTCATAGAAAACATTGAAACTATTGTAAAGGAAATTTATCTGTACTACAATGAAATCATGCTGAGGCATTTCCCTAGAGCAAAAACCTCCTGTAAGTTTGAGCATGTTTACTTTTTTTTCCAAATGACAATATACTCATTTCACTAATGACCACAGTGAACACAATAACATTTCTCGTGACTTTTACCCTGTCCTCTATACCAGCCTGATATGACAGTAAAGTATATAATGCACAATCAATGTTTAAGAAGAAATTCATCAGGAATGAAAAGCAGTTATATACTGTTCTGTCTTCTATGCCTTTCTTACCCATTCTCCTCTTCATACCAAATATCTGTAGTTTTTTTCTAAGATTGGGGTCATATAATATTTAATTAAAATTATCAGATTTTTATCCAAAAAAACCCACAGCATTCATAAAATGCAGTCAGAAGTCTCACTCGGGCTGCTCATTGAGGCATTAAAACAAACAAGACAAAAGGAAAAGGGATATAATATATGCTAAAGCACTTGAGGTCTCTTAACTGCTGTGTACAGCTGAAGAAGGAAATTCCTACGTGAAGGCAAATGTCAGCTGCTCAAAATCCCCTGCCAGCTTTGGATACAGCAATAGATAGCAGTCCCCACTACAGACCTTTCTTTTTTAGACCAGAAAAATGTCTTATGTGTATGGGGGTATATTTATAAATTAAATATAGAAATACAGATATCAGGACAGTCATATTAACTTCTACCACAGACTTCTAAAGCACGGATAAATAGACACAGCATTTCTTAAAAATGCATCACATAGTTGATAGAATCTCAGTAACTTCTCACAATTTTCAACATCAAAAACAGATTCATATACTTTTAAGTTCTGAATTGATTTGACTGACAGTAACTGACTCTGAAGTACTACATTTATATTTAGAAATCTCTTTAGGCACTCTTTACTGAACCAAGTCGTACTTAGCTATTCATACATTAGTTCTAGAGGTGATGGGTTATACCAACTGTTAGGATACATCACACAAAGACACCAAAGATGTTTGTTGCAGCACAGCTTCTTGCCCTTAAAAATCAAGGCCTATAACTGAAGATACTTCTGATCTTTTGGGAAGAAGAAATGGAGAAATTCACACATATGCGGAAATTGAGTTTCTACATAGATAATTTATGTTATAGGTTTCTACTTTCCAATAAACATTGGAACTTTCCAGTTATTTTAATTGTATTCATATGGAAGAGTAAACTGCTAATGCAAATAAAAGCTTTATATTCAAAGAATTAGTCAGGAGATCTGCAGGCAGCTTCCACACATGAGACTTGTCCGTGGAGTCTGTCTTACACAAACAGAAGTCTAAGAATTCCAGAAAATGTCAATTTTCAGGTAGAAATAAATAATCATAGGCTGAAGACCAAGAGACAAGAAATGGAGCTACAAATGGAAAATAAAATCATTTGAGCTTTTAAAATCCAGAAATGGCTGAAACAAAATCAAGCAGGATAACTTTTTATTCTCTAGTTTAAGAATAAACTCTTGTTTTGTTAATCTCCTGTATTTTTTTGTCTTTAAAGATGGAAACAAAATATAAGCTTTAAGTGACCTTTTCAGCATGGAATTTCACTGAAGGAGATTAACCAAAACTGACATCCAATAAGTTTTTAAAAGTGTTTAAAGTAAATTACCTTTTTCTATACCTGCATCAATACAATAACTTGGGAAATAAAACCTAATTATCTAGATTTATCATTCAAATGTTACCCATTACAGCTTGTATCAAAAAAAAGCATATAAGGAGAAAGCAAATCCTTAAAACCAATATCAAAGATTACTTTATAAACTGATTTTAGTAATGACACCAAAATGCAGGGGAAAAAAAAAAGTGAGATAAATTTCTAGAATAGCTCTAGTCTATCTTAAAATGAGTTTAGCCAAGATTATCCTGTAAGCTTAATCATATATCATTTAAAGATTTATCTGGCGTGTTTTCTGTCGGACAGATGCATGGTGTATAGAGTCTACTGGCCTACCACACTGAAAATACAGAGCATAGTGATCAGGAGAAAAGCTTTCCTCTAACTGGGAATCTTTAGTTTATTGCATTCCTTTCACAGATCATAGACGCTCCAGTGACTCTACTAATTGCATCTCACCAACATCCAATCCTAAAAAGACAACTTATTCTATCCAGAGTGACTTGGAAGATCATTTCACATGGCTCAATAAAGACAAATATTTGCCACAGGGCTGCAGTTTATGCAGAAGTTTCTCAGCTGGACTGTCAGTGGACTCTCAGGCGCAAGCATAAAAGCAGAAAAAAGCAACAACAACAACAAAAAATCAGTATAGCTTCTAAGACCAAAACTCATATTTTTTTGGTCAAAAAAAATGTTACATTACTTGAAACAAAGCTGAGTGCAATGAAATCAATAAATGTGCCACTGTTTTTTCTTATATCATTCATATAAACCACTTGATTGCAACAGTAAATTAAGTAAAGTTACTCTCCAAGTTTCATCGTATTTTAAATTTTATATCCCATTAGAAGAAAGCTTCCTATTCTGGTCATTGTCCACCTTTACGCTTTTGTTCTCTCGGTTTCTTACCACTTGTGAAATGATTGCTGTCTATTCCAATACAAATATAATAGTGGAAATAATTTTTTCCTCACATAAATAGATTTAGGCAGACTATAGAAATGTGCTGAATGTTAATTAAGAAAGGAGTCAGCCTGAAATTAAAAGTAATTTCAGCTGTAAGTGTAAGGAAGTTCACTGCACAGTTTAAAAGAATAAAATATCCTGAGTTGGAAAGGACCCATAAGGATCATCGAGTCCATCAGCTCCACACAGGACTATGTAATACTTAAATCTGTCCTGAAAATGGAAAGCAGAACACAAGAAAGTACCCGGTTCTTTGCTCCATGCCATGAACCAGAAGCCTTCCAGTCCACAGAAACTGGGATAATCTTCTCATCATCCTACACCATTTGAGCTCCTTGTGAACAGGTTGGGAAGAACAACAAAAATTGTTCTTTATCTCATAACTCACTCAGAATCCATTATTAATTCATAAAATCACCAAGGTTGGAAAAGACCTCTAAGATCATCTAGTCCACCCATCCACATATCACCAATATTTCCCACTAAAACATGTCCCTTAGTACAACATCTAAACATTTCTTGAAGACCTCCAAGATCAGTGAATCTACCACTTCCCTGGGCAGCCCATTCCAGTACACTCAATCCCCTCATCCAGATCACCAATCAAGATACTGAGCAGCATGGGCCCCAAAAACAATCCCTGGAGAACACCACTTGTGACTAGTTATCAACTGGACTTAATTCCACTCACCACCACTCTCTGGTTCCAGCCATCCAGCATGTTCTTTACCAAGCAAAGAGTGTATCTGTCCAAGCCATGGGCTGCAGGCTTCCCCAGGAGAATACTGCGAGAGACAGTGTCAAAGGCTTTGCTGAAGTCTAGGTAGACTACATCAGCAGCCTTTCCCTCATCCACCACGCAGTTCACTTGATCACAGAAGAAGTTCAGGTTGGTCAAGTGGGACCTGCCTTTTATGAATTCATGCTGCCTGGTCCTGATCCCCCAGCTGTCCCACACACGTTCTGTGATCTCCCTCAAGATGATCTGCTCCATAACCTTACCCAGCACTGAGGTCAGGCTGACAGGCCTGTATTTCCCCAGATCCTTGTAGATGGCAAGCCTCTAATCCTCTGGGACTCTCTGGGTGAAAGGAACCGGGAATGCTGATAGATGGTGGAAAGTGGCTTGGCTATCACCTCTGCCAGTTCCCTCAGCACCCTCAGGTGGATCTTAGTGATGGAAATGATATTAGCGAAAGAAAATTTGAAAGTGATCTTAAAGTGATCTTAGTAACAGAAAATTTGAAAACTTCAGACGTGTCACCAAGTTTTTTTTAAAACATCTTACATTTGTGGACAATTATCTGACAAAAATTGTCAGATAATTAGCTAATTTAACAGAAGATTCTTATCTGCTTGAGACAGATACACACAGATGGACAAGTTTGAAGATGATTTAATCCTAACTTCAGAAGAAACTCACCTTTGCAGTGTAACAAAGTCAGCTCTAAACTAGATATACTGAAAGGTAGTAAAAATGACAAATACATTTAAAATAAAATAAGAAACTGGAATCTATAATAATTCAGTTGTGGTTTTGTCACAAATACACATAAGTAAAAAAAAGATTGTGTCTGCATAATTAAATACTGAATTACAACATTAAATGAAAGCCATTCTATTATTTAGCACATCCTATATCATTCATAAGAAATTATGAGCATTATGAAGCATGTAGTAGCCCCTTAATGTTCATCAGACCAGAGGAATGATGGCATGCAGCTCTGACAAATCACAACCAAGTAACCCTGTTGAAATTTAAATTTATTCATGAGCAATCCACATAGTATTTTTTTTCATGTCATGAATATATTCAAAAGACTTTAATCTCCTTCCAGATCCTCCATCACAGTGGGGAGAAAGCTGAATTCACTATCCTCAACATTACTGACTAGTACACTGGAAAAAGAAAGATTAAAAAAAAAAAAAAAAAAGAGTGAAGAGACCTTTTCTCAGCTGAATTCTCTAAAGAATCACTTGCTCTCCTCCTCCCCTCAACTCCTGATCTCAAAAAAATCCCTATAGGTGTCTGTTTGACAGAGTGCACATGCTGTCAAAGCACAAGTAATTCAAACACTCCAAGTTTCAGGCTCGACCTCCAGCTGAAACAGAGAGAATACAGGATTCAAGCCTGGTCATTTCCCCACACTGAAGACAGGTGAGATGAGATGCCAGACAGACATGACGGCACTGCACTCAATTTGAGGTCACTTTTGGAATCTACAAAATGTATCTTTCCATTTCAGGACAGCTGGAGCTGAAAAGCGTCGTAAGCCAACTCCAAGACAATTCTTGCACAAAACGTCCACCCCACCTTGGGCTCACCTTTGGGGCACTATCTGGGCAAGCAGCTCCCCACAAATGTCCTTTGGGCCTGTCCCATGTCCTGCCATCCCAGCCAGGAGCACAGCACTGGGGCAGCTCCAGCCAGGAGCACCTCCCTTGGGACAGGCCAAGGTCAAGCCAGGATATGAGCCTGGCTCCGTGGGTCCCATGGCCGGGCAGGGCTGTGGGGAGCTGGCGGCTGGCCCTGCTGCAGCCTCTCTGGGGTAGAGGCTGACAGGACTGGGGTTGAGGTGGAGCCTGGGCATGGGCAGAGTTGTGAAGTCCTGAGGTGGGTAGGGTGATGGTTCCCCCATATGCTGAGCCGGGAATTTTGAAGAACGTTTTATTATTTGAGCTGGACAGTCTGCCAGCCAAGGTGCTAAAAAAAAAAAAAAAAAAAAAAAAAAGGGTAGCCTATTTTACCTTTTTTTCTGACTCAGCTTCTCACTTTATAAAGTGAGAATAAAATTTCAAGAAATTTGACACTCGTAGCCATCGTGTTCTCAAAGTGGTAAATATTACTACATCACAGAACTATGAACAAAAGGCCAAAAAGATCATTTTATTTTATTGTGACTAGCTGCATCATTCTTCAGAGATATATTGCAGATGGAGAAAGAAGAAAAACATTTTGTTGTCTCTCCCTTCTCCTAGAATTAATGCATTTACAGCTGCTGTCAAAATATAATTTACATCTTTTAACCTCCATCTGTGTCATTTGCAGGAGTTAAGATAACACTTCAGGATTCCGCTACTCCCATCCCCACAGAAACTGCAATCAAACTGCCAAAAATGGGACATAATGCTTTAAACTAATCACTTTTCATTGGAGGAAGGCTTTTTTCCTGTCTTTTTTTTTTTTTTTTAGAGCAGTTTCCATGGGATCAGAAGCCACTGTGGGTTGCTTAATTTTAAACAATTAGGTGTACAGGCAAGTGCTCAGTTCTTTTAAATGTGACTCTTTTCCATTAGACTTCTACAGGGGAATTTGTGAGCCTGATTCTCCTGCTATCCGACTGAGTGTATGCCATTAGAAACTTGTGAGCTCAGTAGAGTTTCACCAGTTTGAAACCAATATCCAAGAAATGCCATCATTCAATTTAGAAAGAAAGTTTTCAGAAGCATGAATGAAAGATGGAACATACGTTGTTTTCATCCCACAAGGTAGTTCAGCACTGTTTTGAAAGGATGAATTCCTGGTCTGTTACTGTCAGCCAGCACAGGAAAAGGCAATGTATCAGGACAGCCTGCCTACAGACACAAGGATCTAACAGAATTCCTTTGTGACTTTCTGTTTTCACATATGTCATCTTTATATTAACTTCTCAATCTATAAAAATAAGAAAAATTAGAATATCTGGTGCTACTGAGAAGAAATGAGAAGTAATATCAAGAGGCGACTCTTAAGGCTTTTAAAAACTCAGAAGCCCTATTTTGCTACGCAGTTTCTTGAAGAAGTGCTCTGATGCAAATCTTAGTTAAGTTTCAGTTTACAGATTATCCCTGTACTAGGAAGTTTCTTTTGGCTTAAACTCAAATTTTCACATGAATAACACCTCCTGAGTCCAGTTTCTGTGTTAATGTTAAAGAGCTAGATGATATACACAGATGCTCATGAGGCTGTATACAACTCAGTGTGCCGCTGCTCATGCTCTGCAAAAATCCAATCATTTTAGGCATGGAAGATCATTAATTCAGATTATGATACTAGCCAAGCACAGCAGCATAAAGAAACATCCATCTATACCCCAGTATTTTGTCAACAAAATATTCTAGAAAAAAATATTGATTACACAATTAAAGTTTAAAATTATCAAATCATTAGAAACCTACAGTCTTGTCTTTAGAATTATGGCAGTGTATGGCATTCCTATTAAATCATCTGATAAATTGTAAATAAGTCTGCAGATATGTGGCCAACTATATGGTTCACCTATATTGTGGGGTTATACTCATAGAATCATAGAATTGCTCAGGTTGGAAAAGACCTTCAAGATGATCAAGTCCAACCGCAACCTAACCATACTACCATAATTCTAACAACTCACCACTAAATCATCTTTTTATTATTTCAAATGCCTGAGAAATAGGATTTGGAAATAATAAGTATGTGACTAAATAAATGTCAACAGACTCAAAGACAGTCAAAGAAATCAATGTTCCTGGCAGAAACTGATGGAAAGTTCTGTGAGTGTCTGGTGGGTTGACCCCGATTGGCAGCTAAGCCCTCACCCAGTTGCTCACTCACTCCCTGCAGTGGGACTGGGGAGAGGACAGGAAGGGTAAAAATGAGAAAAAACTTATGGGTCAAGATTAAGACAGTTTAGTAAGTGAAGAAAAAAAAATCTGATTAAAAAAAAAAGCAATACAAAGGCAATCACCACCTCCCACCAGCAGATTGATCCCCAGCCAATTCCTGAGCAAGAGCTACAATGGAAAAACTCCCCACCATTTCAATGCATGATAGTATACAATGTGGGATATTCCTTCTGGGCCAGCTGTGTTCCCTCCCAATCCCTTGCCTACACCAAGCCTACTTGCTGGGGTACAGAGCATGAGACAAAGAAACTCTTGCTGCTGCAGTAGCACTGTTAAGTACAAGCTAAACACTGGTGTGTTATCAACACATTTTGGTCACAAATCTGCACCGCAGCACAATATGGGCTGCTAAAAGTAATTAACTCCATCCCAGCAAAACCCAATACAGACTGTAAAATATCAGCCGCTGTATCTTAAACACCTTCTCTGTTACCAAGCCACAGAAACTCAAAGGCATCAAGCTTTTTCACTCACACATCCTTAGTTCTCAAGGTGGCTCTGGGCAGGGTAGCAGTGATCACCACCGTAGATCCTGGGTGCATCAAAAGAAGCGTGGCCAGGAGATTGAGGGAGGTGATCTTGCCCCCCTGTTCTGTGCTGGTGAGACCTCACCTGGAGTACTGCATCCAGATGTGGAGTCCTCAGTACAGGAGAGACGTGGATCTGTTAGAGTACGTTCAGAGGAGGGCTACAGAAATGATCCAAAGGATGGAACACCTCTCCTACAAGGACAAGCTGAGAGAAGTGAGGCTGTTCAGAACAGAAAACGGATGGCTCTGGGGAGATCTAATAGTGGCCTTTCGGCAGCTAAAGGGGGACTATAAGAAAGAAGGGGACAGGCTCTTTAGCAGGGTCTGTTGTGATAGGACAAGGGGAAATGGTTTCAATCTAAAAGAGGGAGATTTACACTGGGTATAAGGAACACCTTTTTTACAATAAAGGTGGTGAGGCACTGGAACAGCTTGCCCTGAGGTGTGGTAGATACCTTGTCCCTGGAGACTCTCAAGGTCAGGCTGGACAGGGCTCTGTGCAACCTGATCAAACTGCAGGTGCCACTCTTCGCTGCAGAAGAGTTGGACTAGATGGCCTTTTACTGCCCCTTCCAACTCAAATGATTCTAGGATTCTACGATTTAAAAGGATAGGGAAAGCAACACCCTAAAAGACTAAGAGCCTGACCTTAAAAGATGTTGAAAGTCTCCTAAGAGAAAAAGGCATCCTCAGCTTCCATCATTGCCATACCCTGCATGTTCCTGGAAGAACACAGTAATTAAAGACTCCATTTCTCAGAAGTACTTCATGCCTTAGTGAGACCAGGTGCAATCATTAAAAACCTCAGCAGTTTATGGAGTAGAAAGAGGAATGAGACAAAAGGGTCAAAAACATTTAAGGTCAACAAATTTTTGAACTTGATGGAAACATGACAGTTTTGTTTAACCGGACCTTAATCTAGTACTAATGGCCAGAACTTCCTGAGGTACAGAAGCGAGATGATCTTCTTTCAGGTCTTTTCTGGCCTTTCTTTCAAAGCTCTCATATCTTCATTCAACCTTCTTCCAGACTCACTCTTTAAAAGCTGCTCTTTCTAAAAAGCTCATAGCACCTGAGAAAAACATGCACTCCTGCCTTCAGCATGCCTCCAGATAATGTGTGTTTAGCCCATGAAGCACCACACATTCAGCATCAACATATACACTGCACAACAAAAAGCAATGCATCCTCTTTGATCTCACAATTTACATTGAAAAGGAAAATAGAAAAGCATTACAAACCCCGAGTTAGTATTAAAAGTGAGACAAACATTATAATAATCACTTTTCAATTATTCGACACTATTCCGTGTTTCTGTGATTCTTGAAAAAGTTATGTTAAATTAAATTAAATTTACTTAGTTTCAGAGGTCCTGCACTTTATACTTATTATTCATCCCTATCTTCCAAGCAAGAATACTGGTATTGTTTCCAAAAGTCATTTTTCTGAGTCTCGTCATTATGGGTCTTTATTAATTAGTAATCACTATGTATCAGTGTCTTGCTCATTTGTTCCATCTAGAAGATAATTCCTGTCCTCAGATGCCATTGGTTTGAATAGGAGTCTCCTGCATACATCCAATTGTTTGTCCTCCCTGTTTGTGGGTTTTTGTTTTGTTTTAATACTTGAAAGGAAATTAAAAAAAGATAAAATTAAAAAAAAAAACCACTGGAAAAATAAATTGCACATACGTAATGATAGAGTCACTACCCTCCCCCTCCCCATCTGGGTTATTTTGGGTCACATTTCATTTTCACATCAAGAAAGAACTGGATGAATAGTGAATGGGAAAGTATCATTATAATTGGAATCATGCTGTTTTATGCAGGCCTGCACATCTGGAAGAGGGTGGGAAAAGAGAAACAGAAGAGTGGGAAAGGCTGGATTTGTCTCACTAGACAAACCAGGGAGTCTGGAAAGCACATGTAGTCTGGTTACTTAAGTTACAGCGAAAGTTAGCACACCAAAAAGAAAACGTTTGGCAATAAGGCATTTCTCTCCACATATCTCACATTCAGAAATGCTTCTCTTCTCTTTTTGAAGCTATACCCCATCCACCTCCATTAGTTATTTTCTTTGAATGTAGGGGCTATTCTCCTCCTCTGCAGGCCCCAGTGAGCACAGCTAAGGCGGCAGAGTGATTCTCCTCCATCCAGCCTAGTGGTTACAGATTAACAGGAACATCCCTGCTACCACAGAGCCATTTAGACGGGCAAACACATTCATTCATGTGATTGATAAAATGTGTTTACTTTGTGTTAAAGAATCTATAAAAGCCTTTTCTAATGCTGCTATTGAAAAACGTCTTAGAGATTTCCTTAGTGGTAAACAACTTCAGAGGATTATCTGGGTCACTATATTGTTGCACACATGAGTCTGTGGCTGGTGGCCTTTACAGCTCTTTGGAGGCTTCACCTTGGATCTCAGCTGAGTCCCCGTACAGGCAAAGCACAGAGGCATGGCTAGTCTCCATAGTCTACCATCCGCTCTCACAGAGGAAAGGGGTAGCACATAGACCGCAAGGATGCAGTTTTGTGGTCACATCACACTCAGGACAAAATGCCTTCTCACTTCCAGTTCTCCAAAGAGCTCCAAAACATGCAGCCAGGCCATTTTTACATTACAGTCCAGAAGAGAGACAGTGCATGCTGTTTTCTAAATAAATACTACAGAAGGAAGCCAGAAGGCTACATTAGTATCCAGAGATAGAGACAGTATCGTACACTGTGAGGAAGTATCACATAACCCCAGCACTATTATTTTTATTACCATTATTTTGTCATCTCCATCTTATTTAGCTCTCCACTTATATTTCCCAATCCATCATACAGCATAATTACATTCAGTGAATGAGCTCTCAAGTTTCATTATAAAAAGAAACTCATTCTTAGAAGTTTCTAACTGAGTTGTAAGCAATTAAAAACATCTCTGAGTGCTTCATTTAGTTTTCTTGAATGGGAGAAGTCTTAGAAGTAGGTAGAAGCAATTTCCTTTGCGGAAGGACCAGGAATTCATATTGTGGCATATGAATAATGCATTGTTCCATTTAAAACATCTGAAGAACCAGCACGGGCTGCTAGCAACATAGAAAGGACTGGAGTTTTGCAAACAAGTCAAGCACAAGTCATGAAATGCCAAGGAGCCCCTATGGCTACCTCATCTGTCAGACATAGAGGCCTATTGAAGAAGGAACTTCATCTTGTCCCAAGCACAAAACTGGTTAGAGAGATGTTAAAAAAAAAAAACATTAATAAAATGAATCTATTTCATTTAGGACAAGTTATTTGTCTTTAACAGCCATTTGACCATCAAATGAGCAAGGTCCAGACATTTCCAACAGAGAATTCAGATTTTCTGGGGAAAAAAATGTTGCCTCTGTGCTAGTCCAACCGAAGCAGCACGTTTTTCCAGTCAGCACTGCGGGATTTTATAACTAATCTTTTCTAATTCATTTCATAACTAACTAATCCATGTTATAACTGTAATTTTCAGATCTTCAAAATGACAACATATCAGCTCTATTAATACTGCTGCTGCAATTCTGACTGTAGAGCTCTACTGCACTTAATGGCATTTTGTCTTTGCTGGGCTCAGTAATTCCTGGCTAACAGGTTCATCTTAAAAACACAACCAAGACAACAGGGAAACCAATCCCAAAGCATGTTTAGGACTGTAACTGGATTTGGGATCTTCCCTTCTTTCTGAGAAGCAGTATACTTGTTAAAAACATGCAGCTATAAAAGCAAAATCTTTGTTCTGAGTTAATGTGCATAATGAGGACTGACACTTGGGTATTTTTGTGCTCTGTCTAGTTTCAGTGCTTTCTTAATAAAATATGAAGTGATTCTCCATGATTTCTATTGACTCTGGACAAAAACTTCTTTGTGCTCTACAGGACCAAAAGCATTACAGAGAGTAAATATTTAAGCTGAAGGTGTGCTACCAATAGGTTTGTACCCACTATCATTTTATGTTGATCATGTTGCTGGCTTCCATCCAACTTTGTGACACAGTGAAGTAAATGACTGCTCAGAAAGCTGTTGAACAGGAATGAATCTCCCACATAACATACAAATTGCAACAGATGATTGCTGCTTTAGACAATAAAGATCTTATTATTTTTAATGGCTGGGACAATAAGGGTGTCTTAGAATACATAATATACTGTTATGACTCACAGGCTATTTTTGAATATGAGAACTGCAGAATCACATAACTATAGGGGTTGGAAGGGACCCTCTGGAGATCATCTACATCAATTCCCCAATGAAGCAAGCTCCCCAGGGTAGGTTACATAGGAAAGCATACAGGCAGCTTTTGAATATCTCCAGAGAAGGGGACTCCACAACCTCTCTGGGCAGCCTGTTCTGGTGCTGTCACCTTCACAGTAAAGCAATTTTTCCTCATGTTCGTATGGAATTTCTTGTGTTCCAGTTTGTGCCTATTGCCCCTTGTCCTGTCGCTATGCAATGCTGAAAAGAGCCTGGCCCCATCCACTTGACTCTCACCCCCTAGATATTTATAAGCACTTACATGATCTTACCTCAGACTTCTCTTCTCCAGACCGAACAGTTCCAGGTCTCTCAGCCTTTCCTGATAAGGGAGATGACTCCAGGCTCCTCATCACCTCTCCTGAACTCTTTAGAAGTTCCCTGTCTTTCTTAAACTGAGAGCACAGAACTGGACAAGTTACCCCAGATTTGCCCACATCAGGACAGAGCAGAGGGGAAGAGTCACCTCCCTCGACTTGCTGGCCACACTATGTTTAATGCCCCTCAGGAGACCTTGTGGCCTTCTTGGCCACAAGGGCACACTGCTGGCTCATGGCCAACATGTTGTCCACACAAACACCAGGCTCTTCACTGCAAAGCTCCTCTCCAGCTGATCATCCCATACTGATCAGTGCAGTTATTCTTCCCCGTGTGTAAGACTCTATACTTGCCCTCATAGAAACTCATAAGGTTCCTCTCTGCCCAACTCTCCAGCCTGTCCAGGCCTTGTTGAATGGCAGCACAGCCTTCAGGTATGTCAGCCACTCCTCTCAGCTTCATACCAACAGCAAACTTGCTTTTATCCCTTCATCCACGTCACAGATGAAGATTTTGAACAAGATCGGGCCCAGTACTGACCCCTGGAGAATACTGATAGCTACAGGCATCCAGCTAGACTCTGCGCCACTAATCACAGCCCTCTGAGGTCTGATAGTCAGCCAGTTCTCAATCTAACTCCCTGTCCACTCATCTATCCCACTCTTCCTAAGCTTACCTATGAGGAGAGACGGTGTCAAACATCTTGCTGAAGTCAAGGTACACAATATCCGCTGCTCTCCCCTCATCTACCCAGCCGGTCATGACATCATGGAAGGCTACCAGGTTGGTCAAATATGATTTTCCCTTGGTAAATCCATGTTGACTACTCTTGATAACCTTATTTTCTTTTGCTTGCTTGAAGATGACATCCAGAATAAGCCATTCCATCCCCTTTCGAGGGATGGAGATGAGGCTGTTTGGTCTGCAGTTTCCCAGCTCCTCCTTTTCACTCTTTTTGAAAACAGGAGTGACACTGGCTTTCCTCCAGTCCTCAGGCACCTCTCCTGATCTCCACTGACTTTTAAAGGTCATAGGAGATTGGCATGGCAATCACTTCCACTAGCTCCCTCAGCACTAGCAAGTGCATCCCATCGGTGTCCAGGGATTTGTGTGCATCAAGATTGCCTAGACAATCTCTGACTGGATCCTCCTTGATGAAGGGGAAGTCTTCCTTTCCCCATACCCACTTTCTTACCTCCAGGGTCTGGGATTTGCAAGGGTTAGTCTTAGCAGAATAGACTGAAAAAAAAAAAATGGTGTTCAGTAACTCCGCCTTCTCAATGTCCTCTGTTACCAGGGTACCCATCTCATTCAGCAGTGAATCCACATTTTCCCTAAACACCATCTCAATTTATTTTAGCGCTATACAGAAAGGTCAATATAAAATAAACATATGAATACTTCTGCAAACAGAGGATGAAATTCTACTATATTTAGTAGAGTGAGGTTCATCTTACTTAGCCTTAGCTAACTAAATGGTGGATGACTGCTTTAAGTTTTTCAACTAAGTATTCCTATGGTGGGATGAACAGCTTTGGAAAGACACCTTTGACCAAATTTTAGAATTAGACAAAACAATCACTTCAGTTAAATGCAGCTTTTAGAAAGAAAAGCAAGGTGAGATCAATTCATTCCTCACTCTTTTTTGTGTTTCACTGATAAGTACATTACTACAGCTGTAGTAAGATATCACTGAGAATGAGAAAAGAAGGCTGAAGACAGACCTTTGTTAAAGAGGAATTTCTTTCACTGTGTAGGGATAAACAAGTTATATTTAAGTTACTCCCACCATCAACACTTGCCTAAATCCTAGTTTACCCGATAAATAGTCCAATTGAGATACCAGTGGCATTAGCTGAAGAGTTAAGTAGATAAAGCTGGCAGAGCTGACAGCATGATATAATCCTATTCTTCTTCAAATACCTTGTAAACATTATTCTTATCTTGTTCTTCTTGCAGTTAAAGGCCAAAAAACAACCCAAAGATTTCAAAATCTTATTCTTTCACTCACAACTTGACAAGATACCTGAACTTGTTCATGGTGAACTAAAAATAGGGCCATGTATATTAGATCTTTTCAAGATCCCCCCAAAAATAATCCTTGACTTTCTAGCGTGTATTTAAGTCAGAGAATTTCTAACATATATATGTTGGAATAATGTCATGCTATTTATTCTTCCATAGAAGTTTATACAACTTCATTTCTTCAATATAATACAGCATTTTAAGTATATATTTTCCTCTTCAATTTTTGAAGACAAAAAAAATAGATAATCACTAGAATGAGCTTATGGGAACTTCCAGCTACAAGTTTAATATATGTTTGAAAAATAAGGTTACATATGTGGCCCATAGTTCCCCCTTACTCTACAAGATTTGCCCCGATTAAGTAGCAGAATCTTCTTTGAATAAGAATCAAAAGTACTGCCCTTAATTTAAGGGCACATAAACTACATACACTGAAACAGAATCAAACATAGGATCAACAAGTATTGCCATATGTGTTGATATTTTGTTGCTTAGGAATCAAGATATCTTTTAATTCTATCTGGGGACTTTTCTTGGAGAGAAGAGAGGAAGAGAAAAAAAGCAGAGAATGGAAAGGAAGTTTTGTGTTTTTCTATAAGTTTTGGAAAGGAGAATTTTAAGCTAAGCTGTCGTCTGGTTTTTAAATCACAAGGGTAGTTTACAAAATAGTTATAAACAAGGTAGAATTCTTTAATCAAAGCTGAAATCATTTCTACGATTCTAATACAACAAAATTTATGGGCTTCCCCGAGAAATCACTTACTAAAGCTCTGCACTGTGAAGTGTCATGACATCAGAGTATAATTTAGGTTGGGAGAGATCTCAGGAAGTCTCCAGTTTGTGTCCAGCTGGGTCTTGAAAACCTCCAATGACAGAAGCTACACAACCCCTCTGGGCTCTTGTTTCATTGCCTAGTTGCCTTCAAAAGGAAAAAAAATCTCTTTGAACAGTTTGATACTCTCTCTTTTCAATAAATGCCTGCTAGCTCTCATCCTCCCACTATGCACATGGTCTGGCTCCTCACTCTCACTAACCTTCCTGTGGGCCCTGAGGAGCTGCTGTCGGCCCCCCCATGAAGCTGCCTCTGTTCCAGGCTGAGCATGCACCATTCCCTCAGACTTTTCACATGGGACATGCATTCCTCCAACGATAACAGTAGCCTCTGCTGAAGACAGGTGACATAATGATAATAATCCCTCTTTCTTTTTCTTAAAAAAAAATAAAGAAAGAAAGAAAGAAAAAGAAAAAATAAGGAGGGAAAAAGTAGATTAAAAAAAATAGATGCTTGTAGGAAGAACAAGAATGATTCATGACCCATAATAATGGATCCCATGTTCGTGATACTAATATGGTGTCATCAATTGTTAACGCACACAGTATGGAGGCATTGGAAAAGAAACTACGTATTTATTTCAGAACTGATGCTAATACAAATGTTAAGCCATCATGGTAGCTAACACACGCGCAGTTCTTAGCTGACGTATTTCAGCAGGAAATTTCTGTGTCCCTGAAGCAAGTAAAACTGTTATGAAGACAGTCTCTATGACTTTCTGGCCTCATTGTCTTCTATTTTGCATAGTCCTAAACTAGTGCTCAAAGCATTAACGAAATTAACTACATTTATGCCCAAACCATGTGCTTTTTCTGACAGCCACCATCACAAAGACATTTATATTGTAATAAAAGCATAAGAAGAGAGTTTGAATATTTTTTCCCCACCCTCCAAACACTTCCAGAGCCTCATTTGTTTGCACAGTTTTGCAGTCTGGACACTATACAGTGAGGGAGTGTTGTCCTCCAAATCAGATCAACAAGCAAATTCCAGCTAGCTTTGCGTGGAAGAGAAGAAAATATGTTGACTGTTTATGTCTTTATTCAAGACTTCATGAAGATGGTAGAAATACATATCTCATACTGGAGAGAATTGAGCTAATGTGCCATTCTTGTACTGCACACTGTTTAAGTAAGGAACCACAGTTTCCAAATTTAGACAAGACCTCTGGAACACAAACTATCAAAACTCCTGCAGAATACTAAATCAACATTAATTTTTGCAGAAAATATATAATCTGTAATACAACTCAACCTTTGGCACTCAGGCCACAGAGCTCCCTCTCACATTAGCTAAGAGTGTCAACCAAATAAAGGCTGATCACTGATCATCATTTAGATGGACTGCATGAATCGAAAAAATGACTAATTCCTAATTTCACCTTGTTTGACTGCAGCCTCTGGCAGCATCTCAGGAATGCTGTGACTCTCCTGTGCTGTGTAAGAACATGCTGCAACTATGAAGCATTACTGTTGCTGCAAAAGAGGCATGTTCATTATACAACACAAACTGTCTAGTATCAGATTACATTACCATTTCCCAAAACCAAGAATATGTATAGGATGAGAGAAAAAGGTCTGCTACAGATAGAAAGTTCAGAAAGGTACACTACCCATGCAAAAATGATCTTTTATTATAAGTTAAAGCATAATACAAAATTTCACACTTTTCTACCTACTTCTAGAAAGAGTTTGAAGACCTAAAACCTTTGAGTTGCTTTGGAGGATATGAGAAATGCAATGATGAGTTTTCTAACAAATATAAATTCTACTATCCCATTGTACAAGATCATGGCATATATTGCAATAGAACTGTTCTCAGTTAGTACTTTTTTTACATTCTCCACCACTAACTCAGCCAGTCACCACAGGTCACTAGCTCTCTGCTAAGCCAGACAGATGGCTTCTGTGCTCAGGCAGATGAGGAACCTTCTTGCATCACATCTCATCGCCTGGTTCAAAACTAAGGAAACAAGAATCCAGGGGTACAGCCACATCTAATTTGTCCCAGTCATCTTTTCTACCATGAATATTTTATTATTATTTAAGTATAAACAAAATGTGGATATACTCACACACACATGAAGCACAAAGCAAAACTGAAACAAGACCAGTTGGCATCCTGTTGTTAAGATGCTGACCTGAAATTTTGATTTAAATCCACATTTTGCATTTTTTAGCAAGATCCTCTGTAGGTCATTTAGTATCTCCATCCATTTGATTGTTACCTTCAAAGGTGAAATAAAAGTATTCCTTTCACATTCCACTTATTTTTAGAGTTCCACCCCTTTGGGGAAAGCACCATCACTTTCTCTTTGTGAGATCTACACAGTATTCAAGAGTAAATCGAGTCCAGGTAGATGGTCATTTGGAAAGCAGCGAAGACTTTAGGTCCTAAACTTAGGCAGAATGTTGACTGCAGAGTGCTCAACAGAAAGCAATTGCCTGAGTTTCCTTACTGGATTTTGGGCAAGGTTTTTAGTCAGCTCTAAGTAACACATCTCTCTCCACAGCAGCCAGCTTTAAATGCACATCTACGTACATGAGCAGCAGTCACAGTCTAATTGGCACTCTAGGCAACAATGAAACACAATGTCATAGCACAAGTTATACCTGAAGCAACACAAATGTGGAAACACAAGATACAAACAATGTAGCAACAGCATAAATTATCTAGCACGATTAATTCTACATTTATAGCCTGTCAGCATTCCACTGGTCAGTTAACAAGAAGAGACAATTTAGAAATGCTCTTGGCATTCACAAAGCCATTTGTAGTTCTGGACATAATTTTTTACGGGAAGTATGAAATAAAATTACCCTGCAACAATACTTCAGGAGAATATAATGAACAAATGGGATGGTAGGGGCAACACGTTTTGATGAAATAAAACATCTAACAATCTTTTGATAGTCTGAGCACACATAAGGGAAACAGAACTTATCTAAGAAAGAAATTAGAGCTTCAGGCCAAATCCTCTGTGGGCATAAATCAGTTGCACAGTTTTATATAAGGTGAAGAGCTGGCCCTGAAAGGACTTCATCCTGCTGCTGCGTTATCAAAGAGCTTCTATTCTCCTCTCCTGCTCACTGGAGCTTGAAAGGAAGCATCCCATGAAGTACTTGCCAGAATCCACATGGTATATCTCATTGCATTTCCTCATCATATCCCCTCTGCTGATGACCTCTGAACCCTTCCTTTCAAATCCTCTGTGTTCCTGATACCCCCACTGCACAAACATGGTTACCTATTTCCTACAGAAATAAACTTTGGCCAGTAACCATGGACATAGTTTATGCAGTCAGGAAAATACAAAAAACAACTGTCCATTGTGAAAAAAAAAAAAAAAAGAGAATGCTCCTGTTCCCATTCAGTGACCCCATCCCCACTGACACCAGAGCGGTAATTTTTCTTATCTGAGGAAACGTGACCACATGGGAGAAGATTACTTGTTGGAATATTGCCGTCACATTGAGCAATGCCTTTCTTTTTTCTCTTCTGTAATCACAGTACTGAAAGATAGATCTGACAGCATTTTATTGACACAGACTTTTTATAGATCCAGTTAAAAGGTCCCCAGACACTCATTCAGCTTCCTGTACAGATAGTACAAAAGCATTGCAAAATCATTGCTTGTGAATATATATTTTGCTCTGAATAAGCAGGACAGGAGAGAAGGGAAACCCAAAAGACCATAGAAGATGGTGGTTTAATATGGCACATTACCTGTGTTAGTTTGCCATTACCAAACGGAAATACTTTCTCTTATCATTAAGGGAATTGTAAGACATGGCCTCAATTCTCAGCCCTAATCTATCTGATCTTTGGCATATGTCTTCCTCACCTCATTTCCCTATCTTAACAATAAAGACTGGTTCATTCACTTCATTTATCTTGTCAAATTAGACATGTACACTAACCCTTTCACCCTACATAATGTGGTTGGAGTAATGTAAGAGACCCTTAAGAAATTCATATCCAGCCACACAAAACACAAAAGCCACAAAGCTTCTTGAGGAAGGAACATACTACATCAAGTAAGCTCCAGAAATATATACACTAATTTTATCTTTAACTTTATGTACTTTCAGAAACTTAGCTGAAGATTTCTGCCAACCAGCATAGTAATAGCATCAATACCAGTTGAAGTTGGAAAATAATTTGTTATAGCCTTTTGGTTTCGCATGTTTCTCTTCTTTTGAAGCTAAACTTTTTTAAGCATTATAAAGAAAACAAAACACCAATACATCTTGCTAAAATGGGAGCAAACTCCCAGCAGCTTTTGTGCTATGGAACAGTGGGAAACAAATATACACACACTCTTTTCCCATTGTAATGAAATTCTAACCATACTTGTTTTGAATAGGGCAACAGCAAAAACAGCTGAAGTTTGAAATGTGACACTCAGTACACACATTGTCCTTAATAAGAAGTACATGGTGTGCTGTATTTGAGGAAGACACGTTTTTAGCTTTTTTTAAAGTACTAATTGGCTGAAAAAAATCCCTTCTCATTTTAACAGAGACTAATAAAGCTGCCTTTTTTGACACCACTACAGTTACATCTGTGCAGTCTGACAAGCTCATCGATTGCTGAAAAGACTTCTGTGTGGAGAAATGTTCACACAGAGATAATGTAATATTTTCCGATTCATAGAATGAGAGAAATCTGAGTAAAATCACCTAAAAGTAGTCATCGATCCATAACAGACCAAAGACTGGTTCTGGAGCTCTGACTTAACTCAGTCTAAATCTCTGATGGAGTCAGAACATCCATTCCTTCTGTAAAAGCATGTCGTCACCTGTGTACTTCACTGTGCTCTGAATTGCCTTTGCCCCCAGCTGGAGGCCTTCCCCTGCCCCAGTCATGCAAGATTTGGAAATGATGTTTCTGGATATCTTATATGCATTGTAAGTTCAAGGCCTCTTTCCTACTATTCTGTGAGAAGAAGGAAATCGTTATCTTTACTGAACACTGTCACTACCACCTTCAACTATCTTCAGAGCGCAACTCTCCTGCAAAACAGACAACAGCTTCCACAGTACTCTTCTATTCTTTGACCTATTTATGGCCACATTTATGCTTTCATCTCTGTGACCACAGTTTTAGTGTGTGCAGGATTTTAGCTGGGCAGACTCCTGACCACCTAGCCAGCAGTAGGTCATGCTCCATGAAGAGGAAGCCTCCATGAGGTCTAATCTGTCCTACTCTGAGAGGGGGCCCAAGGGAAACTGCTTTTCCATTTCATCAAGGATTGGCATCAGAGCAGCATGGCTCTATATACCATTTCTGTGCTATATATGCCATGCGGACCACCTAGGTCCTGAGCCATTATCAGACCAAACTATAGGTACTGAAGATTATGTGCAAGACAGCAAGCCAAAGCAACATCATACCTCAAACTGTTTCGAGCTTGGTCATGCATAGTCCAGGAACATGGTCATATAAATCTCTCAATTTATGCACACCTGCAGGAAGAAGGCTGGCATGGCAGATATCCAAAGACTGATATAATTTTCAGACAAGAATAGGATAGAGGCCCAGGACATGGAGGAGGCCACAGGTCCTGATATGCAGGACCTCTGTATCTCTAGAGAGATCAAGGGCAGCTCAGAAACAAAGGCAGACAAGAGCATTCATTACAATCTAGATGACTCAGAGCAAACTCTCCGGGCAGAAACAGGAAAGGGGATGTGTTTACAGGGATGTGAGTGTTTATATCACTCTTATTTAATGCTGTGTTTAGTCATGGCAGGGACCTGCCCACTGGCAGCTCCTCAAGTCTAGCGATGCTCCATAAATAGTTGTGACCTACGCCCTGTACCCCACAACCACTCTTAACAACACTGAGCAAACTGTCTGCTCAGTGCAGCACCACAGTGAAGCCTCAGTAGCACATGATCTTTCACTCCCAGATCTTAGCTGGTTAGAAATTTTCAGCTTGCAAATTCAAAAGATTACTAATACTCATAACATTACAACAAGCCAAAAAACAGGTTCTAAACCACAAAAACAGATACCTCATGCCCATTGCCCTAGCTTTCTAGTTCAAATAATGGTCTGTGACTGCCAACACAGGACACATGAATAAGATGCTGGCACTGAAGCAAGTAGTGCAAGATTTGCTGTCAGCGGTTGCATGCTTTTCTCATCTGCAGAGAAGGCAGTCATCATTTTCCATCTCCACAGGATTTCAGCAGAAACAAGCATCTTTATCCTCATGAAGAAGGCTTCTCAGCCTTAGTCAGAAAAACAATACACAAGATGTCATGTATGGCATGGCAGTGCTGCCTGAATATAATGGAAAAATGCAGAGGCAAGTGCCTACTGTCTACCTCCTTCACTTCTCCACATCCTACTCTCAAGTCACTGACAACTAGCTAATTGTAGCAACATTTCTAGCTACCTCTTGGTTACCTACAAAACTGTATCTAAAAAGGCATCGTTCAGTGCTATCATTTGGCTCACAGCAAGGTCCTAGAACCTCCTTTTAGCCCCCAGTTTGAGGCACTCTAAGTCCAAGACAACAGTCAAAGTCTTGATTCTTATCCCAAAGCTGTCCAAACAGATTTTTTTTTTTTTGTATCACCTGTACATCTTCCCAAGTCTTAAGAGGGCTACATATGAGTAGAGGGTTGGGACTTCAATTTCTGAGCTATGCAAGGACAACAGCATTCTTCACCTGCTGAAACATGTCAGAGAATTACCAAATGGTTGAGGTTGTCAGGGATCTCTGGAGGTCATTGGTCCTAGGTCTGCTTGCCCAGGACCATGTCCAGATGGGCTTTGAAGATCCACAAAGAGGAGACTCCCTTCCTCTCTGGGCTCCCTCCTCCAGGGCACAGTTATACAGTAAAAAATGTTTCCTGATGTTTAGATAGAACACCTTGTGTTCCATCTTGTGTACACTACTTCTTGTCCTGGCACTAAGTTCCACTGAAAAGAGCCTGACTATCCTCTGTGCTCTCTCTCTTCAGGTTTTTGCACACATTGCTAAGATCCCCTTCTCCAGGCTGAGCAGTCACAATTCTCTCAGTTCTCCAGTCCCCTGATTATCTTGGTAGACACTCACTGGACTCTTTCCAGTGTGTCCATAACGTTCTAAGGGATCCACCATGGCAAAGCCAGATTAAAGACCAAAAGGCCAGAAATTATGCCAGAGATGTTAGCAGGAGGTTTTCCAAGGTTGTGACAGAGAATGTCAAAATGGCAGCTTTTTTGAGATCATATAGGTGATCTTTGACATCTGTTATTCAGAGAATCATAGAATAGCTTGGGTTAGACATTCTCAATCTTCGGCCAAGATCTGATATTTTCTGCAACAAATGATAAAAATCCAGAGGACAAAATCCAGTGCTGTATGAAGTGTCACAACTGATAGTTGTGCCTGCAAAATGCATATTCCACCATGATCCTACAGGATGTAGCTGCACCAAGGATATAGAGAAAAACAGTAGGCAAGGTCACAGAGGAGAAAGATGGATTCCACTAGTTTCTGTGATCTGCACGAGGCCAGCCTCTATGCAGGTTTCTGTAACTACAAACAAGTTACTGAATCTTAGACATCACGCATTATATCCTATTTGTTATCACTGAATAATATAGGAGGGATAGAACTGCTTTCAATGGCCCACAGACTGATGGAGAAAAACACTCTGCTGTTAAAGAAAATCTCACTGGTCTACAGCAGACAGAATGGAGATATGCATACTTTAGTTCCCCTGGAACAGATGAGGCAAGCAAGTTAGGCCACCACTGGCCTTCACACATCACTATTTTGCAGATAGCCTGTGAAACTGTCTTTTACAGCCATCCATACTTCTCAGCATGCTCCAGTCCTTGACACTACATCAAATCATGTCCGTAGATTGTTAGAAGTCAGGAATTGCTAGCTCTTGTTGCTGAGTGACAACTGTGCAGTCAAGGCCATGAGAAAAGTGCTTACCAATACAGAAGATACAGAGTAAATTTAGTACAGATATCCATGCAGGGTATCATGGAATCTTCCAGCATTCTTCATTGTAATTATTCCAGCCTTAAAACACAGAAGAAAACTTTACTATATTAATTCGTTTTATAACCTCACCACTCATCTGCGCCTAACTTGACTAAATATTCAGAATATATTAATCCATGACCAATCCTTTTATCCACGACTGGCAGAAAGCTTCATCTTCTTCATCTTCCGCAGACCTGGAGAAAACACCAGGTTTGAAAGTATAGAAATCAGGTATAGAAACACATAAGTGTTATGGTAACAGTAGGAAGTATCCTATAATTCTCAGGCCTATTCTTCTGATGATGGCTAGTATGTCTATAACCAAGACTGAAAGCAGGGAAGCCTCAATCTTAATGTACCGTGAATCTGCAGAAGGAATTACTCTGCTGTCTTCCTGGTTTTCTTCTCGTGCTAACCTTGGAAACAAAAATCGGGCTGCAGAAGGAATCACACTTATCAATCCCAATCTCAAAAAACAGATGAATATTTATTCCACAAGGCACTACTGAATCTTAGAATCAGACATGCCTCAGTACCAAGCGTGTGCTGCAGTACCATGCCTCTTCTCTTCAGGAGCTGAACCTATGCCTTGCCTTTCACACCTTATACACAGGAGAGTTCTCAGACCTATAGAATCACAAGAGTTTTACAAATCATCATGATGTACTCTCTTTTATTTAAAATATACACGCACGTTTGTTGTTGGAAAAAAGCATTCAGACAAAGTCATTTTGAGAATTCTGAATGGAAAGTCCTTAGAGGTATTAAAAACATATTAAACTCTGGTGTTTCTTCTTATACTTTGTGGGGGATGAGGATGCTCCTCACTTTGCAGATTTCCCCTTATTGTACAGACATGTCTGAAGAACAAATGTGTGCTCACTAGATGGTTGTTAAACTTCATTGTTCCTCACAGAGTTTTAGCATATTTTTCACAGAGGGAGATTGAAGGGAAGGCTGTTAGATTTTGGCTGGAGAACCATATTACAGAACAATGCTAATCAAACTACTAATGACTATCCCATGGATAAGTGTGGCCAGCATTGTTCCTTGCAAAAAAATGTACTAGTATTGTTCAGAGATACTAGAATAGAGTTCTTTTGGGTACATTTGACAATGAAACATGTTGACACATAACACCATCTTTATATAGAATGTCTAATGCTTTGGACATCTACCTGAACATCAATGGTGCCTCTTCACTGGAAACAAAATATCAGTGATGCTCCATTTTGCCAGCCTTTCTTCCTTACAAGTAAGTTTGATAGACTGTAAAACAACTTTTCAGGCCCAGCTACAGGGTCAGAGCAACAGGTCAGCTCTAAGTATAATAACTATAAGCTCTAAGCATAATAAAGTAATAAGACATTTCTAAACATCCAAAAGATTGTGTTTCATTATTAAGTTGCTATAAATGCTATTTATACAAACTTATCCTCCACTAATACCAATGTTGACATTACCCTAGATTTATAATGCATGTTTAAAGGTCATTAATTTTGTCATCATCAAATATCCAGCATTTCTTCTCTGGAAAGTGAGGACTTTTGTTTTCGTATATTTGATCTGATAGTATAGAAAAGAATCATTTCCCTTTTTTTCTGCAAAAACTTTCGACTCTGTTCTAATTTAAGACAAAAATAAACTATATATATTCTGAAACCTCAACCATTGCACCAAGAAGGATCTCGGCTTTTGAAGCAATCTTCATCTTCTACAACAGATAATCTATTCTGAATGTACCTAGGACATATTTCTAAATGCAGGCTAGTTGTACCACCAAAGAGTTTGACATTATGGAAAGAGAGAAAACACCAAATACAAAACACACAATTTTCCAAGCACACCCCTTTCTTCCCTTTAAGCTATGGCAAACACTCATGCTCCGTCCTCCATAGTGACACTATGTCTTAATTCTGGGGCATATTCACACCACCATTATCATAGCTCAGCATCAAAGCAGTTGCCGGACTTTCATTATCTACTCCAGCCCTAAAGGAAGAAAAATTATTTCTCCAATCTTGGCATCTCCAATCAGCACCCTCTAATGCACTGAGAGGATCCAGGGATGTGGAGGACACAAGTGATTGCCACACTTTCTTGTCACATGCAGAAGGCCTGCAGTAGCTTGTTATGGTTGCTTCTGTGGCGGCACTAATCATAATGGTATAAGGTCCAGTAGCTGTGCACTGAACTCATGACTCTTATCTACAAGAAGGGTCATAAGGAAGATCTGGGGAACTACAGGCCTGTCAGCCTGACTTTGGTGCCAGGGAAGGTTATGGAGCAGATCATCTTGAGAGTCATCACATGACATGTGTAGGACAGCCGGGGGATCAGGCCCAGGCAGCATGGGTTCATAAAAGGCAGGTCCTGCTTGACCAACCTGAACTTCTTCTATGATCAAGTGACCTGCCTGGTGGATGAGGGAAAGGCTGCTGACGTAGTCTACCTAGACTTCAGCAAAGCCTTTGACACTGTCTCTCACAATATTCTCCTGGGGAAGCCTGCAGCCCATGGCTTAGACAGATACACTCTTTGCTTGGTAAAGAACATGCTGGATGGCCAGAACCAGAGAGTGGTGGTGAGTGGAATTAAATCCAGCTGGCTACCGGTCACAAGTGGTGTTCCCTAGGGATTGTTTTTGGGGCCCGTTCTGTTTAATATCTTTATTGATGATCTGGTTGAGGGGATTGAGTGCAACCTCAGTAAGTTGGCAGGAAGGGTCAATCTGCCTGGGCATAGGAAGGCTCTACAGAAGTATTGGGACAGGCTGGATCACTGGGCTGAGGCCAACAGGATGAAGGTCAACAAGATCAAGAGCTGGGTCCTGCACTTTGGCCACAACAACAGGAGACTCTACTGGTTTTGGGCAGAGTGGCTGGAAGATTTCATGGAGGAAAAGGACCTGGGGATGTTGGTTAACACTCAGTTGAACATGAGCCAGCAGTGTGCTCAGTTGTTCAAGGAGACCAATGGCATCCTGGCTCATGTCAGAAATAGTGTAATCAGCAGGAGCAGGGAGATGATCATCCCTCTGTACTCAGCTCTGGTGAGGCCACATCTTGAGCACCGTGTTGAGTTTTGGGCCGCTCACTATAAGACATTGAGGCCCTGGAGCGTGTCCACAGAAGGGCAAAAATCTGATGAGGGGACTGGAGCACAAGTCTTCTAAGGAACAGCTGATGCAACTAGGATTGTTTAGTTTGGAGAAGAGGAGGCTCAGGGGAAATCCTACTGCCCTCTGCAGCTACTTGAAAGGAGGTTGTGGTGAGGTGGGGGTCAGCCTTTTCTCCTGCCTAACTAGCGACAGGACAAGAAGGAATGGCCTCAAGTTGCACCAGGGAAAGGTTCAGGTTGGATATTAGGAAAAACTTCTCCGAAAGAGTGGTCAGGTACTGGAATGGACCCAGGGAGGTGGTGGAGTCACCATCCCTGGAGGTGTTCAAGAAACATGTAGATGTGGTACTAAGGAACATGGTTAGTGAGCAACACTGGTGGTAGGTGGACAGTTGGACTAGATGATCTTAGAGGTCTTTTCCAACCTTAATGACTTTATGATTCACCCTGAACACAGAACTCTTTATGAAGGCAATATGACATTTCCACACCAGTTCTCACTCCCTAATCTAATCTCTCCTTCTCTAAGAAAGTCCTGAAACAGGTGAGAAAGTAGCAAAGGCATGTAGTCATTTCAACAGTGGGCATCTACAACAAACTGGATGCACTGATGAGAGCTGATCACTGAATGGGTGCACCTCAGACTAGTAATTTGGCATAGTTCTGGGGATAGTGGCAAAGGATCCAGCTCCATTTTGCTCTCTACCTTATTTACTGCAAGTAACCTTACTACAATTTGAGAGAAATGCTAATAACACCTACATAATATTACTGCAAACATCAAATTTTTAGTTATTCTAAGTCATTTTAAGATGCATTTAAGGAGGGATGCACAAGAAGGTCAAAAAAGTCTACATAGGACATCCTAACAAGACTTCAATAACTACTGAGAAGTGATCATGCTCTAAGACAAAGAGTTAAAATTTAAAAATGTAAGTTCTTTACACACATTATCAGGTTACTTTAAAATCAAAATAAAACTGAAAAGAAGAAAAAAATCTTCTTCATGCTCACTTTGATTAAGTTAAACCAAAATATCAGGACATCTAAGAGTTGGGGACATCAACAGAGTAAGACTGGATACAATTTCTGCAGTTTTCTGCCTGGATGAAGCTGAAAATTAAAGGCTCAAGAGCTGCACTCTGGAAGAGAAAGGTCTGTGTGATTTAAAGCCTAACATATTAGATGCTCTACTGAGCTTTAAGAGTTGTAACTGAGATGCCCACTTGACCACAGGTCTTTGGCTCACTCAACAGATACTGGAAAAGGTATTATAAAACTTGCAGACTCTTGCAAAAATTTCATTTTGGAAGGCAAATACCTCAAACTTGACAAAAGTTCAGAAAAATAACTAGACCAGTACAAAAAGGATGTTTATCGTATTATATTTCCTTTTTAAACACGAACCTACTTTCTTTTATTAAAATAACAGTATGTATGTGCTTTATCTAGATTAAGTTATCATTCCATCTACAAACAAGTACTGCACATCCCACCCAACCCATTTTGGAAATGCCCCAAGTAAAAGAAAATACCATCAGTAAAGGAACATCTCAGCCTTATTACTTGATTTTTCTGAAGAGCATCTTTTGTGCAGATCACATGTTCTGCTATAACACCCTTGGGAGCAGTCACGAATCACAGAGTATGTCCAGTTCTTGCCTTCATCCTCTTGGCTGTCTCACAAGTAGCCCAAGGCCTGACATGCCAAGTATATTCATGAGATCTAGTAAATTCAAAAGGGCATATTCCAGCCATTTCTGAAACTGTGTTTGATCGCTCACTTTCAGCAAGCAGTGTGATATGAACCTGAGGTTCATGAAGAAGTAGAGGATGATCATCCACATTGTAGCCATTCATTCATAATGCTAACCTTTCTTTATTTAGAAGGGTGTCACCAGGCAAGGGAACTGAAAAGCACAAGTCCACTTCAACTAAGGCAAGAAGATATCACAAAACCTGAATCTAACATACATAAGTTGTATCTAAGGAGTACTCTCTATTATACACTATACCAAACAGGATTTTTCTTAATTCAGAAGTCACATGAACATAGCTCTACCTTGTATTAACTGCGAAGGATTCATATGTAAGTCAGAGGAACTCCACTGAGGAAAAGGAATTACATCAATTCAGTTGTGGTGTAAAGAAGATACAGGATCATGACTTTTTTTTTTAAATCAATCCACCCCAAAAAAAACCTTGCATACAATAGCCAAAGGTATAGCATGTTAAAAATACATTTTGAAACAACAAAAAATGCTGTGCTTTATTTTGAAGCAACCAAGACCTCCTTTTTCTCCCTTACCATGTGCAAGTCATTGCTAGAAGAGTCTCTTTGTTCCAGTTAAGAAGGCTGGCATAAGGAAAGGGAGGTGCCTGGTCCCTAAACATGAGATCCCATTAATATTACTGATAGACTATTCTGTAAAGAGATCCATCTGTTTCTGATTTGGTACATTCAGAATAGTAGCTTGTTACATTTTTATAAGAATATGCCTGATCCAAGAAAAGCACAACCTCATGTAATGAAAGAAAAAGAACAAATACTTACTAAATAATCCCATCCATGCTGCACAACTTAAATATCCATCTCCAAAATGGCTTCATTTCTTTGTGTGGGGAGGAAAGGGAATGGAAAGCTACTTATTTCCCTTTAATCTTCCAAAATATACATAAAAGTAACATCTCCTAGTTCCAGAATAAATTTTCTGTTCTTGCAAGTCAGTAATGCTGCTCTTCAAAGGTGTGTTACAAGCAACAAGTTCCTTCAGTTTAACTGCTAAGCTGGCCCTGCAGGAATTTAAGCCAAAGGCAGGAGCTAAGGTATAATGGAGTTAGGTCAATACCAACTTATGATAGGAAGTTTTGTTCGGATGACAATAGTTGGAAAATTTATTCTGAGCTAGGTGTAGAAGTACAGAAGTTGTGCTGCAAAGGTGGAAAGAAAAGATGTCCAAACACAAAGGCTGGGTCTTTCTTCAAGCATGAACTATACAGTTATCCACTAAAAAGAAAGAGCTCATGTTCAGCTTTTAGTGCATATATAGGCTTGTTCCAATGCCTGAAATAGTCAAGAGGCTCATTTCTTAGTCAATGCAGCCAATAGCAAAGTTATTTGGAATCCAGTGCTTCTGTTTTATCTTGACAAAGATTAAACCTAGCTACTGACATTGTTTATCAGTGTTGTCCCTTCTCCTGGCTGATGTTTAAATCAACATCGAAAATATTATACACCTTCTTGGTTCATAAGGTCATTTAATTTTTTTCTGCATATTATCTACTGACAGCATCCATGCCCAAGTATTTATACTATATGCAGTATACAGTTTAAATAATGCAATGACAGGATGAGGTTGCTATAGGCAGGGACACCTCCCAATAGAAGCATTATTCTTCTTTTTATAAAGAAGTACCTACTTCCACAGTCGTGAGGAAAGACATTAAAACTGATATCAGAAACTGCTGAAATATTCCTGAATCTGCAGATGTTGCATACTCACAATTAGTAAAACCAAATTATCATCATGATTCAGAAACAAGAATTGCCATCTAAACAAATGATTTTAGCAGCAGGACCGCAAGTTGATGTACTTCATTCTCAGTTTCAAAATGAATAGTGCAGTTAGTCACTTTCACGGTACGCAGAAATTAAACCTCCTCTGCATTCAGCTGCAAACTGCTTGTGCTAAGAGAAAACTGCTCCCCATCATAAGTCCCCATCCTGCCTCCATTCCAAGAGTAAAAGGCAGCACTACAAGTCCCTCTTGCGTTGCCAAAATCTCTCCATTGATCCTCTATGATGCACTAGTGCTCTGTCAGTCCATAAATAACAGTGGTGCTATGCATCAAATTTAGGTTTTGAAACAAAATTGAAAAATGAACCAGATAGCAGAAGAGTGTAACTGACTAATACAGACAGCAAGGGATGAAACCCAGAGTGCACTGTTTCATGAAGGCATTTAATTCTCATACTATAGAGGTCGCTCTGAAAGTGCCTCCTATTTATTTCCATAGAAACGAATATCAATACAAAGAGCACAATAACACTATTTAATAGAGCAAATTCTCAGCTACAAAACACTCTTTTCAATAGTCCCCACCATTAGCTATGTATTTGCACCAGAGATGAATGAGAGTGCATGCCATGCTCATAAAAATCTGTACCAGCAGAGGTGATCCACTGTCACTGTTGCCACTGCTAAAATGCACCAACCACCACCTCACTGTGCTCACATCCGCCGTTTGGGCCCCATAAATATTCAGCAAGAGTCGATGAATGTTGGTGGGTGCCATTTTTCCATATGGAAGAATTCAATGACACACCTTTGCTTCCTATTGCACTTCCATGTCAGATGCCATTGTGTCAGACTGCCTCTCTGCTGCCATCTATCACACTGCAACAACATGTAATCAAATACTGGTGGAAAGGTTCAACCTCTACTGCCGTACCACCAACATCTGCCTCTGACACCATGGGGAGGAGACATTACTTTCAGAATAGCACTCATACATGTGGCTAACTGGATATCCCACTAGCTGCAATTCGTGGGCTGCCATTTTGCATTATGAGTGGCTGCTAACGAGGTCTTGACACAGGAAATAGAAGATACCTCTGGTTTCCTATGCTGGAAGGATAAAGAGATGTTTCTTTCAGAGCTATCACTTAAAAAAAAAAGACATATTGTGAAGCACCACCTCTCTGTGAGAATACAGAGTAGAGCTGATACTTTGCTGAGGCTGCTGCTAATTTCTCCTGTTAACAAGAGTGTTATTGGTAATATGTGGTGTATATATATAGACACACTGAAATGGAGACTACCTATTTCCCCTCTGCTGTCTAGCAATGAAGACGTCTTGATCCCAGAGACAGAATCAATCAGTTTCCAGATAGACTTCAGACTGTTTACTATGATTTCAAAACGTTACATTTCAAAAGAAGATGAAAGAAAGCTATAGAGCTACCTATTAATGAATACATATATTTAAGTGTATCCTTAATGCCATCTGAGCTTCAGATTGGAGTGTTATGTGTGTACTATGCTAGGCTGCCAAGGGGAGTGGTAGAGTCACTGTCTCTGAAGATGTTCAAGAAACATATAGATGTGGTACTTAGGGACAGGGTTTAGTGGGCAACATCGGTAGTAGGTAGGTGGTTGGACTGGATTATCTTAGAAGTCATTTCCAACCTCTATGATTTTATGACTTTAAATCCCAGTAAAGTCAGACATCCCCCGCAACCTTCACTGTTCGTGACAGAAGAGTTATGATATAAGCTATTATATAAAGGCAACATCTGTATTAGGAGATCTCAGCTCTTTCCCAGCTAAGTATGAAACAAGAGAGTCACTTTCAGGGCAGAAAATCTATGAACCTGCACTTAATTCTAGAAAGCTGATGACTGAAAATTGCCTTTTTGGTTCACCTGCACTTTTGTGATACAACATGTCACAGAGTCATTTAACTCAGGGGAACATACCGTGATGAAGGTCAGGTAACAGGCAGTTTCCAATATTTGTTTTCATCAGGAGTGTACTTTCTTGTGAATGAAGCACAGCATCTTTACCATGAGGAGACCTTTCCTTCTGAAGGACAATAATTGCCTCACAAATACTTTTAGAAATATGGCTGTGTCTGCTATATCTGGACACAACAACTTCAGACAATTTAGGTGGCAGAGGCTTACCATGTAACTCTACAACAGGCTTCCTAGGGTCCATTAGCACTCTCCCTCACCAGCCAGGGGCTGTCCCACGTCCCACCACCCCAGACAGGAGCACAACACTGGGGCAGCCTCAGCCCCAACCACCTCCCCAAGGACCGAAGCCAGGACTTGGCCTGGCTCAGCAGATCCCACAGCTGAGCAGAGCTGTGGGGAGCTGGAGCCTGGCCCTGCTGCAGCCTCACTGGGGTAGTGGCTGAGAGGACATGGGCTGAGGTGGGACCCTGAGCCTAGGCCAAGTACGGGAGCCCTGAGTGGTCAGGCAGGAACATGAGGGTCTGTCAATTCTGCTGGTCTTGACACACTAAAGCTGTACAATGCCTGTAGAAATATAGTAGATTATGCAACTTTTCTGACTAAAACAAAATACAACTACCAAACAATGGGATTATGAGATTTAAAACTATTGTAACTGTTAGCACTCTGTTCATATGTAAGCTAGCATTTCCTTTCTGAATTGGTAGACCTTGTACATTAGTGCTCAGCTAGAACAGAGAAAGGAAGAAACTGCTGAAACAGGCTTTCTTGGTTTTAGTAAGGAAAAAAATCTCCTTTTCGTTCATTTGTTAACCTCCTTATTTATCCTTACTCAGTACTTACGAATCAACCTCACTTTTCAGAACTCTGAATATCTTGATTTGTAATTCTCACATGAAGACTTTCACTAGAATTATTTGGTAGTATTTGCACAGAACTTACCCAAACCTTGCTGCTTCTGCTTAGTCATTGAGGTCTCCTCAGTCATCAGCTGCAAGGTAGCTTATGCATTAGTTTCTTCTTAGCAGAACAGGTTATCCATTAGTCAAATCACAAAAAAGCATTTGTTCCAGAGTACTGCAACCATGTACAAGTAGTGCCATTTAAAAAATAAAAATCCAGAGTCCTTTTCCAGTTTTAAAAGTCAACCAGATGTTTTAAAGAAGGGTTCATTAATAATCCTTTCTTGAAGGCATCAGATTTTGTCCCATCAACACAACCAGTGTCATTAGTGACAGTAAATTATTCTTCTAGATAGAGGTAAAGAAAAGGGGCTCATAAAATTAATTTCTAACCTACTTCTGTCTACTTGTTTATAAACTGTGAATCAATAATTGAAATGGAACAGCATGTAAATCTTGAATATCTCCAGAGAAGGAGACTCCATAATCACCCTGCGAAGCTTGTTTCAGTTCTCTGTCACCCTTCAAAGTAAAGAAGTTTTTCCTCATGTTTGTATGGAAATCTCTGTGTTCCAGTTTTTGCCTATTACCCCTTGTCCTGTTGCCATGGACCATGGAAAAGAGCCTGGTCCCATCTGTTTGACTCCAGCATTTTAGATATTTATAAAAAGTGATAAGATCTCTTCTTCGTCTTCTCGAGGCTGAACAGTCCCAGGTATCTCAGTCTTTCATCATACATGAAAGAAAAAATCCTATTAAGACTGTCACAATATTCTCACCAATGTCTTATTGCACAAGTGGACAAAGAAAGTTGCCTTAAATCTATGTTTCACCATAATGGATCAATAAACTGAATTAAGGTAACCAGAGCTCAGATTTCTGGAAAGCGTTGGAAGCCTCAGTTTTCAGCTGAGACTGAAAATAAGGCTCTCAAAAGGGGAAGAAGAGAGACGGACACAATCAAAAATTCATAAAAACTTAAATTATTCCCAGAACTTCCTGTTCTCAAAAAAAGTTTGGGAAAAAAAAGGTTTTGAAATTCTAGAACTGTGCCATTTCAACATTTTTAATACAGAAAAAAAAAAAAGCCTTGGGTTTGTGGTTAAAAGCATCTTCTGTTGAAATTCAATTTAGTTTATATTAAAAGGTTAAAAAAAAAAAGAACATTATGATGAAATATGTTTGCTTGTTTCTTAAGTCACCCATATATTCACTAAGCTCTATGCCAGGCCTAAAATTTCAAGATCAACAGAACCTTTGTGGGATGAGAAAACTGTTCTCTGTATATCCGCACAACAAAGGGAACATAATCAGCAGTTCAGGCTCTTCCTAGTTTCCTTGCTATGTTGCTCAAAAATAACTTTTGAGAACCACCATGGTGAATGGAAACATAGTCCAGACCTCCAAACTTCAGAATGTACAAATATCTCCTCATTCTCCATGGTGTATATTAAAAAAGATCTACTAAGATTGTCTTTAGGGGACTAAAACTGTGTTTCTTCAAATAAGTCAACCTAAAATTTTACACTCATGAAATTAATGTATCAAATATTCACACCTATATTTTATTATGGTCTTTGCCTGGCAAATAAATTAGTCACTGTTGGTGCTAAGCCTGTTACAATAAACCAGGTAAAAAATGTAAAGGATAATATAATTGAAAAGCTTAAGAGAAGTCAGAGGTAACACCCTTTTTATAGCAATCATCTTTTCCAATCATCTTTTCTCCAGAGTATGAAACATGGTAGGAAGAAAAAGCTGAATTTATTTGAAGATGCACGTCATAAATTTAGGAAACTTAAGAAAAGATTGCTTGATAAAGCAAGCTAATTCCTGCATTTCACAAGTGATCAGATTTCTGCTGGGCTCTCATACTGTGATCAGCTCCTAGTATCTGAGAGACATTTGGCTAAAGCATGTCTTGAAGACAGCACTTCAACTGAGGAATAGTGGAGGTAGTTATTAAGGCACAATGTGCATATATAGAAGTGAGCCAAAATGACAGACTGATAGAAACACAGTTAACTAACCATTAACTATAATCCAAAATCCAAGAATCTGCCTCTGGAATTATGCATATCCATTTTGGACAATAAATCATCAGTTTCCCCTATCATAGTTTGAAAAGCTACATTGTTACGTTTTTTCTAACATTAGTTTGGACAATCCAGATGTCCCAGCTGTACTGCCAAACTCATCCTTCTGGATGAAAGTCATACTGTCAGAAGAGTAATTTTCCCTTATGACTAATGAAATAGTTGAACCATTCTAAAGGAATACCTTTTTGACTGTTGTGGTGATTTCCGATAATAAAATATGCTATACATTTACTCAAAGTCTTTTATAGTGTAGGCTACAGTTTTGGGAGTTGTTTTGGGTTTTTTGTTGGTGGCAGTAGTGGTTTTCTTTGTTGTTATTTTAAATCAGACAAAGATAAAGATGTTTTTGTAAGGATGGTGTTTGAGAGCCATCATGAAATAGCACAGTCTTCCTTCTAAGCGTGTAGTCAATTAATTTCCTCATCTTTCTAGATCTGAAGAACCATTTCTTTTCACATCTAACTGCTCAATCAGTTATACATACCTTTCCCAAATTTCCATATATTCCCCCGTATTTAAGTGTTGACAGTGACAAATGCCCAAAGTTGTTGGAAATATGGAAAACAATGGTTTAGCTGTCCTCAACTGGAAGACTGGCTATGGGAAAGAGCTCTCTTTTAAGCAGAGTCCCAGGTCACCCTAGAAGGAGAAAATTAGTACAGCTTAGAAATAGTCTGTGTTAATGAGCAATATCTTAGAATTTCCTCTGTGGATACTTTTCTATTTCACTAAGTGAGTCTAACACATTTTAATGAAAGAAATGCATCATGTAGGAAAGCAGCAGTACACATGCTTATTTGTTTATACACTCATTCATGAACTGAAGTACAATGAGCTCTTTTGGAGAGCAGAAGGGTTTCTTTAGTCCACAAACAGGGATTTCTAATACTGTAAAATTACAAAGTGCCCTCTTTATGCTAGTTACATGACCTTGTAGTGACAGTACGTTGTAGAAACAGTACTATAGCCTGTAATTTTTCAAAATTATTTAGAATAATCTACCCCAAATCAGGAGATGGATTCAGATTGTTGCTATGGTCATCACTACTTCTAAGGAATTCTTTGTAATGGTATTTGTGAAATTATAGAGCTATAGCTCTTAAGGCTAGAAAGAACCACATAGAACATCTCATGTTTCCTGCTCTTTAGTACAACCATATAATTTCAGCCAGCTGTGTCTCCATTGTTTGCTAAAGCATACCATTCACTCTCAGTTTGAAGACTTCAAGAAATGGTAAGCTCACTGTTCCTCTTAATAATTTGTTCCAGTGGCTGATAACTTCATTGTTAGCAACTGAGAAGTATAATACTAATCTAGGTGGCAACCTAAATATACTGTGAATATCTCTACCTGTTTAAATGATGGTATTCCAGGTAATTAATATCCCTCTAATCAGGTCTATTCATCATAAAAGAATAGGGCCTTAAGAATTATTATTTTTTTTAATAACTACTACTTTTGTGAACTTTTTGCATTTGTTTCTCATCATTTTAGTTTCTAGAAGCTTATAAAATTCGGAGGCAAATTCCCATTCTGGTTTCCATCTTCACAGGCCACAGTGCTTTTAAACAATGACTGCTCCTTTCTTCTGTAGCTTTCCATGATTTCCATGCAGCCTTTTTTCCTGATAGAATGGAAGCATTCTTCTCACAGTGAAATTATTCCCAGATGGATTCATGGCTGAAAACTCATGAGAACTCCTGCACACGCACAAAAAAAGGAATAAAAAATGAGAGTACTTTTTGGGATACCACAAAGCACATTTCCAGATAAAATAATAATTTGCATTTTTGCAGACCTTTACATCTTCAAAGCACTGGACACGCATTCATCATCAGAAAAGATTATTGTTACTGAATGTCATAAATGTTATTTTTCTAAGGGTTTGCTTCACTATCACTGTCAGATTTAGCTGCTGCAGTTCAAGGGGTGATAAAACTATTATGTATGACTGAAAGACTTAGGCTCTGTAGTGCACCCAACTTTGACAAGCACACTGCCAACCCAATTCTTGGAAATCTCACTCCCTGTAACAAAGTTGGGATATGGAAAAAGCTTGTCACATGAAGACTGACTGCTATCATATATTAAGACCAGGTGGACTTAATGGGTGGGCTATAACCCTCTTATCTGCCCGCCTCCTGTAAATCTGTATTCACTTTGAAGCTTTACCCTTACAAGTTCTGAGTCCCTTATTAGAAGCTGAGGCTCAGCAACACAGAGGATTAGCCTTTATTGTCTCACTCATGGCCAGGCCTGTCTGAAAGCACTTTTTGCTGCAAGAGGTACTTACTGATAGCAGAAGTCCAGTTGAAGTGTAGTTCTCAGAATACCTCTAAACACTGCAATAGCCAAAGCGCAGAGATTCCTAGACAAACCTGACAGCTGAGATGGTCACACAGCACACTGCAGCATTATGCAGAGGTGCTGTAAATGTTCCCAGAGTGTCTCAGCCATGTTTTCATGGTACTGCACCCAACCATGTCAGCCCTAGCTCAAGTTCAGAGCCATTCTGAAGCAGCTCTGCTAACTCAGCATCTCTCTCACCACATCAGCAGCACCACTCCAGTAGGGACAGACCGCCAGGAACTGTCCACTGCAGCATATTGTTACCACAGTCAACACTTCAGAAACAAATGCACAAAAATGCTGAAAAGAAAGCAAGAAAGAACTCACAAGTTTATGCTTATCATCTGTTACACTCACAGGGGGAAGCCTGAGTTTCATTGATTTGATTGAGCATCTTCTACATAATTTTAGGCCAAAGAGAGCCATAGCAGTGCAGAAGTAGCTGATAAATCAAAAGCAGAAAATTAGGAATTAAAGCTCAGTTCAGGCCTTTTATCTTTATTACCCTTCTTTATGTGCATATGGTAGGTGTTCAACACTTTCCAAGTCCGTATGATATTATTCCGTGCTTCAGGAGCTTTAGGGCTGTAGTCATCTATAAAAAGGCAACCTAACAGTTTCCTGTGGCTGAGAGTTGAATGTGTTATTTGTTACCAGCTGGTTCATGGTTAGATTGAGCCCAAGTCTTGGCATTAAGTGATCAGACCTACTTTAAACCATTTGCTTATGGGGTGAATTCACATGTAGAGAGAATTCTGGTGCAATATTTTATTTCTGACTTATGGCACATGACTCTTTTTTTCCTAAACCAATATTAAAACCAGAAACCATAATATGCCAAATGCAGACTGCATTTTTTGGAAAGTTGATACCAAACGTAACAGTAAATGAACCCTTTTGAAAGGTTAAAGTTGCTTTCATATAAAACATTTTCTACCAGGAAATGGAAGTGGAATGTTGAACTAAGCATTCAACTTGAAAGAACTGTGCATGGATTCCAATGGTTGCATTGTCCTTGAAAATAAGAAAAGCAAAAGGTTTTTATGAGAATAAATAGCTCTAGTTTCATAAAAAGGGTATTATGGTGATGAGGTAAAATGAATCCCAGTATTTTGGATGCTCCTTTTAACCTTCCAACAGCCCCTCCTTGTGCATTAAGCATTCTAGGGTGAGGTTTCACAGTATAGCTGAATTTAGCCAGCAGCTCTGCTGCCTTCATTTTTCCCAACATCCTCCCTTCCCTGGCATGCAGTTCTATTGCCTCCATTACGTCCTCTCTGACTTTCATGTGGCCCTTCAGTGAGCCTGGTTGGATTACTATACCAATAGAACACCGTTCATTTTATATTTATGCTGAGTTAGCTTTCTGCAAGCTGGTATGGTGAACCAGTCTTAGGGGTGACACAGATATCAGAGCTGCTCCAGAAGTAGTAATGGCTGAGAGCAGCCTTCCTAGATGTGCTCCATTCACTTGGGAAGCTTCAAATCCTTAAACTACCCATTCTAAATAATGTGATTGCCTCTTACAAATCTACATCTACAGGGCTCATTTGTTGATTGTGGACCTGTTACACTAGCTTCTACAAAAAGCTAATGGAAGAAAGTAAAAAGATCAAATAGAATTACCACTTATGGAAGCAAAGACAGTGAGCTGACAGATGCACTGTAGTGTGGTTGTGCATTCTCAGGAGCAGACACCTCTGGATGAAGGACAGAGATCCACGCATCTTCATATTATGTAATCAAAGAATGTCCTTTTCTGAATACAATTTTTTGCTTTGGGGGAAAATAAAAAGAAAGTCAATTTTACTTGGTTTCCTTGGCTCTCAATTTTGATTCCTTCATCATTCTGTAGGGGAAAAAAGAAAAAAAAAAGCCATTCAAATGAACTTGGCACACTGTTCTACTGCTGATTTGCCAGATTCCTCTGTCCTCGAGTGTGACACAGTGTTATTATTCGGTGTCCTGTGTTTAAAATCTGAAGCGACTTAACCTGGCTCTCTGCCACCCCACTTGCTGACGTGTTGACATCATGTAAATAATGCATAGCTCTGTGGCCACACTACTTTCATGCCACATGCTGAGAGAAACAGATGACACCTGCTATTATTATTAGCCACATCTTAGATACCTTAGGAACGTGCAAAAAGGGACATCAAAATTACTTCAAACATGTTGTGGTCTCCAGCTCCAAACTCCTTCATTAGGACTGAAAAGGAACCCATGCATCTACTGTGATTAAAACCAGAGACTGCTGATTTACATCTCACTCTTTAAAAGTTAACCATTCTAAGACTGTTGATAAATAACTGTATCTTTTGACTGACACAACAATTTCAACCAGCTAGGTATTTCTCTGTACACTACAGAAAAAGGGACCATTTTAGAAGAAATTTTACAGAGCAACAAAAACTCAGTTCCAAGCTGCAAAATTCTAGCTGTGTAATTAATTTCAGACACTGCCTCCCCTGCTAATGTTAGCCTGTCTACTTCTGCTCTTCTGATCTTGTCGAAATATAAACCTACCTATGCCATCAAGGCAGGCTCATGAAACCAAAATGAAATTGTGGTTTTCACTAAGGAACATTGCAAAGCAAAAGTTGACAGATACGTCACCTACATCTTACAGGATCATCTAAATGTCATACACTCTCAATCAAATTGAAAACAAGCTTGCTTGTCCCAGGACATATAACAAGGTTGAAATTTGATGTCTTGTATCAATGTTTCCCAAATATTGCTGCATATACCTTCCTTTCACTTACTTGTGACTGCCAAGCTGAGGGAGTGACCGGTTACACTTCATTTTTCCATGGTGTTTCCATGGAAAATTTGCTTGTCTTCATCATATCACTGCCCCTATGCTGTCAGAGCAAGGCCACAATATGAATTCTTCCTGTGAAAACACTTGAGTAAAGTGACTGTGAAGTCAGAAGGGACAATAAAATACAACAAACTTGAAAAGTAAAAAACATTTATAGTTCAGAAGCCTACTTTGCTGTGGAGAATTCACCTCAGTCTTCAATCTGAGGCCAGCACCCATGTAGGTACACAGCTCCCTACTGACTTTAGATTCTCAGAGCCATAAATAATAGAGTCTCTGGCTCTAAACCTCACAAATGTGCAACTAGAACATCATTTCTCAGGGAAAATCAGATATACAGCTCAAAATGCTTTGCCCAAGTAAATTCCTTTGGAAACTCTGGAAACATGCAAACACAAAAAGGAAAGGGAGGGGCTCTTTTTCAACTCCTATGAGACAGTCAGAGCACACAAATTTAGTTTATTTCTCCTTGAGGATGAATACATTGGACAATATTCCATACTTGTCCACATTGTTCAAAAGGATCAGCATTTTGAGTGTCCCAGACCGAGACCAATTCTTTCTGTTTTATCCATTAAGAAAACCAGGAATCTTGTGGTCTTTTTTCAAAAGAATGTCTTTGTCCAGAATCTTGCCTCAAAGATTTTATTTGCAGTATGTTATTTAGAAAAGAAAAGAGCGCTGGAATGACTTCCTAATTTCTTTACTAAATCTGTTCTCAATCTACTTTATTTCAAGCATTGTTACAGACAGTTCCTTACACAACATTCTACTCTGAAGCCCTGTAATTACACACAAGCTGGTCAAACTTTCGCTTGACTGGAAAAGAGTTGTAGTAACTCCATTAAATTGAAAAAAAAACTGGGGAAAAGAATAGGTTGGTTGAGAGGATAACTCATTTTGAGATGAAATTTCTGTTCTTACAGTTGCCCTGGTAATGTAGTTGCTTCTCACACAGAAGTGAGAAAAAGTATCTAGTGGCATTTTATACAGTTTTTGTTTTGCCCGGGGTTTGAATTTCACAAGGCTAACTAGATTGCCCTTGTCTAGGAAACCCTGGGGGTAATGCCAGATGGTGTCTGTATGCAAGCTAGAAAGAGTGAAAACTGGACAAGGGTAGTGGCTGAAAACCAGGGAATAAAAAACACTGCACTTGACTAATGGGTAAAATATAAAAAGTTAACACAAATTTATGAAGTGGCTCGACAGGGGAAATGAAATGTGCTTATCACAGGCAAAGTCTTCTGAGAGCACCATCAGCTTCAGAAAATCCTCCCAAAATCTTGTTGAGAGGTGTATACATGTGTATGCAATAATAAATTAGGTATTCCAAACAGGTCAATGCTAGACCAGTAGCAAGTAAAAATAGAACTTGCACATTCTTAGTAAGAGCTATCTTAGCAGCCCTGCCTGAATGGTAGACTATAAAAGCTCTCATTATACGGTAGCCTGACTTGACTATTTTCTCCACCAAAATGTTTTACTCAAGTGACTTTAAATGTCCAGGTAAGCTTCGTATTTTGCAAAGCACAATGTGCATCAACACAGAAAGCAAAATCTGGGTAAACGTGAGCTACTGACTACTGCAGGGTGTCTCCTTGGGAAGAAACATTGTGCTCTTCCTGTCATTGTGGTTTCCTCTCTCGATGGTAGAGGGGGAAGGAATGAGGGAAATAGAGCCTTTGCCACATTCAAAATTTCTTGCATTTTATCTGACACCCATATTTACAACTTTGAGCACATGTGGTTTCACCAACAGAAGGAAGACGGAGGCTGTGAGCAGCACATGTACATGACTTGTTTCGCGCAGTGGCTGTGAAGGGTGCTGGGAGCCAAGCTGGGCTAGAGGCAGAAGGGAGAGCTGGGGCTCACCAGTGGTGACACAAAGTGCTGATGGCACAGCAGAGGAAGCAGGGTGTGGGGGCAGATAGCAAACACATGGGCATTAGTCTGAATGGAGGTCAGTTGAGTTTCATTTTCCTGCTTGAGTTACTTGGAGAAAAATCTCAAACAGTACACAAAATAGTAGGGGAGGGACGGTTATACACATGACTATTATAGCCCCATCCTTGAACATTTCCAGTGATAAGCCACAAGTATTAACATTTTTGTTTCCACATCTAAAGGCACGCACTGTTCTACATGGAAGAGTAATCTTGGCTTGACTGTTTACAGTTCCAGTGTTATGCCCTCTCTTATCTGTTCACTTTGGCTAATGTGGCTTGATGATTTCATTCTGTGTTTTCCCTTTTCAATCATATACATCAGATAGCAGATATTCATACTTCCCTCCCACCACGTGACATGTCTTCATAATACAATGACAACGTGGCAGGCTTACTTTTGCAAAGAATCATCCTTGATCTGTTCTGGTTTTTCTTAGAAGTTAGCACTAATATTTACAGTATAAATCAGGAAATGCAAGGTACAGACAGTACTGTGGTTTCAGCGGTTAAATTCTGTGTGTCACATTTCTACAGAAAATTGGTACTCAGTCTGAAGATCAATTTGTTATTTAAAAGTTAATTCTGTGTCTGAAACAGCCTCTTTAAAACAGTTATGATATGTTATGGTATGACTGCTGCACTGGAAGACATTGTTGTGAAAGGAGACTGTGCTTGCAGCAGCATACTCAAAAACTAATAAAATATCATCTGTATTCTTTTACAGTATGTGTTGGGTTAAACAATGAGGAAATAAGAGGCTTATTAAAGTTGCACTGAAAAATAGGGAATCAGTTTCATTGAAAATGTGTTGAGGATGCTAGGCTGTAATTTTAAAGGTGCTCAGTGCTCCAGACAAAAGCCTATATAGCTTCTGTAAAGATCTTAGGTACATGAACTCCACTTCCTTCAGCCTCAGGTGGGCACCTTTAAACACTTCAAAACTGCAATAGGCATCTAATTGCATATTAAAGGGATAGACACCCCTAAAAACCTGGACCCCAGCTCTTGATGACAAGTGTTAGCCTGTCGGTTCACTTCGGTACTGAATACTGTATTGCTGCCTACTTGGCCACTAGGAGTAGGTCACCACCCATTTCAACAATAACTCGGTAGTAATGAATGGTGAATATCCCTCTTGGCCTCTATTTGAACTTGTGACACAGGCTAAACAGCTAACCATACCATTATAACCACACTAGCCCTCCAGTCTTACTATCCTACATACCTCTAACAAATAAATATCCTTCTGACAGTCTTTCCTCAGGCTTGGTATGAGTGATCTGATAATGTCCAGAAAATTCCTATGAAAAGACATTGTGAAACAGTTTTTCATTCTAAGATCTATTTTTTATTATATGTGTATAGATATGTATATATACACAAGTACTCATTTTGAGAGAAATGTAACAGCAATCTAAGCTAGGATCAATGTATCTAGAAACCACAGCAAAGCCTATACACTCTTGTTGCAATAAATAAAAAATTTAAAAAGTTTCTAACAATAAGTTCTGCTTTAAAAAAAGAAAAGAAGAAGAGGAATTTGTGCTTTTAAGATTAAAACAGTAAAAGACTCAGCAAGCCAAAATGCCTTCCTTTTCCATTCCAACTAAATCATACACTATTTGGGGTAGAAGTTTGGCAGGGCACTCTGTTAGATTATTCCTACATTGTGTTTGGACTGATTTCTTTATCCCATTTTGATAGATGGATGTCTAGCCTAGCCCTGAATATCTTCAGTGCTGCTGATTCCAAAGCTTCAGTTGGCAGCTGCTTTCCTTGGCTAGTAGTTCCCTGATATATAATCCTAATTTTCCTCTCACAATACTTAGGGCTATTTTTCTTTCTTCTTTTCTTTGTTGTTAACTAATGAGTATAACCAAACATTGCCTCTTTTTAGTTTCCTTTCCATTGTGGACAATGAGAGGTGTCACTTTAAATTTCCTGGAATTAATGTGATTAATTCTCTTGACATCATACTGTAGGTCTTATTTTGCAAGCCTGCTATCAATGTTCTTACATTGTTCAAGATTTAAGATTTGAAACAGTTTTTTTAAACAAAATATCTAGAACTAGTTTACAGTATATTTCAGCTGATGGCCATAAATGACCATAACTTTGACATTTTCTCTGCTTATTATATATATATTTCCATGGATTATGTTGCATAAAAGGTTAGACTAGATGGTTCTGTAGACCCATACAGAAAACATAAGAGCTACTAGAGCTGAAAAATATCAATGCTGCAAAAATAAAAACACTCATATTTGAGACAACAGTCAGACTAAATCTCATGATTCTCAAGAAATGAAACAGTAGGTCAGTAAGTGTTAATGACATTGAATTCAGAAGCTAGTCTCTCTGCAAGCACTACAAGACAGTTAAGTTTTATTTTAGAGAGAATAAAGACAATGTGAGAAAAGGAGCAGTGGGCTACAAATTAGCATGATGAAAAGCCACTGAAAAGGAGACACTTTGGGAAGCTGAAGAAGGGTTTGGAAACTGGCTGAAGAATTTTGGGGGCAAGTTCTTACATTGCAAAGCTACAGAAGATTATGTTAGTCATGCCATGCAAAGAAGTATCACTCAACAGCTACCCATGGCTGAGGATCCTGAGAGGAAGGAGGCAGAACTGTATCCTAAACGCAGAGAAAGATGCAACAAGCTATGTCCTGTGTTTCTTCTGCACATTTCTTACCTCATGGCAGTTTTTTCCTCAGTGTGAGCAGTTTTGTGCATTCTTTCCCAAGGTGTTCAGGCTTGTTCCTAGGTACAACACTGGATCCTGTATATCTTTTCTGGATAAATCCTATTGTCAGCATCAGAACACTTAAATCTTCTGGTGGAGCAAGCCCTGGGTAAGAGTTTCATAAAATCACCAAAAACAAGCCCCTTATCACTCCAGCGGTCTCACCAGACTCCTATTTATGTTTTTGAACATTTGGCTAGAAGTGCCCTAATTGGTCACTGCAGCTCCAGGGATCAGACAGTAGGATGCACGAACATACACAGAAAGGTGAATCACGATGGTATGACTCTGGGAGTCTTTTCTATTAACAGGATGATCACTTGCTGTGTTTGCTCAAGCTTCTCAACACATCTCATCCACATCAAACATGCTCACATGACTAACAGGAACCTTTCCACAGTGTCTCCCATGCAGACATTAATCTCATTTGCCAAATAATTCTCACACTATCCTGGCATATGTGTCTCTAGTTATGACGTAATCATTTACATTTTGTCAGTAGTTACACAGTGCAAATGTGCCATTACCATCCAAATAGATTTGACTATTCCTCTAGCTCAGTTCCAACCATGAGAAATAATTCTGTCAATTCAAATTATTCAAAAAACTGCTTTATCTGGGTATTCACTGCTTTTAGTGACAATCAGATAAGTTGTTTTACAATAGGAATGTTCTGAGCACTGAGTAGATAACTCCCAACAGGCGCAGAGCTGACCTCATTCGCCAGGTAGCTTTTAGCCACTACACATTTGCTGTGAACCTCTTAATCCCTGCATATGCATCTGGACCAGTGACACTTATTTCTGCATCACGCTATCCCCTATCATCAAGCTGTGCATTACCAAGTTCTTTTCATGATAGGGCCGTCACTTCTAGTACGTGGAAAATGTGGTTCCTTTTTTAAATAAAGGAAGTCTGAGTAATTCTGTAAAGCCAAGAAGACTGAACTCTATGTACACGTTAATTCCAACAACTTAAATCATTTTGGCTTTTGCAGCTCTGACATCCAAACTAACCTTACTGAACTCACAAGCAAGCTCCAAATTCACTACTGAGCACTACTACTTATATAGCAATGTTTGTATACTCTACAAACCCTTTGGCAGCATTGTTTCCACCAATGAGCCACTAGACTCAGTCTGACAATGAGAAAAGTTCTGCCTTACTGAAACTGCCATCTTTCATTTATGTTTGCACCTTCTGCTGGCTTGCTGTGGTGTGCCACACACCTAATTCACTATCAGATTCTGCAGGGGCAGTCTTTGATGGAGGTGGACAGGCCTGCTCTCTGGTGGCACCATTCACATTGATGTGCAGTACAGAGCAATGCCACTTTAAAATAATTCCTGCATAAAAGGTTTACAAGACATTATTATATTAGGACAGCAAGCAAAGTAGTGAGATACCTCATGCTCTTGGGCTGAAGAGCAGTTGCTCCTACTTCTGTATCTCATTTAAGAAGGATCAAGTCCTGCTTTGAAAGAAGCATAAGACTAGAAAACTTGTTAACATGAACACATACTTGAATCCACTAACTTAAGTGAAAGCAATTGCTGACAACAATGCCTTAAATTACCAGGCTGTTTATATAGCTGGGATTTTAACAGGACTTAGTCTAAACCTGACTCGGAACCGTTTAAGTCTACGGTAAAACTACAGACAACTGCAGAGGGAGGCTGAGGCCTCACCAAGAATTTTTTAAAGGATTTTTAATCTTTCACCTCTCTGCTTTAGAGCATTCTGTGAACTTATACACCTCAGAGGTTTTATATAGCTGGTGAGTAAGCTAAAACTTATGGGAAATAAATAATTTGTTCTACATCACAGAAGAAATCTGTGTCAGAGATAGAACTTGTGTTCACAGAACCATTGCTATCCTGCTCCTCTCTGTGGCACAGGAGTCTTCTCATTGACCTTTCAGTCCCACAGGGCAGAAATGACAGTACCAGTAAGTGAAGGCAGGTCAAATCTCTACCAAAGAAAAGTTACTATGATTATACTTCTAGCACTACAGTGTTCATTTCCTTAATACTAAACAGAAGATAATACTCTAAAGCATTCATTATGGCTTACTCAGGCTGAGTTTAGGTTCTCAGTGCACCTCAAGTACAGACCACAGGAGATGTGGGGAAAAAAAAAAATCCTTAACATTTCATCAGATTATTTTCAACAGTCATGGTTAAATATTTAACACAACAAACAATAGACAGAAGTATAAAGAAAATGTTTCATATTTCCTTTCTATTTTATCCTATTTATAACAACTTTTATTTTATTCTTTATAACAAATATGTTCTTCTCCCTGAAATGCTCTCATTCCCTCTGAAAAAAAAAGAACAAAATTAAATAAAACAATCCAGAGTATGTAAAACTGAAGCTGATCTTCAGCATGTGATCTCTGATAAATGTCAGCTCTCTGGAAAAATGAAGAATCTGCAGTAAAAACAATAATAATTTAAAAAAAAAAAAAAAGAAAAAAAAAAGAAAAAAGAACAAAACCAGAAATCAGACAGTGACAAAATGGTGTTGAGGCAGACTTCAGGAAATATATTTTCTTTTCCAGTGTTACATTCCAAGATATTTTTAAAGCACAGATATTGAAAGCAGATTCCTATACAATTCTTAATCAGTTACAGTAGCCACTGGAGTTAGTGGTTCCTAACATGTGGCAAATATAGAATATTTCTAATTCAAGTCATGTCACGCTGGTATTTTACCAGCATTCCTTGTGCTATTGTTACACTCCCACTAGTTTCACAGCATTTGATTCTTTTGGAATGCAAGACCATAGCATGTTCCTTTCTGATTTTAACAGCAAGCTGTACAGTTGTAATAATCATGTTTTTTTCCATCTCAGTATCTCAAAATAATTTACCCTCACCTCTCAACTTTGTAGATAGAGAAACTGCAACTCCTAAATCGCGAGGCAACTCTCTGGGTTCATCCAGCAGTAATCTCATTGTGGGGCCTAGAGTGGAAAATCAGCAAAAAGCTGAATGGCCTATACTTCAAAGAGCCTCTCTGGTTTCATAAACAAAAGACTTACCCCTGCAGTGGCCAGGGAGAGGGATGCTCCACTGGAAATGGTCGCCATGGTCCTTTCACTGTCCCTTCACACTGTGGTCCTGGAGAGGAAGGGGCACAGTGAGGCAAAACCTGACATGACTGCTCCCACATGCAAGCCGTGACCCACCACATGGCACCACATGCAGATCCTTGCTCTGGAACTGGCATCAGATTCAGACATGAGGAATCATCATGCATTGGGATGGGACTATAAGCCTTGTTTATAGAAGATATAAAAACTATTACTCATTATTACTTAGTGAAACTTACCATATGTACAAAACATTAAAATAAGCCACATTAATAAAGTATAATTAGATAATTAGTAGTGCTAAGGATACAAACTAGAAAATCACACATTTTCCTAAAAATTCAGTTTGGGAACAACAAAGCATAATTATTAAACCAGACATGAAAAATAGTGATGAGTGAAAGACATGAAATCCAAAAAAGCTGCTAACTATGCTACAAAGTTGACCTACTATTTTATATACATACAAAAAGAATTCACGTGGATTTTTTTAAATTAATTTCAAGTTAATCTGAATCTGTACTTTTCAAAACTACTTTTCTTTACATCTCCAGAAGTTAGAAAGCTCAAACCACCACCTGACCAACAGTAGGGAAAGGTTCATTCCAGGACTCACAATGTCAGTTATCTGCATCCTGTGTAAAATGCAATACAACAGAGGGTTGACTTATCACTTATCTAATACAAATGCTACAGGCAAGCTCAACTCTTTGAAATAACCTTCCTACCTTACAACACTTATTCATGAACTGCAAATGCAGATTTCACTTATCTTATTCTAAAATAGGAGTCCCTGTAGAGCAAGATTAGTATCTGGATTTAAAAAAAGACAATTTTTAACAAAAATATCTTTAAAAATTAAAATGCTAGATTAAAAATTAGACATTTGATTAAGATGATCTGATATTTGTGAAACCTCACCACTGTAGTAACAAATACACAATTAGGAGAATTTGGATACTCTCTTCTTAGTGTATCATCAAGGAAATTTACATCAAGGAAATTTACAAACAAACAATCCCTAAACTAACACTGCCCACTGCCCTTCCCAGCTCAGTGCATTTGGTTTCTTGCAAGGACACCAGCAGTATATTTAGCACCAGAGTGGCAATAGGGGAGGTTGGACTAAAAGAGCCGTATTACATATCGCAGGTCTCATATTCCCACTCTTGTGCTGCTTCTGGATTTATGACCTGCTCATTTTGTGGTTTCGTTTGAAGCAATTTGACAGACAACTGCTTCCCTGCCTAAAACTCAATAACAGCTTTAATGCGATATACTACATGTGTGGGCAAGGAAGGAGTGAAAGATTTCCCCAGAAAGTGATGCTATTTTTACAAAAGAAAGCAGTAGAAGTTTTTTGGTGTTTTTTTTTCTCTCTTTTTAAGTCAAAATGGACAGATGAAGTAGAAAATGAAAGGGGAATTAACTGCAAGTACTGTAAGTGCAATCATTGATTGCTGCATATATTCAACCCAATTGTAATGCTGTTCTGTAGAACAGGTGAAGACTTAAAAACAGAGTTATAAAGACACTGTTGAAATACTAAAAGCTAGGATATTGCTGCTGACCGCAGAGAGCAAATTATAATTAAGTACACATCTTTCTGGGAAGCTTGCCAAGGAAAAGCCAGGGAGAGGCAGTCATCATTGTTGCTTTGACTATACTAGGGAGAAATGGAGATCTAGCTGCTGTAACTCTCACCAACAGAGCAGTTGCTCTCAGAGCACAAAGCAAATTAATGCTGGTAGGACAAATCAGGAAACCAGTTCAGAGGAGTCATCCAAAGCACAAAACCAGCAATGCTTCAGCGCTGTTGGCTTTATCAGCTCAGCACTGGGGCAAGTACACCACTGCTGGCTGTTGGTGAAGCACAGCAACTGTTGTTTTGGGTTTGTTTGTTTGTTTCTATTGCACAGAAACAGCTTCCCGTAAGAAAGACAGAAAAGCAGGTGAAAAAGAATCATAGAAGAGTTCAGATGTAGCCTTATGGCAGGACAAAACAAGGATATTGTACAAGAAAGGTCTGAGCATGGACTTTGATAAGGAGTTACTGAGGAAGAGCCAAAAAGAGTGAGGTATAGTGGTAACAACAAAACTAAATCAAGAATATTTGTATAGAGCTGAATTTCTTCAGAAGGAAAAGGAGAGGGAAAGGTAGTAACACTGGCTACACTATAGCCTGTAACAAGAAAAAGATTAGAGGGATTGCAGTCTACAACACCCTATACTGGACTCAAAATTAAGATTTGTTGTACTACATGACATGAATTGAGGGGAAGGATGAATGGTAAAAGCTAACAGGAACAGCAACAGGAACAGACAACCACCTACATTATTTTGGTACTTCTTTGACTCCTGATCCAACAAGAAACAGACTATTCTGACATTTTAGTTAGGTCAAAATGTCTTCAGAAGTTCTCTACTAGCCTTCACAGGTACTCATCCTTCCATACTTAATATCAGAGCAGATATGATTGCCATCTGCAGCCTCAGCACGGTCGCAGTGTTGATGCACTTCTGCCACTGTAACTGTAAACAAGTGGGGTTTTGCAGCACCAACTTCTATTGTAACCTGGATAGAAACTTATCTCAGCAAATGCTTTACTGCTTGTCTTGTTTTGTTTAGGATCCATTAGCTCCAGTTCTTGTTTCTTTCAACTGGGTTGCTACAAGATCTCTCTTCTATAATTCTCATTATCATTTAAACACGCAAAGCTATAGTTTACTAAACACCATAACTTCGACTCCTCTCCACACGTTACTTAAGCATAGCTGTATGTCTAGTTTTGGATCAGAGACTTTACGTTCTTCTCTCTCTGTGAGGTTAGTCTCTCCTGCTGTGAGAAAATCCTGGGAGTACCATCTTGTACAATTTCCTGAAATCCTCAGTAAGCAAAGAGCATTCATACCACTCTCATCATCTCTTAGCCTCTCACAGGGCATCAAGGCTGCGCCCAGCCATGGCTAATCCTAAAAATTTAACAAGGAACAAAACAATGCAGATGCAAAGGCCCAATTGCAGCCATCATGTTTATGGGTGAGTAGTTTTCTCTTACCTGGGGGCTGATGAGTTTGATCCACAGGTCTCCTCCGGGGAGATTTCCTTTTCTTGTTCCAGCCTCTGCCAAAATGTCAGTGGCAGCACTTCGCAAGGGTCTGTGGTCCAAATAAAGAAATGTCATAGGCACACTGCAGAAGCCAATCTCATTCATTAGTCCAAGGTCTCCTTTTACCTCAAGCAATGTTTGATAATGAAGAGAAGTTTTAGACCTAGAATTTACTTAAGAACTTAAACCAACATTTCCATATGGTCTCTATAAACCTGTAATCCAGGAACAACAATTGAGGGTTTAACAGCACAAAAAGCAGCATCATCAGCCTCTCCCTCTCAATGACCTGTATTAACGCTGAGTCTCAAATCACCTGGAAAAACAAGACCATGGTGAAAAAGTAATCAGCCCTGATCTTAATGAACATTTGTCTGTGTGGTATTATCAGAGAGTTGGGAAGTTTGAACAATTTTTGCACAAATAAAGGCAGCATTAAAACCTTTCTGAAGTACTCAAAGTACACAAGGAACATGTGCTTTGCTGCTTCCTAGCACTAACCTCTCCCATGAGCCTCAGCCAATCTGACCAGGCAGAAGGCTGCAGGACTGAAGCAGAAATGGATTAAAATATGCATGGACATGCACGTGTGTATGTGTATACACAGGCATTTCTAAATATGTGCTAAGGAAAGAAAGGATGCAGAGAGGACTCTAAAAGAGTTTTGATGCAGGGCAGGTTAAAGGAAGTCAGGGACAACAACTCTGGATAAACCAATCTGAAGTTAAAAAAAAAGGAAATGATCCTTCTTGATGAAGGGGTTTAGAATCTGTACAGATGCATTGTGCAGGAAAAGGAACTTGATAATAAAAGCACTCTGATGTGGTGTTTACCCCAAAGCAAAATGAATTAAAAATAAATACACATCCACAGAGCTTAGGCGACTCTGGTGCAGCTTGAATCACTACAGAGTACCACAAGAATTTCTGGGACTTGCTCAAAATCAGTCTCCTTGAGATTATTTGGGATTGCTGTAACCAGCTACTGGACATTTGTGTCTCTTCAGTAGTTGTGTATACTGGGAGTGGGAGGTAGCATCTGTGGGCAACAAAGCTGTGCATTAGGAACCAGTCATTTCAGGAAAATTACTGCCTTGAGCCAGGATCCATATCACACCCATTCTTTGTCAGGTTCTTCTCTTCTGCTTATTAAGGCTGTTTGCATGGATTGCTACTGTCCCAAAGTCACACAAACTGAAGTCCTCTTGTTCTTACTCATTTGGGCTACTTTCTTCCAGTCCACTACAGCTGTCAGTCAGGGTGCGATCTCTTTGAGATCAACAAATGAGCCAGATGCGTAGTTCAATGGCCAGACACTTCAAGTCATAACAAGCTAGTGAAGCGAGCTAATTTTGCTTGCAAAAGAATTAGCCTTTATTAGCCACTAATACCACTTTTTGCCCTACGTAGCCCTTTAACCAGCTGCAGTTCCATTGACATCACATTTTGGAAAGGTTACGAATGGCATGTCTGGATTGGGAAAGCTCAGAGGGCTTTCTAGAGCAGCTACCTCTTACTAGTACAGCAGAGGAACGGTGAAACTTAAATAATCACACTGTAGACATGCATATGGGATTTATCCCACAAATCAGACCACAAATTATGCAACACATTTTTGCCTGTGTCTGATTTCTATTGTATGTTAAATAGGTACGCATATAGATGTGCAGTATACAGCATGCATATTAATAATTAAGGACAGAGAACATGTACAGAATAGCAAAAATGCACCTATATGTGCCATATATATAGTCATGTATGTGTGTGATCATGTTCAGTCATGGTTTTGGAATCAGTGACTGAATTATTACATTGTGTTTTTCTGTCTTCTCTGTTTCTGTAGAACTGAGGAGATAGTCTCATCAATAGCCTGGATGCACTCATAGACCCTAACTTCAGATATATTTTATATGAATCACTATGATTTATAAAACCCCACTAAAGCCAGTGTAATTACAATTTTTCTTGTGATAGTCTCAGACTGAGCTGCGACCTTGCAATGTTGTGATACTGCTGTAGATTGGAAATCAAAATTAACCTGTTGATCTAAAAAGCTAGTAAAAAAATCAAATATTTTTTAGTCGACCATGGCACTGGATCCCAACCAGCTAAATACAAACTATCTTGATTTCATTTCAAAGGATTCAAAGTCCAAGTCAGGAGTGAAGTTATTTTCTATTCTGAAGAATATCTAAAGAAACAAAAGCATGAGGAAACTGTACAGGTCATCTGTGCTGAGAGGGAGAAGAGAAAAAAATTCTCGGAAGAAAATAACAGTGTACTAAACAAACCCCTTGCAACTTTTCATTAATCATAGCCTGGCTTCATAGAAGAAGGGGAAGGGCAACTGTCACAGGATCTCTTGAGGTATTTCAGTGGATAACCCAAACCAGTTGCATTTTTCAGTAATCGTAATGACAAAAAGATACATGAAGGCAAATAATGCCTAAAATGGAGTAAAAAGGCCAGTAAAGGAAAAGCAGAGACATAAACTTACTTACTTTCAGAGCTGTCTACCTCAGAAAAGGGATCTGGACCTCTGCACACTTGGAATGTGCCTCAGCCACTGGAAGTAACAGACTCGCTGTATCAAGAAGCATAGCATCACCACATCTCTCCCATAGCAGCAAGTGGACTCCTAACAGCTGGACCACAATTTCAGCCCCATTCACCTTTTTTTCCCTCGAGATTGTATAATAAATAAGGAGGAAGTCCTGAAGGGATGCATTTCTTCTGGGATACAACACTAATGATATACAATGAGTTCTGGTATAGCTAGGATGTTCAAAGTACTTTAAGCCCAAACAGAGAAAAAAAGAACAGAGGAGTTTGAATAATTTCCTCTATTGTAAGTGACCTTTTCCATGGGTCAGATGCATGACTAGCAGCATTTCTAATATCAATTTTCGATCATTTAGAAATCTAGAAAATCTTCCTTGGGACCAAACTGGAAGTTCTGATGGACATATTTGAGTATGAAGCACCTAAGACAGAATTAAACAATGATTCACCTTTAATAGGTGGGAGATAAGAAAGTAAGGGAGCCCTTTCTTTCCAAGAGCACATCAGAGCAGAAGAAGCCAACATGACCACACTTTAGGCTGCACCAAGGGAAAAAATAAATACATTATGGACAGGATGAGGAGCGGAATTCTTTCTCCTTCTGCCACATGCCAGCTTGGCTTAGATAAGAAAACCATAGGCATGCATCTTATTGTGGGTTGAAACAAAGAACATTTGTCCTTGCCTTTCCTTCTGATCTTATTCTACAAAGTGCATTACAATGGATTATTAGCCTGGAAATCATGAATGGTTGCAGTTGCAATCAGTCCCTTTTTATGACTAGAATTGATGGGTTCCTGCAGAGTATGTAAAAGAGTAACCCCTTAAACATTTCTCCTGCACGGTGCAGGAAAAGTTAAGAATGCAGGAGACAAAATCCCACTAGATAACAGCTTATACTGCCCCAAATAGATCTGAATAACAGAGCAACCTGCCTGTCCTCACACCTCACTTGCCACTCCTGGTTACTGGTGCTGCCCAGAGAGGGCAATAATGATGGAGAAAGTCATGTACAGGTAAAGCTGCAAGGAAATACCTACCTTGTTAATTAAAGGGTGTGTGTGGAAAAGGAAAACATCCTCCTTAAGAAAACAAAAACAGCAAACAAACAAACCCACCAGATAACATAGTTAAAACTAAGGTGAAGGCAAACATGCTTTCTAACAACGCAACCCCTACAGCCGAGCCACACAAATACCATGCCTACAGCAAAGACTGACCCTGAGAGTACATGCTATCCTAGTCAAAATAAGTGTCATCTGCACTCTGTGATGCTGCCAGGGATACTGGCAGCCTCAGCAAGTTTCTGAATTTGATGCATCAGGAGTTGAGTTGCCATTGACCTACATGGAAAAGACAAACCTGAAAGGAGGGATTATGACTGGCACAGGCAACCTGGATTAAATCTGCATGATGTTTAAAAGAAAAAAAAAAAACAGGCTCTGATTTTTGTTTAGATTTCCTCTCCCCTTTCCAGCAGAGTTTTTGTTACTAAATAGAGGAGAACCATGTCAGATCTCACACAGAGCCAGCGCAGCACAAGAAGGGGAGTCAGCACTAAAGCAACTTTATGGATATGTTCTTTCAAATGAAATAAAATCTTCCCCAGCATTGAAGCATTTCTGCGGGTCCCAAGGCTTTCCCAGATTCTCATATTTGTTGCAGTTACCTAAGGACTTCTTTTAAGGGACATCTTGAAAATTGCAGCAGTGTGGATCCGTCATAAACCACTGGTCACTGCTGAACATTGAGCACAGCTATGCTGGGAGATAGAGTGACAGGGAGGGATCCCCTTATAGAATCATAGAATCATTAAGGCTGGAAAAGACCTCTAACACCATCTAGTCCAACGATCAACCCATCCGCACCATGCCTACTGAGCTATTTCCCTCAGTGCCACATCTACATAGTTCTTGAACACCTCCAGGAACAGTGCCTCCATCACCTGCCTGGGCAGCTTGTTCCAACAACTTACCATCCTTTTGGAGAAGAAATGTTTCCTAGCACCTAACTTGAACCTTCCCTGGTGCAACTTGAGGCCATTCCCTCTCATCCTATCACTGTTACATGGGAGAGGATGTCAACCCCCACCTCGCTACAACCTTCTTTCAGGCAGCTGTAGGGACTCCCCTGAGCCTCCTCTTCTCCAGACTGAACAATCTCAGTTCCCTCAGCTCCTTCTCATAAGACTTGTGCTCCAGACCTTTATCTCCCATGCAGTCACCCCCTGGACTCACAACACACAGTGGTTAAACTGGGGTGTGGAGTGAAGGAATTAAAGTCACATGAAATCTCTGCAGAGAGATGTCCCCCTGCCATCTCCCAGTGTAATAGGTATTCGCTCCCAGTGTGTTCAGGGAACACATCAGATTATAAAATACTGAAGCCTCATGATTACATCATGTTCATGCTGCATTATCATGGTGCTCCTGTGACGCTGACTCTGTCATGAATTGTTCAGTAAGGGTGCTTTGGCAACAGTTTTGTGTTACAAGGCTTCCTGCCTGTTTCAGGCCCTATCCTCCTGCTCCTTGCAACTATTAATAAAGTATCCCTTCCTCCAGCTGTGAGATCAGGCTTTGCAGACTGTTTGTAAGCTATTGTTGCACTTTTAACAATTAAGCCTTCACAGCTTACACTTCATTATTTTCTTCCCTTGAATACAACGTGCATTTTTGAAGGAGCTATTTCAGCTGACCTCTAGCCCTAAAAATAGGCATTCAAAAAGCAAAAACCTACAGGCGTGCTTCCAGGATTTTGTTGTTGTTGTTGTTGTTAAATTCAGTGCCAGTATTTCTTTCAAATGAAATTTATTCTGCAACACAAATAGCCCTGCTCTGTATCAGCAAACAGGAATGTGAGGGAAAAGGTGAGACTAAACCAATTATCCTAGCAGCACCCGTGCTCATGGCACCATTTAAAAGCCTATCCTACTGCCTTGGCCAGCTCCGGAAAGATGGAATACATTGGTTATGTACTTATTATAGTACAAGTTTTGTACCTGTTGCTCCTATTCCCCATAGGGTGCAGTCAGCCCCTATCTCACCACAATCTTAAGACCACAATGAAAACTCAGATAAAGCTCCAGAGTGGTGGGGAGGTAACAGCAGAAGCACAGAGCTGGGGCTGCCAGCTCAACAGCAGGGAACATGCTCTGAGCTCCAGTACCACCCTGCCCAAATCTGCTGGTCTCAGTTCAGCAAGCCAAAGGTCAGACACTGAAATTATGGAAAGAGAACAAGGATTTTGACTGCATTCTTTTTCACATCTTTCATTTTTCCTTCCTGTATTGATGCACCACAGAGAACCAAGATGACTAAGATTTGTGCTCTGTCCTTCTTTAAAGCCTCCTCTAAAATTTGCCAGTTTGGGTCCTTTAAAAAAAATAGAGGCACTCAAAATAAACAATCACTTTGAAAATCTTGGCCTATATCCCAGTAGGGAGTGAATCTAGTCACGTACACAACCACCTCCAAACTACACAAAAATGAAGCATTAAAATAGTAAAACCACGACACACACGATGGACACAAAAAACTTGGTGTGATGCAGCAGCTAAGATCATGTAGCTCTCACTTATCTACTTCAATCATAATTGTTCATTTCTTGGTTTGTTAGCCCCTGCCATGAACCAGAACCAGTGATTTTAACAGCAAACCAAAACAGTTCCATTGAGATTAAAATTCATGCAGTCAGAGCCATTACTCTGTTTTACCTGTGCTGCTTCCTCATCCTTACTGTATGCCCGAAGCATGGATGTCCCAGATTTCTTTTCCTGACTGTTGTCACTTCTGTCTTCCTTGGGTGACTCCATCTTCCAGTGGAGTTGTTACCTCTGCAGTTCTGCTGTCATTTTTTGTTTTAATGTGAATGTTAACCTGGACACAGAAAGTATGCACTTGGTTAGTATTCTCTTCTTTAAGTGTACTCAATAACAAAATCAAAAAGCATGGCCAGAAGTAGAAGGAAGTGTCAGTTCTTGAACAACAAAATCACTGAAATAGAAAGTCTTATAAGCCAGCTCTGGACCACAGAGCACAATGTAAAAGATCCTAGATTAATCTATTTTCTCTGTCTATGATGGAAAAAGGAAGGAGAGAAAGAAGGAAAAAAAAGGAAAATAATAGTAATAATAATAATCCTTGTCCACTGTTATCAGAATTAGAACTTCAAAAAAATGATGACAACTTAATCCTATGTAATACTTGGGTATTCAACAACTTTTTTCATAAGCTGGAAATAATAAGTGAGTACCATCTCCTTCAGGTTTCTTTTAGAAAAAAAAAATCTAATAAATAAATCTTTGAGAGTATTTTGGGAATAAAATTCATTTTTTTTAGTATCTATTAATTGAAAAACTTTGTTTCAGTTTTCTGTCTTATTTTCCTATTGCAGGCCATTTCTCATGAGTTATACGAGGGACTGGCTTGTATCCTTCATCCTCTTCTAGGGTTCAGTGACAGCTGCAACACATCAAGCTACTCAAAGAGAACTAAGATTCTGCTGCTTAGTGGCAATTACCAGTTAGTGAGATAGCTCAGACCAGCAAAGAGATTAGCAGTAGCAGAGACATCAACTATAAATTGACTAAGGAAATACACCACAAACTGGAAATGCAGAATTGACTCAAAAAAAAAAAAAAAATCCCAAAAATGAAGGCTCAAAGGAAGAAAAAGAAGGGAAAAAAAGCACAATGTAAAAAAAAAATTAAAAGAAAGTTTGAGCTTCTGGATACACAGGTATCACAACACTGCTGTGATGCAGGAGAACAGGCCAGTTAGCGTACAGAACTGGCCAACACATCTCCTAATGTCTCCAAGCTCTGCCACTGTATCTTTACAGAAGTGATTTTTGATTGCATTTGAAAGGCGTAATAGCATAACTACTCTCTTCAACAAGATGTGTAACTCATGTCCAGATGATACCTTAGTGATCCTCTTTAGAGTCAGAAATGACCGAGAGAACTGAAAAGTGGAAACATGTAAAAAGTTGTACTGGATCCCATTTTTTCTGAGCTGTTTGTCCGAATAGCACATCCTTCTTCCTTTAACTGTATGGAGTAGCTCTTGCTACACACTGTAGCTGTTCCATCACATTGGACTAGCTTTTCTCCAGCATGTTTTAATGTTATCTTAATTGTGAAGCAATATTTTTAGATAGAAAGACAAAACAAACTCACGAGAAAAGCTTTCAAAAATAAATACTCCACTTGTGTTTTGTCATTGTTTTCTTCACACAGACCAGATTACTGCACAATCCCACTTAGCACAAGAGCTGAAGAGCTGGACCTGAGAGGAGCCAGCCAACCCACGGAAATGCCCACAGTTCTCTTGAATAATCTGCAAGATGGTCAGCAAAAACAATAGCTGGATGAGAATGCAGCTTGAAGCTGGGCAGAAAACAAGCTAGGTGTGCTCTGTCTCACATGCTGTGCTAAAGAAAACTAAGTGAGCAGGCACAGACAGGTAGAAGCATCCTTTCCTCCAACACTGCCCAAAACGATCATTATTACAGCAGCAGAAGAGCCCTTGCTTTCACTCAACACTGCTCCACGGCATTTGCAGACTGCACACTCCTCAGCTACAAATAGCAGAAAAAGCAGATTTTTTGTTCAACAAGCATATGACGCATATACCATGAAAATTTGTTGCCTTATGTACTCGCTCCTCCTAATAACCGGAAATTTTCCATCTTCCTGTACAACAGGCAGGGAGTTCCACAAGCCCAACCACAGATGGCATGCTCAACTGCATGATATGGTTGAAATCTGGGAGGCCATTTGGAAGAGCCCACAACATCCTTTCTGAAGCACAAGCTATGTTGTCCACAGGCAAAAGGCAGGCAGGGTCTCAGTGCCAGGGTACAACAGGAGCCTGCATGCAGAACAGCCCTTATCAACAGCAGGCTCTGGGACTTGCAGAGTTGGAGCAATGAAGCCCAAAATATATCTATGCAGAAGGAGCAACAAACTTTCCACCCTGATGAAAGCACAATGAGGAAAATCTTTCCGGCAGATTCACAGCTGGTTTCAATCTACAGCCTGAGCATATCTAATGGACCGCCTTTATCAGAGAAACTCTCAAAGGGTTCTGGCTGCTACCGAGGGCAGTTTGCCACTGTGCAGGCCCTGCAACAAGAGTCAGAGAGGACAGAGTGTACTCCCAACATGAACTGAGGCATGCAGTAATAGAGACCATCTGCACCAAATCCCAGCCCTGCTTGCACCTTTATTCATCCATCTCAGCTTCTAAGATCTTACTGAAGTGAATGTAACTGTCCTGTTAACGTATCAGGAAAACATAAAACATCTCTCTCAAAAACCATATTTTTTCACTTGCTCTCCGCCCATGTGAGCACAGAAAGTATCACCTGGTCTCAAAAGCCCCTGACTGAAACCCTCACTTCTCTGAAGATGAAGCAAGTTTTTTATTAGGAAAGGTTAAATGAAGCTACCGTGTTCAGTGAGCCCAGGACCTTTACCTTTTCTTACAGCAGGTACCACTGACAGAAAAAGTTCAAAACCCTGCACCCATTTCAGAAAATCGGCGTTAGGGACTTGTTGAGAAGCTATTGTGTGCATGTCATGTAGTAAGTAAAAAGTACTTCAAATATACATGGCTTTATTTTTCCCCCAAGTGGTTTACAGATTTGTCCTGGGACAATAGAAGTTTACAGGGAAGGGGGAGATGTCTGTGATTAAGAAGGCTTTCAGCTCTTCTTCCTACAGATACCCTGTGGATATTGCTGTATTCTCCAGAATCTGAGCTTCCACTTGAAAAACAATGAAGTTTCTAGCCCATCTGGGTTTGCGGAAGCAGAATGTAAACAGATGTACTGTTGTCTTATTTTAGAAGCTGTAGCAAGCCAAACTGAAACAATAGCACTAAGAAACGTCAACTGCTCCCATTCATCTCAGTGGGGTGGGGTGTTAACTTTGAAGCCTAATTGTGACCACTTTAAAGCCAACCTTTTAACCACTTCACTGCTGCCACCACACCAGAAACTCAAAGTAATGAACTTACCAGCCTCTGTATTTGTATGCATTACCGCGAGCTCTCCCACTCACTTGAAAAGGCATTACAATCGAGCTAGTCTGAATATTCTTGCACTTAAGAAGCTAGCTGAATGGTTTGCTACTGTCTTTCAAAATTAGGGTCAAAAGAAAGTAAAGGGTGAAAGGTTAGCTTCATTGTTGATGCTCTCAAAAGTGCAACAACTGAGATTTCATGCTTTTTGCTTTGATCAGGGTGCTCGGATGGCCCTTCATTTCAAGTCTTTTTACCTGTTGTCATTTGATTCCTGACATCACACTGTTGGGTTGAGATGTCAACACCATCACCATGGCTCTACTCTGGCCATCCACACTAGGTACCTTACCTAACTAAAGCTAAGATGCATCAAGAAGTCCTGAACATGGGCCAGCAGCTCAGCTGGACTGAAACAGGAAGGGGAACATCACCCAAGTGAGCGGGATGGCAGATAAGAGAAAAGTATTACTCATAGTATAAAGGAACAGAAGAATCATCAAAAGACCTTGAACAAGCAGCTGGGACAAAAGTAAGGTCTCTAGCTCAGGAAGAGCCAACTGGAAGAAAGCAAGGTGGAAGGATTGGCATAACCTGTATTTACAGCAAGATAAATCCTTGATTGCACATTCTCATTCTTGAATAAAGATGTCTTTACATGGTATGGTATTAAATCTGTATAAGAATGCCTACGTGTGGTATGGAATAGGGTTATTCTGGTGGAAGGGGAAACTTTCCTGTCTACACAATGCCTAGGTGTTTGTGGAAACAAAGCCCTAATTCATGCAGTTCAGGTTCTTTCACTTGCTTCAACAGACAATGCTCTGATCCTGTTGTTAGTAAGTTATGAATGCACAGTCCTTTCACATGTAACTTCCACTGCAAGCTGGGCATCTAGGGGGGTTTGGAGTTCGTCTTAGCTAAGAAAAACACCAAATGCAAAATTCTGTGTTATCAAATGTTAGTGTTTGCTAAATTTCATTCTGTAAACCATAACAGAATGTTGGTAGATAGAAAAATGAAAAGAAATTTCTGTTTTCACTCAAAAGCCTGCGAACACCAACTTCACGTGCAAAAGGTCTGGTTGGGAGAGAATAACACGTTCATTTTCTACTGACTTCAATCAGCTGCAGCAGGGCGATCAGCTCCCTGCAGAAGGTGCTGAATATGATCACGTGCACTTTCACAGAACTGTCTGAGGGTTACTGAACACATTTTCTGCAGATGTTTAGAAGTACAGAACAAAAGCAGTTGAAAACAGGCTTGGTAAGTTTACAGTTTTACTTTATCACTGGGTTAAATTCCCATTCGGCATCAACAAGGCACCACACGCTTGTTATAGAAAGAATAAACAGCCTCATAAAAATCAGACTCTCCATTCCTTGCTTTGCCTCATCTCCATCCCCAGCCAGTGCATCCAGCACCCCACAGCTGGGTGTGTGGGAGCCAGTGCCATGGTACAGCCAGCACGAGCACAGCAGGTAGGAATGCTGAGGCTGGCACGGCTGCCAGCACGTTTACTTAGCGCTCATTTCTCTCAGTCTGTTTCAGACCAGAAATGCAGGCAATGAACCTCTGAGAACCTCGGCCGCAGCAGGGAGCAGAGCAGGGTCTCTGCAGGTACATGAAAGAGGCATTCAGAGGACGCTCCCATTGAAAAGAGGCAGAGAGCAAGCCTCCATCTGTCTCTGGTTACCTTTTATTGGCATGAAAGAAGGGAGGCAGGAGGGGAAGGTTTCAGGGCAAGTGAAAAACAAGCTTTCTAAGATTCACTGTTCAACCTCAAAACAAAAGCTCATCAAGCTTAGGAGCTTAGTTCCATTTCTTTCCATTTAGCAATTTATTATAAACAAGAGAATTAAAAAGCAGTTTTGGGTCATGGATTAAGCATTACCCTGAAACAGAAGGAGAGTGGAAAATTGTGCTTTGTGAATCCAGCAAATGTCTCAGGAAAATAAACAACAATCAGCAAACACATGAGAAGTGCAGTATATTAGTAGGTATCCAAGGACCATTGGGTGAAAACATTTACATCAGGATGATAGCTGGACAAAACAGCTGTCACAGAAGCCTTATTAAGTAGAGGATATAATCTGTAAACACTTGCCACCCAAATTAAACCGAGGCCTATTGAAACAGGAGAGAAATGCCTGATTCCAGGGCAAGTCAGGTGCCAGAGTGGCCCTGGCACCAGTGTTGCTCCCTAGAAAGCCACCAGCAGCTGGGGAGGAGGCACATGGCCAGCACACACTCTGCCCCTCTCAGCCCTTGGGGTGGGCAGCTCATCACATCCCAGCCTTGCTAGCAGCCCAAACAAAACTCTATTGCAAGACCTGGCAGACTCTCCCCAGTAGCATCACTCTACCCTGTACCTTAGAAGAAAAGACCAAAATACCTCAACAAACATTAGAAAACCCAGTGCTACTATGTAAACATTCACCTACCATCAGCCCTGCTGCACAGTGGGGTGCAGCACAGGAACTCCAGAATGGCTCCAGGTACCCGCTGCGAGGCACAGAGCAGCAGCACTAACACTTAGTTAGCATGCACACCAGCACAGGATGAAGAGGCAAGCCTCAGCACAGCACCAAGTGTCAGTTCTTCCCCTTAAAAGGAGGGCCACCATGTTCCCACTTTGCAGGATTTCTACATGAGGTCCTCAGAAACTGTGAAGAGAGGACCCCTCAACAGATCAGGATACATTCAATGGTAAATGTAACAATGCAACAGACTACTTTCATCAGGAAAAGATTATTAATAACCATAAAATGTAATATTTATGTAGTTCTCTATGCAAACTTTTTTCTGTAGAGGTGTACAAACATTACCCAATCAGTCATCTGAGGACACATGACCAAAGCCTTGGCTTCTTGATGAACTGCAGAAGTCTTTTCAAGTGTGACTACATGCATCAAGGTTTGTTGCACTGAATCTAGGCAACGCAAGTTTAGCAGCACTTGGGTAATTATCTTGAGATAACTCAGAGCCCTTTGTAATTTCAGGTGGCACCTAAATTCAGGTGGGTACAAATACAGACTGAGTTAGTAGCATCTTTCGTAATTTTCCGAGAGTAATACTTTGCATCTAGGCTATTAGGATTTGCTGCTGTTTAAATTTCATGCCAGCATACCTCTTAGAGGTAAACTAACCAGAAAACTAACTATACATCATTGCATGCTAGCTATCATCTTAACATACATTGAAATACAGAAATACAGGAAGGATTTATTTGGAATTCATTTAGAAATACTGTAAGATTTGCTGTAAGGGAAAATACCCAGGAATATATGTAATTCCTTAAACCTTTGAAGACATGAAATGGATAACTTAGATAAACTTAGAAACATCAGAAAAACTGTTTTACTCCTTATAATGAGTTTTTTTAGATCATTCTCTTAGTCTCTTGACATATCTTCAAGCAAATATAGCTTGCCAAATATTTTAATCAGACTACTTCTGATCTGTAATCTCTCCAATATGGATGATATCTTAATAAATTATTTCACAGAGTAAAAGAACTTTAAGTAGAAGTCACAGCAGTTGCAGATGTGGAGTAGAATAGTCACTCGGTATTACTCTAGGTGACATGAGAGGATAGAAACACTGATCAAAATCCAAGTAGATACCTGTTTAAAAATTGGTGGATAAGGACTTGATTCTTGTCATTAGTCAAGTACTCTTACTGAAGCTGACCTAAAAGTTAACATTAGAAAGATATTGAGACCTTTTGGAACACTCCTACAGAAACCTCAGTCAAGTCAACAAAAGTCACCTCACTGACACGGAGTTCAGTCAAATCAATGGTGTTCAGAGCTGTAACAACATATACACTGAGGAGATAGAAAAGGTCAGAAGAAACAGAATTTTAATCTCTCAGGCTTAGAAGTTGGACTTATTCTATTGTCTCAGATTGTCATGCAAGACACTCAATACATTTTAGAAAATACATTAAATAGATGCAAGTAACACACAGTCTTATTCTCCTAAAAAGAGCACTTACTGGCACCATCCTTTCATTTCGTCTCAGATTTTACACTGGTCATAAATTTGCAGATAGTAGGATAAATGCTACAGCAGACATCTGCTAAACACAATAGAGTTGCATTCTGTTGTTCAAACTGTGCTCTTTCTTGTGTGTTTAGTAGCATTCTGGTTTACCGTGACCCTAGTACATATATCCCAATCATCAACCAGCTCATTTTTCATTCTGGTCCTCTTTGCCCATCTCACTCCTCGATTGTAGATTTATTTTAGCACTTATTTGAGCAAGCTCCACTTCCCTTTCCACTTCAGTTGTTATAGGAAATGTATTTTAGCTGCTTGTACAGAATGGACACTGCTCCAGTACCTGAGCTCACACAGGCAAAAATAGCATTGACAGTTTTCAGGAGAGTCTCCTGGTCTGCATTTTTGTTACTGGGCCAAGCACAGTTCTGTTATGTGCTACTTGACTCCACCTGTTTGTCCTTGATCCCATGCCCTTTCCTTCTCTTCTTTGCCTCCCCAAGCAGAAAAATGAGCTGGTGCCACTAGGGCCAGGGAGATTCTGTCCAAAGGCTGCTCTGAAGCCAGTTCCACATTATTTATCACAATAACCCTACCCGTTGACTAGGAAGCCCTACCATTTCCAGGGAGCATCTACAGCTCGTGTACACATTGGCTAGGCAGAGGAGTAGCAGTCTTTGAGATTTACTTTTATTAAAAATATAAGGATTTTTTTTTTGCCTATTTAAACATGTGAACAGCTGCACCCCTGTTTCAGGATCCTTGCTAGCCAGGCCAGGAGAAGAAACAGAAAGCTTTCCAGGAGTGGCCTTCAACTACAACAACAGCAACAACAAAAAGTGACTTAAGGGGCTCAAAGCCACGAAGAAGGACTCTTCCCATCCAAGATCTAGAATTACAAAGAGGAACAGTCCTTGCAGGAACATTACTTGCTTGTGAACAGATCCAAGCTCTGTGCAACTCCTGACATTTAGTAGTAAATGCAGAAAGAAATGGAAGTTTATTATTTAAAGGAAAAAAGCAACTTCAAAATCTAGTAATAAATATGACTAGAAAACACAAAAGAATTTGAAAGCTTTGTTTCAGGTATCATCACCATGAATTTCTGAGTGCTCAGGTAACTGGCATGTGGATCTTGCAAGGAAGGTTTCACAATCATCTTCCCAAGAAAGTGCAATAAAAAGTCAAGAAAAATGTCCGAAATAGTGAAATAAAGCAAGTTATCATCACTAGCATTGCATGTAAATTGAGCAGTGATATTTACACACCACAAGATGACGGCTATTTAGGAGTGTTTTGGTAAATACTGACTCACTGCTTAAGGACATTTCTAATAAAATAGCTCTTGAAAAGGAGACAGTAGAAATGTTTTGGAAGAACTTACAGAGGTAGTTGCATCAGAGGTACGGAAAAAGATTAATGAACAGGATTAAACTTCAGACATCATCAGCTGTTTATCCAAATGTCTCCAGCCTCCTTTGGTTTAGAAATTAGGCTTACAAGAACACAGTATCTGTCAAGCCAGACATAAGCACTGAACTCTCTCACCATAACTTGACTCCTCCTTCTATTTTCCTACACTTGAGTACTGGGATGTACATGAATGGAAAACTACTAAAAATTTTTTTACAAATCTTGGGGAAAATAACATCTCCCAGTTTGAGCAAATCCTTTCCTATCCAAACACATATACACAGTATCACTGAAATTCACTATGAATACTCTGCTGACACTTTGTGCTGTTGCCACAGTCTCATAGAATAGAGAGTAACTGCGCACAGCCTTAACTTCCGTAAGTTAAACATGGGTTACACAAAAACTTTTTTCCCACCATAGAGGTAGGACAGCCTACCAATTAATTGCATTGCACACAAAAACGGAACAAAACACTTCAGAAGAGGAAGCAAAGGTCACAGTATAACTTTTTGATATTGCAGTGGGGAGAAGGCACAGTTTCACTTGTTCAAAGCACTGGGTTGAATGTGTTCTCATTGTTTATTACATGTAACAGAACTCAGCCAGTTGATCTTTAATCAGATAAGTAACTTTGATCACCTCCCAGGTCAATAAGGCGTATTCCTCTTCTACTGATTGTTATGCAGGCAGAGGACTGCAGAGTTTTATGAAGTCTGTAGGAAGCGTTGCTTTTCCTCACAAGTTCTAAAAACATACAAAGTATTTCATTTTCAAAAAAGATGCAGAGAACTTTGAGAAGAGATTTTGTCTCCCTGCTTTCAGGTGTTGTGGCTTTTTTTTTTCCTGCAAGGTGACACTGGCAGGATCAGTTTCTTTTTCTGGAAAAAAAAAACCAAAAAAAAACCAAAAAAAAACCAACCTGAAAGCATTGTGAATACACAATGCAAAGTAGATAATATGGAGGAACTCATGAGATTCAGCTGCACACACAGGTTCTGCAGTCTTCTACCGCCATTGCTAGGTTACAACTAGCAACTAGCGATGGAGGTCTGTATGCTTTCTATTTATGGCTGTCCAAAACCACACTGGAAGACAAAAAGATGCAGCTGTGAGGTTTGGTGGGATGAGGTTTCAGAAAAACAACTCCACTTTCATATCTGAGTTGGGCCGTGCTTACACAACAGGAATGAATGGTTTGTAACTGAATCAGCTGAACTAGCTTTGTATAAACACGACGTGCTGAAATTTAAGTTTTGTCCTATTACCTCCAATATTCGTCTGCAGTCTTTTCTGAGAATTTCCTATTCCTGGGAATCTTTCATGAGGCTTCTGATGAACTGTGAACACACAATGGGAGATTTGGTGATCAAAATTAATTCCTGTGTCCAGTTTGGCACTGAACTAGCTCAGTTTCAAACACCAAAATTTTAGCTGGCTATTAAATTTGCTAAAGGTAAGCTATTCCAAACACTAATTAAACTATTTGTAAATTGTTCAAGGATGTTTTAATGTGTTTATATGCCTTGTTCACAAATGCTTCCAGAATTTTAAGAAGTTTAATATCCCCAGTAAGGACGAAGCCTAAAGGCAATACATGTTGACGTGATAAAGTCTTTTCCTCCTGAAAGAACACACAACTCAGTGCAAGGTAGCTAACACAATGAAATCAGCTCTATCAAGTGATGTAGGCCAACAAACCACAAAGTCAGGAGAAGGCTCACAGGTAGACGACCCAGCTGTTCTTCTCAATGTCATCCCACACTCCTGACAAGAATTTCCAAAGCTAAAAAATAAAATCCCCAATCCCAGTTTTGACCAAAAAAAAATCAACAGAAATTATTCAAAAATCATTATAAAAGGTTGTCCATCTGTCATAAACACACCTACCAGCCTACACAGGCAGAATATCACTTCATATTAAGTCTGGGTTTTTAGTTTGTCCACAGCAGCAATATTAGCATTAGCATTATAGATTGACCTTCTAGGAAAAAAAAATAAAACTCACTAGAAAGTGTCAAAATACTTCAATATTGAAGTTGTCTTGCTACCAATTTCAATGTTCTCTCAGGTTTCCCTGGGAAAAAAAAAAAAAAAAGTATTTCTAAACTCCTGGAGCCAGAGTGTGTGGATAAGTACTGGATATGGAAACAGAGACTTTTCTCTAAGCACAAGAAGAGAATGCATCCCAGAGTCTCTTCCATCTCCTGCCACCATTATAGGACTGGATAAGGAATAAGAGATTTCCCTTCTGCTGCTAGCTTACTTTGCACATCCAGTGCTGTTTCTCTATCCCAACATAGGGCCTATGGAGGCCTTTCTTGCTCAGCAGTCTGTACCAGTTATTATCCACACACAGAGAGAGAAAGCAGCAGCATCAAGGCAGTTCTTTGGGCAGTACGTTGGAAATTCTGTGGGAAAGGACTGGGAGCAAAAAACTCTTAAGACACTTGCCCATTCACAGTCTGAAAATCAGTGAGAGGAGCCAATGGCTATTTTGCCCCTAACAGGGTAAGCAGAGCATTTTCTAAATGAAAATATTTATGACATCACAATTGTTACTATTGCATTGAAATGAGACCAGCTCTTAGGCTGTTCTTTCAATCAGTGATTGAAATGTGTCAGTGCATGTCTCTAAGAACTGTGTCTAACTGCCTTCCAAACAGTCTGTGTCTCTGTTAGTAACAAGTCTTAGCCTGTGAAATTGGGTGGCTTCATGCAATCTGTCTATTGTGGATGGCCTCTCTCCAGCAAGTGCTCCAGCGGGCCATGGGCACAGATGACCATGTCCCAGCACATGGGAACATTCCCAGCCACAGTTTATTTAACTCATGGGACATGTGCTACAGAAATGTCTTTTTAAACTATTATACAAATACCTTACTCTCTGAGGGATAATCTGCTTTGTCATAAGTGACTAGCAATCCTCTGCTATCAGCAAGTGGTGTCTGCACAGAGAACCACAGGAGTCCTCCCTGTGGAACCCAGGGAGGGGCTGCAGTTTAGGAGGGAGATAGCTGAGAAGTAGATGTACCCCATGTCATCAGAACAGACACCCTAGAATGGACTCCCTGTAGAGCATCTTAAGATTTTGTGTCACAGGGTTTGTGGTAACAATCCTTCAAAAGTTTCAAGCTGTAGCACACGTGCACCCATTACAGTCTCTCACCAGCTAGATTTGCGTTTATTGTTACTCCTTAACCTGAAACCTCAGGTTTAAATAACTGCCAACTGATATTATCAATGTTTGGTTTATGAGTCATCCAGCCAGCACATGGGCCAGGGAAGAAAACAGCGCCTTTACAAACACGTCCTAATTTTTCTGGGCAATGGGGAGTGAGAGAAACGGGAGAGGGTACAGGGAACAATTTACAGTCTGAACCAAAAATGTATGTCCCAAGCCAGAGGTATAATGTAAATTCATAAATCAGCTCATGAAGAGAACAGCAAGACAACAACTCTGGGATATTAGACCTAATGTTTCAGTATAGTTTCAAGTTTCAGCAAGAAACTTTCTGCTAACTTGCTTCCTATTTAAATGTAATCCTTTGCATAAGTCACAGATTTCTTTAAGTATTAGTTTTTCCTCCGTCAGGCAGCAGACATTTGGAAAGGAGGAAGGGAGAGAGAAATTGCTGCTCTGGATGTGGCTTTACACAAAGTAGGGTCACTTAAAGAGGAACTGTCTGCCCTCCCACATATGCCTGCTAAAACTAAGAGAACAATCCCTAAATGGAAAAGGGCAGAACCAAGCCGCTCTCATAGGGTTTTTCCTTCTCAGCCGTATTCTGCACCACCCCAGAGCCAGTCCCATAGGGTGCTGAGCACCTCAGCTGGCCTTTGGCTCTGACAAAAGCAGAGGAGAGCAAAGCACAGTTGCCAGCCTGGCTCAGATTGTAGAGATACGCAATATGCCCAGGCAAGAATCATCCGGCACGCATTAGGCTGGGAAAGAGCTCATCTCTGCTAGCATACCTGCTTTTTTTCAGGACAAGCATTGCTGCAACAGAAGTTAGATGTTAGACTAGACTGATAAAATTGTCTGCCAGAATCCTCGTTGGTCACTTCTATCTTGATTGTAAAGTTAAACATTTCTGTGAAAATTAGCCTTGACTTTTGTTGCAAAGTAAATTAAAACCCACTTGTTTTGTTTAAACTAGTGGGTTGCAGATAACATAGCCTAACACAAGAAAGGAAGCAGAAAATTTTGTGTTACAGTACTACATAATTCATTGTACACTGCAAAATTATTTTCAAGGGTGTCATAGTCTCTGTAAACTATTATAGTTTCTAAACCTGATCACAGCTTCAGCAGTACCAGAGCAAAACCAGTAAGCAATCACTGACTTCATGTCTTGTATTTAGATCCTGCTAGCAATCACTCAGCTAAGAGCACATTTAAGTAACAAGCACTTTTCTTTTTATCTGCATCCCTCATTTAAAGGTGTAGATCCTTACTTACACTTCTGCAATATCTGGTTAATGCTCAGGGCTTCAGCCTGAGAACAATAAGGCATCACCTTCTTTCATGTTTGTTTGGTTTTTTTTTTTCCAAGTACTTCCTTGTTCCAGCCTAATCAAAAGCATAGGCAGCGCTGCACAACTCAGACTTCTGCTGTGAACAAAAAGCAGCCCCAGAAAGTTGCCTGGGCTCCCTGTGTGGTCAGCAGCAGTGGGCAGGCCCTTCCCAGGGGCTCTTCTTTCCACCACTTCCACCCACAACTCCCCCCAAATTAACACAGGTGGGACGAATTGCCCTCTGGACATGCTTATTTATTCCCTCTGACTATAAACAAGGTTTAGGTGACTAGATGCTTTGCTCAAGATGCATCTGTTACTGAAACCAAGCCTCAGGAAAAAAGAAAAATCACCCTCAGTAAGAACATACACGCCTTTTCCTTTAACAACAGTAGCCCTACCTCACTGATTTCTCAGATCAGGATCACGCAGCAACAGAAAACTCTGCAGCAGCTCTGGCTTTCTGCTCTTTCTGGTGCAGGTTCTGGTTTTGGCTTTTGGCCTTTTAGATACCTTTTTGCGTAAGGTAAAGCTGCTCAGTCCCTTCCCAAAATGCACAGAAGTTTGAGTAAAGCAGGAGAATGAAAGCAACGTTCCATCAGGTAGGAAAAGAGTTAAAGATAGGGAGATCAGGAAAGCTGTCTTTAAGAACTCCTACACTTTCCATCGTTTATTAGAAAAGGACTTATTTCTCATGCAAGGTCTGTACTTCCTCCCTCTTCAGAGGCTACGTTTTTCTCTGCCAGCCCCTGACAAAGAGGGCCCTCCCTTGCCCATCACCAGCCAACACTGAAGTCATCCTGTTATTCTTTTCACCTTGCACACGTGTTGAGGCTTCTCTGTCAAAGTCTTGCTGAGACATACATCTCTCATTGTTTCCTGTTCCTCTTTGCTCTTGAAGACTTTTTAATCCCAGAATTTTTTTGCACGTAGCTCCAGCAAAAACGGTTTTTGGATTTCAGTGAAGGATCCATATTTGCAAACAGCACTATTTTCCCATTGCACATGATCATCTGTTAAAATCAGAAGACCTTTGTATGAAGAGGGTATTGTTAAGACCTCTAACTAGAAGGCCTTACCTCTTGTTTGGGAGCTCACCTGCTGTGCCTAACTATAACTAATTAAAGCAATAGGGTAAGGAGGCAGGCCCCTTTCACACCACGGCACGGTTTGGTAGGTTGCTGGTTTCGGCAGGTAGATGTGGAACCAGCAACAAAGAGACTTGGCTGTGAGAGTCTCCTCTCCTGCCTGTGCTGCAAAGACTTAGCATCACTCACAGTATCCTCACCTCCAACAGGGAAAGAAGCAGAAAACACCTCAGCTCCCTGTTTCAGGTAGTGTTCCTCCTTAACAGTATATTGAATCATAGAATCATTAAGGTTGGAAAAGATCTCTACAATCATCTAGTCCAACCATCCACGTAGCACCCGTATTGACCACTAAACCATATTTCTCATATGGGACCATCTAGACTTTTTCACCTGCTGGTACATATCTCACATCAGCTCTGGTGTGACCTGCACACATCAGGGCACTCCCATCACCTGACCTGGGCATTTCCATGTATCCAGTCTCTCCTCTCAGCAAAGGAAAGGTCTTTCATAAACGGCCGCCACCGTCACTTGCAGGAAGATGTAGAACTCACAGGCAATCTGAATCCAGTGCAGCAAAGCCACAACAAGCACTGCAGGCTTCAGACCACTCCCAAGATAAGTTCAGATATGACACAGGTGTAGCCATAGGCTTTCCTTGTGGGAAGAAGAGAAAATTGGATATCTCCGTGTTATGTGTCTGTGGGGCTATTAGAAAGATGAGAATAAAGTGAAACAAGATTAAGAGGCATCTCAGGCTGCCTTGGATGGATCTTTTCCACTCAGCAGGAGGAGATTCCCACTGAGCTGCTGAGCCCTGGGGACTCCATGCAAAGGCTGCCATTTGCAGCCACAAATGGTGCTGTTTTCTTGTGCAAGGCTAAGCTATCAGGGAAGGTATCAGTGCAGTCCTGTTGCTACCGATACTGTAAGAGAAGACAGAAACAGTGAACCTTTTGTTTATCAGCTCCCTGCAGTGTACAGTACCTTTGGGAATAATAAGCCACCTTTCTGCAGCTCTTGTATAGTGCGGTGCAACATTTTCAGATCAGCTCAGCTAACCCAAATCTGCAATCACCTGATATCAGTGTGTTAAAATAGCACTGATAAGAAAATGTATGTACAAGAAAATTCTGAGGAGCACAGTGCAAGAACAAGTTAAATCAGAGAAGATACATTCTTTCTAATAAATGCAAGAGATTTTTGGCAGGTCTTTGCATCTCAGATTTGCCAGTCACGCTATAGGAATTGCTGTGTAGCCTCATCACAGGGCTTATGCGAGCTGCACTTACACATGCTTGCAAAGAGCTTCAAGGTCAGAGACAGAAGGGACTGTGAAACCATAAAGGCTGATTCATTACCATTATTATTTGACCACAGCAATGGGAAAACATCCTTTAGAAACATTTTGGTTCATGGCTACCTTTTAGCAGTGATAAGTTCAGCTAAGAACCTAAAAGTAAAAACCAGCAAGCTGCAAAAAAGCAGGTTCAGACTTCATATTCCTCAATATAGGCTTATGTCTTGCCTCACTGTAGCTCACGCTTACTTTTAATACCATCCTTTAATCCAAAGGTAACAAGTAGATGCAGAGGTAAAGTAAATGCAAATAAATTCTGGACTCACCCTAAAACATCTGTCTCCTGAAATGTTATGCTCTGGCCCATATCCCAAGTCGTTATCCTTCTCCCTGCATAAACTTTTGGGGTCTCATTAATGCATGGGGCAAGTCTATACAGCAAAGGGCTGTTAGAGATCCTGAGGCAGCTTTGAGGAAACAGGCTTGTCTACACGGCACATCGCAATGCTGTGTGCGGATGCTAGCTCAGAACCCACAGGCAATATATCTGTGTCTGTATAGCAAAGCACCCACGCTGATTAGCAGTGCCCCTGAGGATGCTGCAGAAACAGGGCTAATTAGGTATGCTGAAAGGCACTCCTGTTAATTAGCTCAGGGAGAACACAAAACACTTTACAGAGCTTCTGATCATGGTTAACACTCAGGGACCACTGTAGTGTGCGTGGCTGTGTAGCACTGCTGAGGCCACAGGGTTTTTTGAGCATCATCCCAAGAACTTAAATATCCTCTTCCAATCCAGTCTTACCATCTGACCCTACTTTTGCAAGCATTCATATTCCTGATGGCAAAAAACATACATAAATGGATTCAAAAGAATGAAGAAAAAAGCCAGTATAAACCACTCTGCAATAATCCAGCAATATACATCTTATTAAATACAGCTACAAGTAGCAACATGACTGCAGGGAAGCACTAGATCTTCCTAACCCATCTTGATAGACAGCATGCTTTGGCTAGTGGGGCATATTTTGCAAGCAGTGTATCTCTGCGGGTACTGTTAACTCAAGCCAACTCAGTCATAAAGATAAACCATGGTATATTAAGCTGTAATCAAGCAAGATTTTCCATTACAAGCTCAGGGCTGAATGAAATCACTTCGGTAAAGGCAACATCTAGAATGGATGGAGCTCCCAAGACAGCAGCTTTGTCCCATTCCTTCTCCCCTGGTTGCTCCACGCAGGATGGCTACAGCTGGTCCTCCTGCCTCTGACAAAGGTGACTGCTGTGTGCAGAATACAGAAGGCCCTCCCCGTTGTTGCCCTTATGTGCCCTGGACCGCCTGTCAATGCAAAGCAACAAAGGCAGTGACATCTCTGACTTCCCTGGGGTGCAATGTGATGACGCAGAGTTAAATAACAGCCCTTTTCCTCTGCAGCCAGCACAGGCACGAGGATGGTGATATGCCCACTGCTGAGGAGCACTTAATTCCATCCCAACCACCACATCATAAGTGCACATAAAAACACCGCGCTAACACCTTTCAAAGGGAAAATGTTCATGCTTCACGTCATTCCAGGTGGGGATTTTTTTATGGCACTTACTTATGAAAAATGTAGCACAGTGATTTCCAATTATCTTGCAGGTGTATGTATAAGAGCACCCAGTTCTCTGCCTTACTTTTCAGAAAAATGCTTTTGCAAGTGGGTAACCTCTGAGTAGGACCTAAGCCCTGAAGTCCTGTCTTGAATTTTCTGTCACACTACAGAAACCGACAGTGAAATTTTAAATCAGCTTCAAGAGTTCATAACATGGAGCTGCCAGAACATTTGAGACAACCTAAATTTTCAGAGTGGATCTACAAAATCATAAGTACCAGAAGACAGGGAGATTCCTCTGGAACTGATGTAGTTCCAGTAGACGTAAAAATTAGGCTTCTGTTCAAGATGATTACAATATAGGTATATAGAAGCAAAACAATTCAGGCTTCGTTATCTTTTCAGTTCTCAAGAATTTACTGGGTAGGATATGGAATTTGGTAAAGGGTAAATTCAATGAAAATATTCACTATTTAATCTTTACTTCATATCTTCTAGAAAAATAAAATTAAGTATGGTTTCAGTTTATGTAGCTTTATGATACTTGTCAAAATAAAAGTGTGCTATAGCATTTACTAATACAAACTGGGATATCTTATGCAACCTTGACTTTGTAGCAGGGGTTCTGGATGTACACCAGATGCACAAAATGGTCATTAACTTGATATGATATGGGAAAGGTGTTGAAGTGAATAACTTATATAGTAGTAATAGTGATTCTGTCAACGGACATTTTATCTTGTTCTTAAACTAAAAAAAAAAAAAGAAAAATACTTTAACATGCTTTGTCTCCAGGCAAATTTAGAGTGACCTAGAGACTTCTCCATTTCAGAGGTTGAAATCTGCCCCTCCAGTTATGCTTGGCCAATGCTCAGACCAAACCTGCAATATATCACGTTGTCTCACAGACCTAAAAAATAGAAGAGACTGAAATTCTAGGCAGGATCATCTCTAGCTCTACAAATGTCAATACTGTGTGCCAAACTAATGAAAATACCCCAACTCTCTTTCCAACTGTATAAATAGCTCAGATTTTCAACTTTACTGCCAGAGATTTGCTAATACCCTTTACTTTGTCCATCCAGTTTTACATCTACCAACAACAATTTTCTGTCTCTTCAGAACAAAACCTGATGCACAGAGGTTATCAACCTTTTTGGCACACACTGACCCATAAGGTCTCTGTCACTGAACAGCAGCTCATCATTCATTCTCATTATACTGGTACATAAATCTTCTGAGTGGCAAGGGGAAAGGGAAGCTTGCTACCCTCACAACATTCCTTGCATGCCTGCTGAAGGCACAGTGCCTATACATTGCCTGCAATTCCCAGAAATACAGAGTTAAGAATAATTCAATATATGGAACAAGCAATAGGAGGGAAGGATGAGTTGGATGTAAACTCTGTCAGTAAGTCTTCAGAACCAATTCCTTGAGGTGGTTAGGAAAATACGACTGATAACCATGGCTTTCCCATCCCCCCTATTTCTCCAACACTGATTGGGCTTTACATAGTTTCGGGAGGGGGGGAGGGAATTGTGGTTAACAGTACAGCAAGGGCTTACAGCTTGTTTAAATCTGGAAACCCTTAAAAAGTTTTCTATGGAGGTGCTACATGGAAAACTGAAGTCCATGGACAATAGCTTTACATTTTTTGAGTCACCCTTCACTGACCTCTTCCAACAGTCCACAGATACTAGCGGCTCGGTGTACAACAGACTGAGCGCTGTAGCCCCAGAGTCATTTGTGAGTCAGAAGGGCTAACCAGGTGAGCAGCAGTGCGGCTGGGGTGCAAATACAGCATTGCCTGAAAACAGCACCCTCATGATCTGGCTCACACGTCCATACAGATATAGACAATATATTTTTTGAGCAAAGGAAGGACTAGCATTTCATATAAAAAAAAAAATAAACATGTCTGCCCTCTAAACTCTTAGAATTATAAATAGTTTGAGTGACAAATACTTCTGTCACAGTATTCAGGATACCTTCAGAAGATATCCCTAGCACTGTATGTGATTAACCATAGTGTGGCAGAGTTCACTCTTATAAATAAATTCTGGATAAGCTTGCTGATGTAAACAAAAAATTAGTGTGCATGCATCTAAAGGAAGAAGAGAAGCAGCAGGAAGGTGGATCGTGTCAGTCACCTGCACATTTTTCAAGCTGACTAGTGTAGCTTGATATCTGTGCTTTGACAGTAATAGGAGCGTTAAATTCCTAAATGCTGTGTGCTACGTTGCTCAACAGGTTTTATCACTGAAAAATGGAGCAGTCTTGATGAATGGAGTTTCACATAGGAAAATGTTAAAAGAAAAAATTTAAACATTATTTGCATAGATTGCGCTAAATTGCTTGTTTCCCACCCCTCCCAAGCATCTCAGTACCTTAGAAATAGATTATAGTCAAAAGGTTATTAAAATCTAAAAAAAAAAAAAAAAACTGAAATCAATCTCAAACCACAAGACAAAGCAAACAGTGTTACAGTCTTTTTTCAGAGCTCCCCAAAGGTGTTCATCCATAGCTGTCAGACAAATAACCATGCATCTCCCAGCCATCTTCCTCTCTTAAATATTGTTATGGTGTGTTCCACAGACACATTATTTTCTATTTATTTTCTTAACTTATTGAAGAAAGTCATATGTGCTTCTCTTTAAGAAATAATTTGAATAACCAAGGAGAGTAGTTAAGTCATGCTGCAATTTCAAAAGTACCTAGCTTGTGAAAGCAGCCGTACTGATAGCAATGTCATTGTCACACAAGGTAAAAATACTATTTCTAAACCTTTATTAATTCCAGTCTTCCCAGGACAGTGTTTCGACATACACAAAGCAGATTTTTTGCTAAATTCATAACTGCATTGAGAAACGTGTCACTTCAGAGAAGCACAAGCAAAGCTGTGCAAAACGTTAGCATTCAAATGCTCCTTCAAAAATATTTAGTCATTCTGACCCAACTGGAGGAAAAGATGAAAAGTTTGCAGCAGCAGCTTGCCTCAGCTGGTGAGATTTGTACATGGGACTTTGCCTGGTTTATTTTAAGTCTGAGCAGCGAGCAGCTGGAGCTTGTCCCACATGCTAACACTTGGAATTCCCCTGGGAGAAGGTTTGTTTCAAATGCAGTATCAGCTCTCCAGAGCTGGTTCTCTTTCTGCTTTGTTAATTTTACGCTCTCCATCATCACATCAACCTTTGATGATAACGCGCCTATTCTGAGCAATTGAACCTCCTTACCTACTTGATATGAGCTGGCTTTTGATTGGAACACAATCTATTATCAATATCTACTGGCACACGCCTACACACCCCAGCCAGATACTGAACAGACGCAGTCCTGCAGACTTACACAGCAGCTGTGACAACAACTGATGTCACCTCCTTTGCAGAAATTTCCACAAACGTCTTCCAAAGGCCAAGTTAAACAAGATAGAGCTTATCAGTTTCTTTAAAGTTCTCTGGATGAGCCCAGACCATGTGAGCCACGTCCCAGCCGCGGGGGTGTGGTATGTCACAGCTCCCATATCAGCTGGCACATGTCGCAGGAGATATGAGACAGCAGAAAACTTGCAGTAACAACATCACCCAACCGCCGAAGACCAAATGAATACGCTGAGTAACTTCAGGTTGCGCGTGCTTACTTTCCAAAAACAGGTGGAGAGCTTTGCAGCCCTGGCTTCTGCAGCACATCCCACTCGGCACAGATGGGAGGTAGCGCTGCCAGCTGCTGCTCCAGAGAACAGCTATGGCTCAGTATCTTCACATTTACACCTTTACAGGGAGTCACAATTTTGCTTTTCTTCTAATTTTTCTCCTCTTTTGGATACTCCATTAATAATAAAACAAGAAATGACTTGCAAAAATACTTTTCCAAAAGCAATTTCTTATAATAAAAGCCCCTACCTCTTTCCTTGCATCGGAAGGTGTTTCAGAAGACACCTCCTTCAGTTTCTTGGAGCATTTCAGGTTTCTTTCACAGCCTTTTAATAACAATTAAATGGTCAGTTGCAAAGAGCTACGTTTTAAAGCTTTAACAATGAATAATTTTATCCAAAATATTAACTGGCCAATGACACATTAACAAAAGCCCACGTTTTAACATTTGCAAAGCATCTCATTTAGTGCCTTATCCTTGCTAGGACAAAAAGGCATCTTATTTACAATAATTTAAAAACACAGCCATAGCATTGAGCATTGCCTTCAGACAGCCTTGCAGTTTTACCCCAGGGCTCTCCCAGTTTCCCCATATGGGCCTGTTAGCACAGAGGACAGCCTTAAAGTCTTACCTCCAGCTCGTTACCATATTTTAGTTAACAGATGTTGGTAATGCACCTTTTTTCCTACTGAATATACCCGTTCAGTTCCTGAATTTATATGCACTTACCCCTCCTGTCACCATTCCACTGGGCTTCATTAATAGTTTCCCACAGTAAACATTCCTGATTTTAAAATGCTGGAAAAATGCTGGGGAACTCAAAAAAAAAAAAAAAAAATCCTCTGAGCAAAGACAGGCACCTTTCAGACCTTTTTTATATTTCAGGAGCTGCAAGATTGCCTTCCTCACTGCAGAACAGCCATTTGCTCTTTGCAGTGCTGTACCACTGGATATATTGCATCAATATATCTGCCTTTTTCCTTCCTTTCAGGTTATCATAACAAACTGCTCCTACAGAATTGTACTCTGCATGACAAAGAATTCACCTTGTACAGGGAATCCTTGCACCAGCACAGTATTGTCACTCTATTTCACCTGGGGTTGCCCCTTTAAATCGCGCTATTGGTGAAAAATTAGCAGATCATGGCACACAACAGCTCAGTGTATAAATTTTGGCTCTAACTTAACAGTAAATGGATTTGCATATGGGTACCCAAAAATTCAGTAGTAAAGATAGTTGAGAAAAGCTGAGACCCAACCTCTTTTTTTTTAATCAAATTTTCCTGCAGCTCTGCTGGATGGCTCCAATCTTACCATGATTTCACACCTGTTAAGAACAATCACTGGTCTAGCCAGCTCTTACTGGGAGAAAAGAGACAGATTACTTTTACCCATGTCCTCTGTCAACGTTAAGTGTCTGTAGATAGAAAATAAGCATTCTAGGACATGGGTCCTATCTCAGCTATAGTGTGCCTAGCACAAAACTGTGACTGGAACCTAGATGCTAATGCCACCTTAAATGATAATTTTTTTTTTCCAGGTGCTGTACAGAGTTTTAAGAGATAGTTTCAGTGATGAGTGTATAGGGGTAGCCAAGACACAGCTTTATGAAACAGTGACATGCAGCAGTTACGCATGCAGTGAAAAAAGACCACCTTCAAGAGAGCTACTGGGGGCAGTTGCAGACCAGCTCTCCTCAGCATTCATTAGCCTTTTTTTTTCATCTTCTTTAAAGTAGCTTTGGCCAAAACTTCAGAAGATAATTAGACCCAAGATTTGTGTGTCATTACACCCTCTCCATCTCCACCTGTAACTTTTTATCCATGAAAGCCCCAGGATTCACAATCCAGGATAGAAGAAGCCTTCCTATCTCTGATGTTTTTTTGGCATTCTGGGTACAACCACTTCTCCTGCTTTTGGGCAAAGAAGCGTAATCCTCACTGGAACAGAATAAACAGAAGCGTGGACTGCTAGACACCTAAAATCTCTTCTGAGCCCTGGGCTATGGCAGACAAAAAGCCTTTCAATATTCTCCCCAGCAAGTCTTCCACAGAGGCATAGTGACTTCTGTGCCCAAGTTCACTTTACCTTTAAGCTCTCGTGATGCTCTAAATGGTCCTGTTATGTACATGACATACGTACTTGTAAGTAACCCTTCCCATAGAGATGGTGAGATGCCAGCTATGAATCAACAGAATTCATAAAGCTTTGCCAAAGGTACTCGTAGCCATGAGTTGCACACACGGGTACTTTAAATACTAAAAAGTGTTCTGCTTTCTTCACACCTGAAATATGGGCTCCTGTAGCCCTACACCTACAGAATCCACAAGCCACTGCATGATAGCCCGTGCAAAGTGAATTTGAAATGCAGACACATGACCTCAGACTCCGCTCATAAAGGGCGATCTGTACTGCAATGTTTGAGACTTACAAGTGCAAACACAGCAGAGGCACTACAGGGCTTATGTGAAAAAATAATTATTCCATGTAAAAAGGAAGTTGGCTCACTTTGAGCAGAGGTGTTAATAGACTAACCTTTTTCCCCACACCAGCCTGCTTACCTGAAAATATGAAAACATCTCCTGACATGGTGTTGCATTTATTTGAGAAGGGTATCATATCCCACACATGTTAAATGTCTTGCTGCATTTCAGACTAAGACAGTAGTTAATCTGAATACCAGTTATAAGAGTTATTTACTTTAAAATAAACTTCAGACATCTGTGCTGCAATTTTAGTAATTTGGGGGGAGAGAGGTGTAAAGATCACACTATACAAATAGGGCTGAATTTAAAAAATAATAATAATAACAAAGAAACATCAGAATAGATATCTTCCCCCCTTCCACTTGGTTCAGGATAATTAATAAGAGCTGGATCCCAAATGACAGTAAGAAGACAGGTTCTTTGCAAACAGCAGACTGCTTCACCCCAGAGATCCATCAGAGCAAGGTTAAAACCAGCAGTAACTGGAGCAAGGCAAAAGGTGGTGGGATCACAAAGATTGAAGGAAGAAAAAGCATTTAGTTTCCTCTCAAAGGCAGCCTATCTTTGTTCTCTAAACAAGCTTTGCTTTAGTCCCTCCCACTGTCTCCAATATGTGTCAGTTGCAATCAATGGTAACTCCTTTACATTGGCAAAAGTGAGAGCAATTGTGTAGACATAGCATTAGCAGTTTAAGCTCTGAGCCATCCAGCTGATGGCTGCACCTGAGTAATGCTTCCCCTAGACTCTTCTTTCTCTATCTGCAGCAAATTAGTTTCCTCTGCCAACACACATGAAGTAGGTCCCTACCCCTATATGAAGTACTGAAACTTAGCCCTGCTGAGAGATCCAAGCACTTGTGCAGCCATGCCTGCAGGTTGGGTGGGATCCCAGTGACACTGAGGGCATGGAACAACCTCTCTTCCTGGCTTCTTTTCAACCAGAACCGCAATAGGCTCCAGCCAGGGCACACATCAGTAACATCCTCTACAGCAATAAAAGCATTAGCATCAGCAGCAGAGCTCTGCTGCTGCAAAGTGGGCAGCAGTGATCCAAGGCACTTGTTCTTGCAGCAAATTCCTCTTACCTCAGGCAGATGAAGGACCAGCATGGACAGGCAGGAAATAACTGTTTACACCTCCTTCCTTGTAGTTCAAGCATATAACTACTGCCTGGTGCTGATGTACTTCTGGGTAAACTTTGGGCAAGGACAACAATAATCTGAGCTGTCTCAAGTTGAATATACCCTCACATTTTAAGACAGTTTAGAAGAGAGTCAGTGCCTATGGTCATACACTCGTCTCCCGAAGTAGGAAAGTAGACATAAGCTACTGGGCCATTCAGTTGAAGTTGGAAGATTCTGCTGGTCGGCTGCTAATCTGTGAAGCAAGGGTTCCCAGGGCATCCACATGTCAGAGAAAGTCCTTCTTCAGTACTTTTTTCAAGACTACAGCCCTTTGTGCTAGGAACTCTGCAACACAAGCTCTAGTAGAGGAAAGGAGGGGGGCCTTGCATTACATACCCTTAAGTAACTCTTACATCTGTTGCAATGAATTGGTCCATCTCTTTTGCTCCTCCCCAAACTGAAACTATCTGCCCTTGAGAGAGACTTCACTTTTGCTCTGTTTGTGGATATGGGTGTGTGTACTTGGGTGTGTTTGGTTTTTTTTATTGGTTTTATACGCTCTAAAATAAGAAAGTTGCAAGTCTGCTTGCTTTATGGAAATACACAGCATAAAGAAATAATTTCTCATCAACAGCTCAAGGCAGATCACTCAAGCCATGTACAAAGATGTTAAGTGTGCTAATATACAGTATGCATGGGCACCTTTTACATGTATCACACACACCTACGTGCCTGGAAACAAATCAATAACTCCCTACACCAAAGCTTGCGTGTCTGCTCTTATTATACATGGTATGGTGCCCTGGGGAGAGCCACAGGCATTCCATTACTGAGGATCAGTGCCTGAGCAAAATGGAAAGGCTGCTAAAAATAAGCAACATTTGCTCATTGGTATAAATAACAAAAGTGAGAGAGAAAGAAAAACAGAAAGAGAACAAGACGAAAATGAAAACTGGCCCCAGACCAGGGCTCACAGAATGACTAGTCACCTCCTCATTGCCAATTCTGTCACCATCTCCAGTATGGGCAAGGTACTTTACAGTGCCAAGTGCCCTCAGCTTCTCTGCTGAGAGGACCATTACTTGCAGATTTGCAGAGGGCCTGAGCACAGAAGGAAGTTCCCACAGGCACACGTGTCTGTCCCTATGAGTTTCAGGGCTTGGAAGTATTGAAACAAGGATTCAGCACTGCACAAGCCAGCACACAATGCCAGTGTGATCCATGTTATAGCTTCTGAAGCAACTCTGTTTTTTTTATAAAGTGAATTATGTGGGAGGAGGAGAGAAGGAAAGGGGCTTCACTTTCATTAATCTAACATTAAGAACTTTATCGTCTCTTTATTAAAGTAGAAATAACTTCTGGATTCCCCTTTTCTATGGGACTTGCCCAGCAAATAGCTCCCAGAGCACGCTTGGCTGTCTGTTCTTAAGTACTAAAGCTGAGAAGTGCCTATCTATATTTGGAGAAAAATCAGGAGACCAAGCTTATTAAAAACTCACACTTGCCCTGTATTCCTAAAAGTACTGTGCACCCCTGTGGCTCCAGACCTTTCAGGATGGGCAGCCTTTTTATACAGCTGCAAAGTTTGAAGCTGAATACGCTCATGGTTACTTTTCATTTTAGGCTCTTATTAATAAGAAAGAGAATAATTAAGAACCAGCTCCCAAGTGGCGCACTCAACCTTACCTCTGCTTCCACTTCATGCATCGTATTGTAATAAAGCACACAAAAATTCTATTAGCCCAACAATTAAACAAATAGTGGTATTAACAACTCCCACTCATCGCCTTAAACAGGTTTAGCTAGGAGAGTTGAAGCAGCTGTCTCCGTCCTGTGCCTCTGCCAGAGGTCACCATTCTGCAGTGGGATCAGCTGATCCTGCTGGATAAACTCCCGAGCAAGTGCAGTCTGCAGACTGCAGCATTAACATAAACCACCTCCAATTTCAGTTTACTCTGGCAGTAACCTCCTAGAAAAATAAAAGGGAGGAAACCTAAGGTTGGTAACTGTTTCATCTCTTAGTATCAGATAAATCCACCTCTGATTACATTTCAAAGCCCTAAAAAATGAAACAGTCGAGAAGTTTATAATAATGTTCTGGCTTGCCATGAATTAACATGAATTCTCATAATGAAAAAGGTCACAAGCATAACCATTGAAATGGAGAGCTAGAAGAAGGGCTAAAAAAGGTCCTCTAAAGTTTATCCAGGTATGCGCAGACTTCAAACATTCTCAAAAATAGCTACAGCTGCTAGCTCTATGAAATAAAGCCCCTTCCAGACCTGGAGCTAGGACAAATTTGAGTACCTCTCTCTGTATGGCCCAACAACGTTGGGAAGTCCAAATTATTATAGATAAAATATGAATTCTTGATGCAGTAGAAAGACAAGAGGACAAGGATCCTACCTCAACACAGCTGTTTTTCATGCTGGAGTAAGAGAGGGCTAGCTCAAAAAGGATGAAGGTCCCTTTGGCTCCCAAAGTAGAGATACCAACATTTATAATAGATTTGCATACACATAACTATGGAAAAAACAGTAGGTGGTTACAGTTAAGTCTCTGAAGCACACATTTCACACATTGTCAAATGCACACAAAACAGAGAAAGATGTCAATTTCAAGTAATGGTATGAATGGGGAGAGTACAAAACTGTGGCTATACTTTGAACACAGGCAGATGGTACAAAAGGAGTGCCACAGCCTCCATAGTGCTGGACATGGGTGCAACAAAAGAAAAATAAGGGCAAGATTTTTTAAGCTTAGTCTCAAGTGTGATGCTGAGGAGGCTGGGAGGATGAGGAACTTTCACAAAAGGAGGACGATCCGCAATACCTGAAAGGGTTTTCCTTCGTAGTGTTTGAACCACAGACTTACATAGTGACAACACCACAAAGCCCTGATAGAGGTGCCTTGCACTGAGACAGAAGAGAGGGATCCTCCGTTGTGGTTTTCACTGCACTTGTCCTGGCCTCTTACACACAGCTTATGCTGATATCTCTCCAGCGAGCCCAGATTAACCAAACCCTGACACAGTCACTTCCCATGGCCCTCACACTCCCCATCCTGCCAGTATGGATGAGTCTTTCAGCAGAACGGGACCAGTACCTGACGCGCAGCCTTGATCATGCTACATTTTAGGACTGTCCCACCCAAATGACCCAGAAATATGGCAAGCACAGGCCAGGAGGAGCAGCAGCTCCATGCCACTGGCTGCAGCCCTAGTGGGCCAGCAGCTCCTTCAGGCAAGGAGCACATGTCTAAGTATGGCTGCCAAGGGGCAGTGAGAACATTAGTCTAATTTTCCCCTCTTCAATCTTTAAAGCAAGTTAGTGTGCACAACAATGATGTGAGAGTCATCTTCTGCTTTTGAAAAGCAATCCAGGGTGAGGGCATTCTCTGGTTTCTTACCTTATAATGTTTCTACGACAAAATGCTCAGAGGGTGACCAAAGACAAAACACAATGACATCACCACAATCAGTAAGAAAGTAAAGAAATAACAAGAAAAGGATTTTCCTTCAGCTTGCCTAGCATTAAGTTGTTAAATCAAATGAAGGGAGAAAAAAAACCAATAAAACACCTTGACAGTTGTATACAGCTAAGAATTAAGGGCGATCTGAAAATACATTTTAAAATGAAGGTTGCCAAATCTGACCTCCTGCGTTGTTGAGCCAACAAAACTCCCTCCATTTATACTTTTCTGTATGGCATTTTTATTAAAGATTTCAGCTAACAAAAGGAAATAGCAAAACCAGAAGGGAGACAAAACGTTCTTTTTCAGGGACACTGGAAACTGATTCAGCAAAGTGGGACAAGGGAAATGCTGGGAAATACAAATCCACCCTACAGTTTAACTTAAGCCAGTACTAGTCTACATACACAGTTTTTGTAACCACTTGATAGCTCAGATTTGGTTTAGAAATCAATATGCAGAAAGCAGAACAATCAACCAATGTGGATAAACAGGCCATCATTTAGGACTTAAGAAAAAGCTATGCTAATAGTATAATATAGAGAGAACAAAAATGTATTTACCAAAGGTCATACAGGTCTCTTTCCAGCAAGAAAGACCTGTTTTGAGAAATGCAAGAGCCCATTTTCTGTTTGTCCAGTAAAGGAGTAGGTTAAAGAGAGGTGCCCAGCAGAGAGCAGGGCTGGGACGGGACTGGAGGTGAGGAGAAACTCAGACGACAAGCCATCTCCTCCCTTCAGACGATGCTGATGATGGTGGCATTAGCTGCATTACAATGCAGAGAAGCAGCAGGAGCCCTCACTCACAGCTGGATTTACAGAGACTGTAAGCAAGAATGGAATTGTGCATCTGTTTAGTGGTCAGAGAGGAGAAAATAGCTAACCCAGGAGAAAACAAGAAAAAAAAAAAAAAGAGCAATACCAGAAGCAAGAGTGAGAAGGGACACTAGGGTGTGGAGCAGGGACTGCCTGCTCCAGCATTGTGGAAAAGGTTCCTGCTGCTACAGCACTGTCATATTCTTGCAGCATGACTGTTCAGGGCCATGCCCCCTTGGGGAGCATTGCAAGCAGCTGCGGGTGCATTAGGGAGGTTTCATCACGGGCTGTTCTGTCAGGCTCTGTGATGATCCACAGCCAAGTCTTACACCAGGTTTGTCCCGCACAGCAAATTTCAAGAAGTGTACAGCAAGTAAAACCTTTGAAGAGAAAGTGCAAGTATTGAGAAGGATTGTTTGCAGCCATCAGACTTGTGCTCTATTTTATGCCTGCAAACACAATGTATATGAGAGGTGATTTGGCAATGGTGTGAAGAGGCTCTCTCTCCGAAACTCCAACCTTTCTCTTAGTTTCAGGCCATGCCATGCCTCTTATTTTACTTTCAAGCAGCTAACTGGCAGAGAAAACCATGATGTAAGCTAGTAACTACACAAAATTAGCTCTAGCCAACTGTGAATTCATTTGTTCTATTTGCAGCCTCTCCTTTGCTGAAACATAAAACTTGCTAAAGTCAGCATATTTCATCACGTTTAAAATTGTAACAACAGCAAAAGCAAAAAAAAAATATCACTAACGCAAATGATGAACAAAACTCCCACCTAGGGACAATTGTGGCAGCACAGATATTTAGTATGCCTGAATTACTTTACTGCCACCTTTCATTTTCTAGTTCCAGTTCAGACTCTTTACCAAAAGAAAATTAAAAATAAAAAGTAAAAAACTGTAGTATCTTCCTGTAGATGAAAAAAAAATACTCATCGTACTCATTTGTTTAGTAAGACTTTTTGCAAGCTGTAAGTATCTCTACACGATTAATATCAAAACGAACAGCACTTGCTAAATAAATCTGCACTAATCTAATCTAACAGCACCTAAGCACTCTCTGTGTTTCCCTATTGTTATACCCCTAGGAAAGATCCTCCTAGCCCTCCCCCAAGCCCCTTACTTCCTGTACTTCCTGCATCTCAAAGGCACGCAAATGCATGCTTAACAGTTTCCCCACTTCTTTGACACACACTTTTTTTTTTTTTTTTTTAAACAGGCTAGAAACAAACACACATGTATTTATTTACACTGTGATAGTCTCCAAAGGCTCCATTCAGCCCTGTGGTTAGAACAAACAACCAATGAGGAACCAAGTCCAGAGTTCAAGCGGCAGCGATCAATGCGCTGAGTTCATATGCCGGGAAACGCCAGCATGTGGGTACCCACAAAACAGAGAAGTGCTCTCCGGACTCCAGCAGCACTGCGAGGTATAATTGCTTCCTCCATTAAATTGCATGGTATTTGATGTATGGAAATGTATTTCCTCTTGCACAGGACTTCTACCCCTTACATTGTCACAAAAATTGGTTTCTGTTACCTTGGTCAATGCATATGAGTTATCATGATGACTAGGCATAACCCTTATATTCACTCCGTCAAATTACATGGGCAGGTCAAGCGTTATTAGAACAAAGCCGGAAAAAGAACAGCCAAATGTAAGTATGGTTTCTTGACTTGGATAAGATAAAAAAAGTAAAGGGCATCATTTTCAAACAAAAGGGCAAACATTTTCAAACACAAGGACCTCTTAATCTGTATTTGGACATGCTAATTAAAGCCCAGTCCCTCATTAGGAATCTTTTTCAGTTAAATAGGATAATTTTGTTTCAGAAGTTCTATACTGCTTAAATCCCAGGTAACATAGCCATGAAACAGCCTGCTAACCTCCAGCAGCAGAGCATAACCCATAGTTCTACCAGGACTTGCTCGCTGCAGCAAGCTATGGGGCTGTCACTGTTGGCTGAGACATACCGGGGTCCCCTTGCAACACAATCCCTCTGTAAAAGCACAGAAAAGAGTTCATTATTTACCAATCATGTCAGAGATGGCTCCAGCAAACCTTACTGCAATAATCAGCATACACTGTCTACTTTCCTTCATGAAGTAGATCCCTACGCTGGTCTGAATAATAACCACGGAGTTGCTTTTTCTTCTTGTCTGTGTGATACAGCTTTTAAAAACGCATCTCTACTGGATAGAAAAAGATAAAGTAGGCAGCAAGGCTGGCTCAAGCACAAACAAGAGAACTGCCACTCCTCATCTCCACACCGTCATACTTTGTTGTAAAAGGTGATGGTCAAAACAGCAATAGCTCTCAATTAAGGGTTAGTTTTTCCATGGGGTCTACCTAGTAGGATTCTTTAAGGGAATAAATCCAAACTTCCGGTGAGGATGCCAAACTGTGGTATTAGGCACAGGTCACTAAGGTGCTCCTTTCACACTCAGAGGAATTTAAGCCTTTGATTTGAAAGACAGAGAAGGTTTCCAAGAAGGCAGGAGTCTTACAGATGAAAATAGGTTCTTCTTGAATTCTGGGGCCAAGAGATGTCTACCAGCTGAATAGGAAAGACCTCTCCCCGCCTCCAATCAATCAAAATGGCATTCCAGGAAAAGTGGGCACCTCCAGATGTTCCCCTGAACAAGGTGCAACTATCCAGCATGTTTAGGCTAAGCTTTAACCATATGGCTGGTAGAATCACCCTGCTCTTGCAAACAATTCACTATGTGGCCTTAAATAAATCACTTACATGTGATCAGCACTAGAGGGAAAAAAGCTTTCTGCTCCTTTTCTTTTCATGTATAGAGGCATTATATGAAAACAGGCAGAAGTATTGGCTGTTAGCCAAGGGAAAAGAGGGGTGGAGAGAGAGAGTTGATACTTCTCCATATATAGGGAATCATCATTTTCCTACTTTTGAAAAGAGGATTTTAAATGAGATCACTGTATCCTATAAGGTCACTGCTGTAAGTGAGAAAGTGAAATTTTTAGTTGGACCTCATGACAGGTAATAGGTTATTATAGCAAAGTAACAAAAATATCTGAGAAAACGTTTGAAAAAAAAGATTTCATTACATAAAATAAAGCATATTCAGAGCTCAGGAAGAAGAAAAACAGTCATCTAAGAGCTAGACACAAAATATAAAGTTCCTCCCTTTCCTTTGAACGTCACCTTTATTCTTGGCGAGGTTCTCACTCTGGAGAAGGCATGAACAACAGAAGTCGCACCACATACGTTTGCTCATTTCCTCTACAGAACTAATTCTTCCTTAAGATTTTTTCAGTTTTCCTCCCACCTATCAAACAGCCATTGACACTTTTCTACAAGCCTAGAAAGCAATTAATTTGTATCAGTAGAGTGGGATCGTTATCTGGTCTAACTAGTAAAAGATGACTTTGTCAATCTGCTTTTAGGGAGTGTGGGTCGAGCTCACCAGCATCAAGCATGGACCAAAAAATAAACAAAGCAGGGTGAAACACAAGGTACAGCTGGATGATCAAGTGGAACTGGATTTCATGAGGCCCTTTTCCACCACTCCTCAGGGCTGTGCCCACCAAGTACTGAAGGGCCAGAGGAGCTCATGCCCTACAGATCTGTGCACAAAGCACAGATGGCAGCTAATTTGGAGTCAACCATTTCACACTCCCAAGACTGGGATTCAAAGCCAAATCCCAGGCCCCCTCCTACTTTCCAACACTGAAACAATTTAAAGCAGATCTAACACCTATGTAGTACTGATTTGGTTATCTTCAAAATCCCCGTTGTTGTGTTTAAAGAGCATATCATCCTAGAATAGCCTTCGTTTGATAAACAACTCCTTCTGCATGTCAGCCAAACAACAGTTTTGGTCTTTATCACAAGAGGACCAGCAGCAGAAACAGTGTTTGGTGAAGCAGGGGAGGCAGGGGTTTCAGCTGAAAATAGAGTTCATTGTCAGCTGGACTTGGGGCTCGGGTTTTTAAATAGGTTTTGGAATGTGGATTTGAAATAGTTAAAAGAACCTCACCTCCAACCCTTAAAGAAGAAATGCCTATTCACGCTTTTAACAGCATAAGAGTACTTCAGGTATGGGACTATTTCTGTGCTGTACACAAAAGTTCCTTGTATGTGAAGGTCAAAATGTATAGGTACCAAAGTATCAACTCCTTAGAAAATGAAAATGTTCTTAAAAAGAAACAGAATTCCAAGAAAAGTGGCTTCAAAAATGTTTTTAAAAAATGATGATGTAGGTTAAGTGCATATTAGAAAGAAATGTTATATAATTTTAAAAAGTTGTCTAGGCCAGAGATGTCTGTGCCTTTTACACAGTCCACAGGAAATGAGCAGAATTGTTTTTTCTAGAATGTTTCACATTCCAGATGTAGACATGGTGAAATGTTACCATTTCTGAAGCATTTACTTTATGAAAAATATTAATTGCTTTCAAAAAAATTATTTTTGACATGTTTCTATAACGATACCATATAGTTTGATCATATATTTTACCCCAGAAACTGCCTCAGCATGGCTGAAAACGGTTTTACTTCTTCAGTTCTTCAGACCAGTGAGTATGGGAGTGTGATTCACACACCCTGAGAGCCGTCACAAGATATTATTTTGTGCAATCCTCAAAAGCAAGCAACCTCAAGAAAGCGATCTACATTTCTCAGAAACGGATATACCCTCAAAAAGTTGACATGTCGGATTTTAAAAGTGACCTAAACAACGTGAACATCTCCAGCACTGCTATCAGCTGCCAGGCCTAACTGCCAGCGCACCCGCCGTGGGGCGATGCCGGCTCACATGAGCAGACTAGGCCGTGGATAAAACATCTGAGTTTGGAAAACACAAGCAGTTGGTGCTGCCTGGTTTTTAAGTTTCCCACTGATAGAGCATCTGGCCAATGTTAACTGTAGCATTCTGTAAACACTGGCTGGATGGTACGCCAGTGACAAAGTGGCAGTGGAAGGCTGTTTTCCTCTGTTTTGGTGGTAATCAGATGGAGTGGCCAAATGTGCCTGTGGAAGCGAGCTCTGGAAGTAGTTAAAGAAGTGTTCACAGCACAGTCTGCAACAGATAAGGAGACAAGATGCTCTTCAAATGTTAGATACATCCACCCAAGCAACATCAAGAGCCACAGATACCTTAAACGCAACTTCAGCCAGGAAACAAGGCTGCCCTTGGGGAAGATTTCCAGTGCTGGGGGCTAGTGACACGGGGCAAAGTCTTTGTCCATTAACATCAGCAGCAAAGCTTCCTACTGGTCAGAGGTGATGGTATTTCTACAGAAATCCTACACATTGTGCCATCAAATTTTTAGGTCTTGCCATTATTTACGCAAGTCAAGAAGACTGTATGCACACTTAAACTGCCAAATGAGATGGAAAATACTTTTATGTAATTGTTTTGCAGTTGACAGGAAGAAACCAATGTTGATTTTCCTTTAAGTAAGAGTTTTGCTGCATCTTGGTGGCAAATTTTGCCATTTTGTTTCCTACAGAAATACAAGTTAATTCCATTCATGCAAGGCTCCACTGTGAAATGACTGCGAGGATTCTCAAATGCTGAACTGATTTCCTTCCCATTTGTGAATTCTTTCTAACAACACCAGCAATTGCTCCTGCAGAAGAAAAACTTTTAATTCTATTTTGGTTAACCTTCACACCAGTCTAGTGCTTGAAAGGAGAAGAATGACTTCATGTGACCAGACTCTAGGCTTTCTACCTGGACTCATTCACAATATTGCAGCCTGTTCTGTGCAGATTATTAAACATTTCATAAGTTAGAAAAAGATGCATCAAAAGAAAAGTAGGAAACTCATAAATAAAGCAATGGTTCATGCCTGTAAAAAAAAAGACATCTGCTATTACGATAAAAGCAGTTGGCGTTTTATATTCATCTCAGATTGAACTGTAAGAAAAAAGATACAAGCCACCTTTGTGGAGACTTTGTTTTCATGAGTTTGGTTTGGAAGCAGACTTCTTTTTTGTTCTGTTTTTACTGAATTAAGCTACATGTAAATAAAGCATAGAGTTGTTTTCCATGTAAAGAAAGAACAATGCTTTCCATCTTTTAAAGTTAAGTAGACCTGAATGGAGCTTGGAGCAAAAAGGAGAAAAGCAATGGATTTATTTTAAGGAAAAATAATGGCTTTATCTAGTAAAGGAATTATTTAAAGACTTTGAGCAACATTTCCAGAAAAAAAGAGTCCACATATTCTTTCATCATGCTGCAGACAGATAAACATCATATATGTAGTAGTTACGTGCAGATACATCCCCGAGAAAAACTGTGTTATGGAATTAAATAGAAAAATGAAAATTAGCCACAAACAGAAGGTGAGGAGGAACTGAGGCCAATTATGGATCTAGGGCTCTGAGAGCATCCTTTCAATATTCAGAATACAAGGGATCACAAGATTGCTGTGAAGGCAATACAATGACACAGAACAACTCCTCTAAGGAAATCAAATCATACTGTGTAAGTTTGGAGGCCCATGAGATAGCAGAGAGATGTTACAGCAAAAACAGAGTCCCCTTTTCTAAATGCAGCTTCTACTAAAAACATGCTTTTCTCCCACTTTATTTTTCTTTTTCACAAACTTTCAAACATTTTTGAAAAGAAAGCAGAGATGAGATTGCATCTGGCTTATCTATGGTGCCATTTGTTACTTTAGGGAGACAACTTGGAAGAGGTGATGAGTGGTAAGTTGGTGAACGATATTAATAGAGAAACAATAGACAAACTTCTCTCAGTGCTGTAGTTAACTCTTCAGAATTCACATCTTGATTTCTCCCTTTCCTTTGTGAGCCCCAAGCAGAGGATAATGATTAATTAGATCTCCCTGAACAAGCAGCTAATTGCCTTCCCTCCAGAATGTTAGCATTTTTCTCCATTTCATGTCCGTAAGTACTGTGTATTTATTTCTTCCTGATTCAGGTCCTTAGATACAACAGATCAGTCTCTCAGACTTCAATAAAAAGGATGATTCGAACCTTCAGCACAAGTCAAACATCTAATGCTGTATTAGGTGGAGAATACAGAGATTTAAGGGAAAGATTCCACCACTGATACCACCAAGCAGAAAGCTGAAGCATGCTAACCACTAAGTACTTGTTGTAAAGATATATCTTTGTTGAATGAAAAAAGCATCCTTTCAAGAGCCTTAATAAATTTTAAAAAAGGACAAAAATGATTTGCAGTTTCCCAATGAGCACATCAATTTACTTAATTAAATATTACTTTCAAAGTTTCAGTCACAGCTCTTGTCCCTTGCCAGTGAAAAAGATACACTGAACAAGGACGTCAGCTGAATACTAGCATGGATGTTAATGTCAGCTACCCCCAAACTTGCCAAGTTGCTGAAGTTTGCAGCATGGAATATTTCATTTATTTAATATTTCATTTTCAGCTCTTTTTAAGGCTTTGATATAGTACTGGAATTCTGAGAGACAGTTTTAGTGCACTTTGCAGAGACATATGAGACTTCACACTTTCAAACAGGAAAAGATCCACCTTCCATGACAAAGTCCTTTGATAGAAAGCAATTGTGTCACAAAATGTTGTTTTTTCATTGCTCACTACTAGATCTTGGCCCCACATTTTATTTCATTACATATAAGATTACCAGTGTGCTCATATTTTAATTCAGACTAAAAATGGAAACAAAAAACAAAAACCACCTCATCCATACCAAAAAAAAAAAAAAATGCCAGATGCTCTCTGAAATCAGTTTCCTGCATTCAGATCACTATAGTCTGACACCTACTTTTTTTTTCTCATTTTCTCATTTCTGCACAGGACATAGAAACTCAGATACATTCCATTAAGTAGGTTTCTACAGTAGCCTGTATCAACAGTTAACTTCATCCTACTCCCTCTTAGTGGAAGAAGTAGTAGTTTTCTTCTTCATCGAAAAGCCCTTTCCAAGTAGGGGAAAAATCCAAGAACAAAACCAGTTTTGAGTGATAGTGTCATTCTGCAACTTTCGGAACATCAGGATTGAAAGGTAATATAGAACAAAGAGCAGTGAGAACAGAGACATGAAACTTTTTTTTTCTCTTTTTCATTTTTAGTGCTAGAGGCATAAAAAGGAGTGAAGAAGTCACTCCAGTAATGCTGGAGACAACTTGTGATACACACACCTATGGAACTTGTTCAATTAGCACCAGCCTTCCTACTGCCCTCAATTCCTCTGAAACAAAAACTGCATGCACAACTTTTCTTGCAAGTGGGTGCCTCAGACCTGATTCTTGCTCCTTATGGGCTTTTAAGGTGAGATACGTAAATAATAGTTCACTGATACTGCCTAATTGCTCCCTTTGTTGTCAATTTCATTCCAGAGGCACTTGCATTTTAACTTTGACATAGTGAACACCTGCAACTGAGTCTGCTCAGTTTTGTGTCTGCTCAAAATTAAGTGAATAGAATTTTGACATTTTCTGCTTGATATTCTCAAAACCTGCTCTTGGCACTGTCATTCAGTCCAAAATAAAATATCTAAAGAGTATATACAAAGTACAAAAACTTGTTCTCTGAAGTTATATCCAAGGACTTCTTTTTTTTTTTTTTTTTTTTAAAGACATCTTAATTCTAATCTAATGCCTAATATTAGACAAGTTAATTTATTATTTCCTTGGGCATAATACTAATTATTTTATATCATAAAGTCTAATCCATAGTTTGGAATTTATGTTTTAGGACACATCACTTGTAACTTATTCAATAATGTTTTTCTTTAAAGAAATGTGACCTCCTAAAAAGATGTGTCATAATTAATTTATAGTCAGTTATATTTTAGTGTAACAGAAACACAGACTATGCACAGTAATAACCCAGTAACAGTAAAACTGGAGTAGAAAAGCTTCAGAACTAGTCCCAAATCCCTAAGACACACACAAAGGCCTTTAAAACAACATTTCCACTCACTTGAAGAAGCAACTTATCCTCATGCCCTTATTATCTTCCTTGGAGTTAGTCTTGCAAGCAGAGTTAGAGAGAGACTAACATCCCAAATGTTTAATCTCAAAGCCACCTCAGGCTTGGAATAAATTTCACTGTGGTATACAGCTGTGAGAAGGAACGGAAAAAAAAAATCTGAACTGCCACTCTTCAGACCTACTGTGGTCAGAAGGAGCAGAGGGTTCTGAGCACCTCGTAAGCCTGAGCTCTGCAGTTTAATTTAATTACAACTGTAGCTTTACTCAGAAAACAAAAAAATAATAACTGAATGTCTTCCTCATGTTTCCCTCGTGCATAAGTTCCATGTTACATGTTCTCTCCACTGCTTTGTCCAGGCCTCTAAAGCCATAGAAAGGCTGTTGCACCATTTCTCGTGGCATTTGTTCCCAAGTTTCAATGGGAAAGCAAATAAAAGGCAGAGAAATGAGGACTCAAACAGCAGAGGGTAATTCTTTCTCTTGTGAAACATCACAGCTTGAAATTATAATCAAATTGTCATCCAGAAAAAAAAGCAAGCTTATAAATCGTATCACATGCAAAAACGCTTCATATTCTTAATGAACTTCTGATATCCCAATGAATTCATGAGGCAGTTTTAAGTCACTAAGACTAGGAAATTTTGCCCACAGACCCAAGGAGGCTGTATGAACAATGTGGGAAATAAGGATCAAGTGTTAAGCCCTTGCACTTACAGGTGTGAGCTCGGTGCCTTCAGTTTTATCAGCACCACCTGCAAGACAGACTGGGGTTTGTCTTCATTGCCACGCCCTTGCTACTTTCATGCAATGCTGGCTAACATCTAAGTGATTTCTGTTTCTAGAAGTGAAAGAATGTAACATTCTCAACCTGCTGGACTAGCAAATACACCAGATGCTCAAATCATTCTTTCGCACCAAGAGCTCCTTCTATTTGTCCTGCCAACAAGGCAAAACTATAAAACCATCTGTTTTTCTTCCATAAGTCTTCCCATAAGTCATCAATCTGCTGTTTCCCCGAGATCTGCCTGCAGTCCAGCAGTTCCTAACATCTGGCATTTCCGGGACTGATTAAATAGTGCAAACAGTCATTTACTGAGCCCTGAAACAGAGAAAGACTAGCAGCACTTACGCAATGTAGTGCCAATGGTCATTATTACTTAAAGAGCCTTTCATTGGATCCGAACACTGTTGGCATGCAGTGCAATCATGCTGTGCAACATGCTGGAGGGCAGCAGCTAACTGCACAGTTGGGGAAAAGGAGAATGTAGTGACCCAGTACAAAATCCCAGCGCATCCAGAGAATGCTATATGCTCATGAGTGTTTACACAGAGCAGACAGACCTTGTCTGCTTGGATGTTTCAAAGGGCTCCTCAGAACACCCTGTGCCACTGAGAAACCAGAACTTTGTTTCTGTTCTCGCAAAGAATAAAGGGCTGAATCAACCATTGCTACAGGACCTGCCATCTCAAGGAGTCTGTAGTTTTCCAAACCTAAAACTGAGAGGCTTGCAAGTAGCAGCAGTGTCTTCCCTACAGCACGCTTTAAAAGTCTTTCAGCGTAAGCTGCTCTTGAGAGCTCAAAATTGTGCTTTGCTTTTTCATTCATCCTTCTCGTTTTTATCAAGCAGGGATGACTAACGCGCTATTGTAATGCACTTTTCACACACACACACACACACACACACACACACACACACACACACACACAAAAAAAAAAAAGTGGCCAACTGAGGCTGCTTCCACCGTAGTTTCATGGGTTTTTAACATCAAAAAAGAGCCCTCCGCCGGGCAATGGGCAAGTCATTACACCGCGCTTTAAAGCAACAGGCATCATACATAAACCACGCTCTCATGCAAATTTGACCTACATAATGTTGAAATCTTCTAACGATTTCACAAGTAATTCCAGCAGTAAAACTGGTGTTGCTTTAGCACCACAGGAAGTACCACATTTGCCTCAAAGAGCTTCTCGTGGCACGTTTCAGCCCTCTTGCTGCTCTTACAGTTTCTTGCAGTTTGGCCAGCACATCTGGATCAGACTTCAACCTACCCCACAAATGCTCTTCCAGCTCAGTTTACAGACTTTTTAACCTCCTGGGAAGTAGCGTAGCAAGCCTTCAAGTCACCAAAATAATAATAATAATAAAAAATATCTAGACTAGAAGTATGACTTAAAACTTTTGACTTCAGATTGTTTGGGATTTTACTCCTTAATCCTACAGAACTGTTGAATATTCATCTTAGACCCTAAATACATTCAATGACATTGACAGAGGCAAAGCCAAATCATCACACCTCCAGAACGCAAGTATTAAGAAAGAGACTGGTGTGTTGCTATGAGAACATTTCAAATGATTCCTTGAAAACCGGACTCTCAAAGCACAATTATAAAACATTGCTGATGACGGCCAGAGTATTTTAGATACATTCTTTTCCAACAGTTCTAAGTGAATTTAAATGCTTCTATTTGAATGATGCCTTGATTTCTTTAGAACAAAACCTGTCAATTCTCTGCTTTAAAGGAAAACTTAGGAGGTTTTGCTGGCATTAGTACTTAGTTCATTTAATCTGTTTTCATTTTTCATTCAATTTCTTAAGTCATTTTCAGCCCAGAACTATGGAATATAAGGACATGAAAAAATATATTCTCAAGAAAGGAATCTATCTCAAATCCATCCAATCTCTTCAGCTGAGCATGTAGGTCAATAGCTTGTTGTAGCGCAAGTCTTTAGTTCACACTCTACATTTAAAGAACTATTTCTGTCCTCTACCAAATGAACACATGTCTCCCCATTTCTTTTGCAGAAGGCCTGCAGTTTCAAACTTTGCTCTAAAAGTGAGCACAACTATGCGGAAAAGGACTCTACTTTTGACTGTGATATTCATATAGGCCTCAGGTCACCTGTGCAAAAAGCTTATTAAAAGATCGTTTTTGAATAGCAGTAATAGATATTAATGCACTGTTTGACCACAGTAAATACAATCACTTTATTAATTTCTTCATGGAAAGTTTACATTTATTCATGCCTCATTAACCTAAAAATCCTCTAGAATACTTATCTTTTAAAGCACCACGACAGTGAATGAAAGTTTTCTTATCTTAATCAAAGTGATGAAATGCTCCTCTGAATCATTTTATTTCGCGACACATGCCTCCAACCTATAAGGATGCCTTATAAATATTCTTCCTTACAAGCAGGAAAAAAAAAAAGGAATAAAAGTTTTAAATTGGATTGACTAGTCTCTTGGACACAAATCAGCCTCATCTGAGACTTAAAAATGATACTACTGTGTCACAAGATAAATGATTTAGAAATGGAAAATCTTCAAAACATTTGGCAACTAGACATATTGTTCAGGAAATTACTCAGAAAATTGCCCTTGAAGTATCTTTTAAACTGCAACAAAAGCTTAGATTCAATTCCAAGCACAATCAAATTACTTCGTCCATACCAGGGATTTCCATATTCACACTTCTAGAACAACACTTTCTGAACCATCAATAAACTAGCTACTTACCTGGTTCTAAATTTGACTGCAGTTCACCGACATTTAAATAATCACCTTAGCCAAAAGGACTATAAAGGTTTGAAAAAGTTCTTCCCATGCCGACTGAACAAACATACAAACACTCCCTTCTTCTGCTTACACTGGACTGAAAGAGAATGCCATTGCTGAGAGGGAAACAAAAGCAAAACTGACAAAAACAAAAAACAATGTTTTTTGCTTTATTACACCACACAGTTTTATTGAAGATAATGAAATGATCCTTCTCATGAAGATTATTTGATATAATTTGTAGTGCAAATGATCCTTTTTTCAGAAGGTGAAATTGCACGCAGCTGTGAAAAAAAAAGGAAATTGTCCTGCTTTTTCTCCTCCGTGACTGACTTGCTATGCAGTTTTCTAATGCTATCACTAACAATAGCAGACAGGAAGAATGCAGTTCAACCTAGTTTATGTTAGGAAGAGGAGCACTGATTTCCTACAATTACTCCTTGCGTACAGCATCAAGCCAAAGGAGCAGCAGGAGAAACAATGGAAGTCTTCCACGTGCGTAAGAATATTGTTTCTCTCCTTTGAAGATCCTGTCATTAGATAATCTCACAATATAACAAAGGCTTTAGGAGATAAAGAAAAATTGTGAGCTCTATCTAGTGAATAAAATTACAGAACATTTGTGCCACATTTATCACCATGGAATGATTTCTCTCAATTTGTTCCTAGTTGTTTCTAGAGACAAATTAAGGCCAAAAAAAAAAAAAAAAAAGTGGGTCTGAAAGGTTTGCAGAAAGGAAATTCCCTAGGCTTTTCTTGAATTGGTCTTGGCAAATGTAGGCCCCATCACCTGAATGGTTTGATTCAGTAATCTACTAAATAAAACACTACCCAAGGCTCATCCGCCATACCAGTGAAGATGTCCTGTATACACCAGAACTAGAAGCAGGGAAAGGGAGGAATGGGTCCCTTTTCTCAGAGGTGACCCTCTAGATCCAGTCAGCTGCATTCCTGAGCCAAAGCATCCAGTGGCTTCAGCCCCTCTGTCTCCATACAGACTGCTGACAGGAAAACAAGAAAGTCTATATTTTCCCATCAGATAATCCACATAATATCTTCGTGCCATGCATTTTTATTGGGACTATCACCATAAAATGAGTATCTGAGATGAGAAAGAGCAAAAGAAAGGGAAAAGGACTGAGGAAATATGTGCTTTGATTAAAATACTGATTGAAATTCGGGAAATCTGGGCTAATCTCTGTATTTCATACATACTTCCCGCACAACTGCAGATCCTGTGATCTGCTATTTTTTTCCTTTTAGCATAATTGTCTTGTCTAGTGAGAATATGAACTCCTGAATATTAACATAAGATTTTCAGTCACAGTTTGCTTATGACTAGATTTATACTGGAACTAGGTTCATCTGTAATGCATAAAAGTAATAATAGTTGGCCAGAGATGAAATGTCAAAATGCGAAGAACAGGAAAGTATGCTTTAACTCCACTGCTTTAAGTAGAGACATGCATCTAAAATAGTTCTCATGTTTTACACATGCAATCAAAATGTATTTTAGCAAACCAAAATAAAAAGGCATGCAAGCCAATGTATATAACCAATGTTAAATAACACCTATGCATATGAACAAGAACTTTGCCCCTCTAAAGCAACACATTTGTTCCTTTGCTGTATTTCTCATCCAAAGAAAGAATTCACTTTGTGGAACAAGAGCGCTAACAAAAACCAATATATTGACCAGTAAGATGCAAGCCCAAACAACTTGCACAACACACACATCAGAGAGTTCAGTGATGATGACGCACAGGCTGTACTACACAAAAGAGAAGGGTCATTGCATACAATGAATGCATATACACAGGGGTTGGAAATTAATCTCCAAACATCCATGTATTTATTCCTTCTTTATATTCTTGGACCTTGGACCTAAGCACTTACTTTGATGTTTATTATTTTACTGTTTTACTAGTTATAAAATTAACTAATCTGCCTGCAATGGTTAGCATCTGTTATTTTAAGCAATCTTTGTGAGAAGCATAGAACAGAAAATTCAAACTCCACAGTCGAAGTATAATGATAAATGCATGTAAATAAGCACAGAGAGTCATCCATGTGACAAAATACAATGTTACTACCAAAGAATGTCAGGAAGCCATTTTGTCCTTACCTACAGCATGTAACAACTGGGGACTATTGGGATTCCTCCCAGCTTCATAATTATCCAGCATCATGTCTGAGGGAACACATCTGAAGAAGAGGGATCCTGATGGAGACACAGGCACGTGTAGGTTGACTAATGGTGAATGACCAACAGATGGTTGATATACTCCAGACTCTCTAGCCTTTTGATGTTGTTTGTAAGAATGAAGGTATCTATTTGTGTGTTTAAAAATGCAGTAAACCCCCTAATTTAGAGTTGCTTCTTTCAACATTTCTAAATACAGTAGGCTAAAAGGTTCAAAGTAACCAGCTTCTCTCTCACAGAGATCCAAGGTTAAGCAAATAACGTTCCTCAAGTCTCAATAGCTATTATCAGCAATTTAAAAAACAGCCATATAACGATAGATATAGCCACATAAAAGTAGCCAGACTGAAGAAAACTGGGACAGCTTATCATACTGAAGGGAGGAAAGAAATACACACGGTCAATATCAGTTCTGATTCAGAACCTTTATCCATTGCCTTTCTTTTGTTGTCCTTTAGCCTAGGAAAGGCACAAATAATTGGCATGTAACTGATGTACAAGTTCTAGTTATGATATCAGAAGTGATTCAGTTTCTGAGGTGTAAAAAATCTAAAGACTTGTGTTTAAATGGTGGAAAATTCAGACAATGATAATATTACCCTGCCACCACCAATAGCACTTTACTTTCTAAGAACACTCTCAAAACCTACTATAAACACCAAGACATGAACCAGTGAGGCAGCCAAATGTTATCACTTCCCTTTATAGCTCAATTCAGTGAGGAAGAATGAAGAAGTAAGGCAAGAAAAAAAAGTGCTCAGGTCTCCTGAATCCCAAAGCCTCAGATGTCCTTCCCCAGTAATGTAGAGCTCAATCTAAGAGCAAAAGGGAAAGTTTTGTGACCTACCCATAATAGGCTGTGCTGAGGAAAGCAGCTGAAGCAGAATGGTAAAGCTGCCCAGGAGTCAGCAGTGTAAACAGGAGTAGGAAGGCCCCTGCCTTATCTGAGGGAGAGGAAGAGCTGCAGAATCCTGCATATTCCTGACTCTGCCAGCAGGCCCAGGCTGGGAGGCTCAGCAGACCTGGCCCACTTCTGCAGGGACACTGCAAAAAACGCTGATGTAGGAAGGAACACAATGGCTGCACTGCTCATCTGGGTAAGCATGGGCAGCGACTGTCTCAGGTGACCCCATTGCTGCCAGGGAAGAAAAAGGAAAAAAAAAAAAAGCACAAAACTTGACACATCGTTCTTGTGTAGATGGTACCTTGTGTGCAGTGTACAGCTTCAACAAAGCAGGGCTCAAATTTAGGATTCATCTCAAAGGATTTTTGAGACCCATTCCATAGGTAGTTTTATTCTTCCAAGTTATTACTTAAAGATCATAAAACGGTATCTGTAGTTAATTCAGTATTGCAGACATTTCCTGCGGGGACCTGCAAGCAGGTGTCTATCCATTGGGGATTTCTGGATTCTCTAATTGCCTGGGGAATTGTGAAAAGTGACTGAAGCATGAAAACCAAATTACACGATCCAGCTACAAAACACGTTGCTCCGTAAACTTCTAGAGGTTTATCTCTTTCAGGAGCTGGCAGAATTCAGCATATTGGGGTGATGGCATATGCTTGCTTCCCCATGGCTCTAAGAGTTAATCATTAGACAGTTACCAGTAATGGTCAAAATACTGAGAACACAGGGAGCATTCTCTGTCAAAGGTCTGGGAAAATGACATAATGCAAAGTCCAAGCTACATCAGCACAGGGAGGTGAAAAACTCTAGTTCATTCCCACTGAGATGGCCTCAAAACATACAAAGCAGTTTCTAATTTGTTTGAGAATGCACTTCAGGTTTCATTTTAATAGGTGCTAAGTACATGCAAACAGACACACCATAATTAAGGTGATCAATCTGCAAGAAGGAAAGCACATAAAAAGAACACGTGTACTTAAAAGAGTTAAGTAATCATAATAGTAATTATTAATTGCATTATAATTAATAATTATAAGGTCATAGATCCCTGGCTGTTCTTTTGCAAGCAGCTTAAAATCACTTCCAGGTACTTCATTAAGTTAAGCAACAGAAAGACATTCCTGAAACAGCTTTTGAGCAGCAAATCCCATTTCAGTAAAAATGTATACTTTTTCCACAGAATAGCAAAACCCCAAATGACACATTTAACTATCTCAGTAAGATGCATTATGACCGAACCTTGAGACAAGGAAACAATCTGTAATGTAGATTTTAATAAGTTGGGTTTTCATTATGATTAAATTGGAGGTTAAATTAACATTGTACATGTAGGTAAATAAGTAATGTTCTATGCTAAACAATTATAGGCAGATATGTATAACGGGTTTTCTGGGACAAAGACCTTTTTTCTCACCAGTTATATTCTCAGACACTCTTGGAGGCAGGCACTGCAGCTGCTAACTAAGAGAAGGGTAAACTAAGCACCAGGTTTAAGAACTTGTCCAAAAGTCATTCCGAGTCAGTGGCAGCAAGGAGAGCAAAGCCCGACTCTGGCTCTCCAGCCTGCTTTGCTGCCTGCCAGGGGGTAGGAACTCATAACAAGGTCTGCTACAAAGTATCAGAGGTGGCATGTTCATGTCATGCTGACCCAGCACTATGCAGAGCCGCCTGTATGCACAGCGCGGTTGGGCAAACACCGCTGTTTCACCCCCAATGGCTGGAGGACGTCGGGTTGTGCAGGGGCAGCAAGAGAGGGGGGCAGGCTCTCACAGACAGTACCCTGAAATGAATATTGTGAGTGCAAGTACAGGATGAAAACAAGCACCCTATGTTGCGTATTTGTTCAAATTAAAAACTATCATGCCAAAAAGTTCTGCATCTATTCTATCTAAATGAATAAACATGATTTTGGTACAGAAGAAATAAAGTAACTTTACTATCACAGGCCTTAAGTCTTTTCTCCATCTCATGCATTAGAGAAATAAACAAGAAAATAACATTTTTACGTATTCATCTGCAGCTCCAGCTTTTTCTTTCATGAAGTCATACAACCACATAACACACTTACATCACTGCCAAAATTCAAGACCTATAAATAGGGCTACAACATTTTGGTTCAAATTGAAATACGGGATACTATTGCAAAGACAGGAAGGAAAATGGAAAATGCATTACTCAAAAAATAAACCATATCCCATCTATACAGGCACAGTTAGACAGTAACCAAATGTGATGTTAAAAAAGGAAAAAAGAAAATAACCAGAGAATTATGATTTTGGGGAGAGGATATAAACAGCAGGAACAGACGAGCAGATAAAAATAAAGAGCCTATTATATTCAAATGAAACAAAGAACGAAGAGAGAAAATAATAGGCTATAAAAACATATCTGTCAGCGAGGCTGTTTGGGGACTGAACTTTTTCCCTGTGAGGTTCTCAGGAAGTACCAGGCACCCTCCAGGTTTAAAGCTTTCATCCCTGGGCTCCCAGCTATATTGGTTTCCTGTATAAAAGGAATTGAGACAAGAAGAAAACATTTGACCAACTGCCCCGGCAATCATACAATGTTTTATACTTTGTGGAGCCCTGCCTAACACAACAAAACTGAGTATTGTTACAGGGGACTCAAAGAGTCCAACCAATTACATCCCTTCATGGGTTCGGCTACACTCGCCTTTGATCACCAGCTCTAACTACCAGCAGTAAAGCAAACACAAATCTGCAGACAGCATCAATAAACCTTGCAGTGGGAGGGAACAGAGATACTCTGTGCCATGTTGGCTTTTTTTTTTTTTTTTCTAAATCCCCAGCAAAAATATCTACTGGCTGTTCTCTGCAATTCACAGGCAGATTTAAAGCCAGAGAAAGGTCACTTCTGCTCACTTTTAAAAGCCAGTCACATGGCATAAAGCAGAAAATCTAGCACACATGGTTAGAAAAAGTCTCCAACACAGGCAAAATCCAATCTGCTAATTACCAGGAATTCCTCCATGCCCTTATTAAATTCTGGGTTTACACATACATACACATACATAATCCATACTTGTATCCATGATGCAATAGTTTGTAGAAATGCTTCCCTTTTTACTTTAGTGTTTGCATAGTGTGTCCATTCGCCCCTGAAGAACTTCCTTCTAAACGCAGCCTGAAAATGCCATGTTTCTATCTGTGCTGATACTTCACCGTGATCCCACGGTGCAGTATTTAGGCAGTGAAGTGGTTTGGGGTGACTGCATGCTGAACATTGCTCACCACACAATGCAACTCAGGCTTTGTGTTCCCACAAGGCAGAAGTTCAACAAATCAGTCCTCCCATACCCAAGCAGCCTTTTCAAGCTTTGAGGCAGTGCTTCAGCATAAAACCACAGTGGTTTTTAACCTTCAGAAGAGACAGGTTGAAAGCAGAGATCTGAACAGAAGATTAGGAAAGGCAGTCTGGTACAGCAGCTAAGCCACCAGCCCGGGACCCACAGATCCCATCTCTGCCTGCAACATGGTCTGTGTCCAGGCACAAAATCACATCAGCCTCAAGCTTCAGAAATATGCAGAGCCTGCATGACCTTGAGACCATCTAGAGTCAGGCATCAAAGTACCTCTGAGGGTCTGGCGCTTGTTTACTTTGCGCTGCAATCACTGTCTATAAAATGAGAGATAACATTTCCCTATCTCACCTAGAGCACCAAATGCCCAGTGTGACCAGGACACCCTGCGCACTGAGCTAGGTGGTACTTTGCTTTGGAAAGGCAGGAAAACAGAACTGAGGCTTCACATTAGCTTCACGCTGCATAACTAGCCTGAGAGGGGAATGGTTTGAGTAAAAGCAGGGGACTGCAACCTCATAGACATGTGAAAGATGAAATAAAATCCTGTTTTGTTATCCTTGTATCTTTGGGCAGATATTTCTTAATAACCAGTGGGTGCTAACTGGGCTCTACGCCTGCTGTTTGCTTTGTCTGGCACATGATTCAATCCCTGCCACAGTGTAAAGCACTCAATTCATTTAGCTGACTCTCCCCAACTGGCAGAGCCAGTCCTCCCTCCCTCTCATCCAGCTCTGCTGCTTTACACACCTCACAGGGCATTTTGCTTGGGAGAAGCGCTCCCATGGCTGACTGGCAGGATCCCTGTCTCCCATGTGTAAATACAGGCAAGACAATGATTTTTTTTTTAAACCACAATGACCAGAAAATAAGGATTTATTTAAATTTTTCCACGATCTTTTCAGGTAAAAGTTTGCATACTATTATTTAAATAAGTCTCTAGCAGCCATACCAACTCAAAACGTAGTATGGTAGAATCTGAAGGAACACAACTTGCATGGCAATGGGAGGTAATTCTGACTTGGATTCAGTTTCCAGCTCACTATAAACTTTGCACATTATCACCTATCTTCCCAGGGCCCCTGCTTCCCTTGCACAAAGAATCATAGAATCATTGAGGCTGGAGAAGACCTCTAAGATTGTCCAGTCCAACCATTCACCTACCACCAATACTGCCCACTGAACTATGTCCCTCACTGCCACATCTCCACATTTCTTGAACACCTCCAGGGACAGTGACTCCACCACACCTCCCTGGGCAGCCTGTTCCAATGCTCGACCACTCTTTTGGAGAAGTAGTTTTTCCTAATATCCAACCTGAAACTCCCCTGGCACAACTTGGGGCCCTTCCATCTCATCTTATCACTACGATCCAGATGGCACATGATCCAGATCATCTTTTGTCTCATCATTTGGCTTGGCTATTCAGAAGATAATCTGGAAAATGACAAATTTCCTTTGCTGGGAGAATCTACAGCCTGCAAAAGAACAAAGTGAGTGAACACCTGGAGCATTACTATTAACGCACAGCCACGGCCTTTTCACTTCAGTAGTGCTGCTTACATCTGAATGAAAAAGTAGTGCATGTCAAACAGACAGTAAAATCCAAAACACATGGGTGATAGCCAAGAAGGCAGCTCAAGCCTTGCAATTTACAATCTGCTAAATTCACATCTTTATATTGTTTAAAAGAGTCTATGTAACTTCTAAGCAAACCCCCATGAGAAAAGCAGAAACAAAGCAATAAGGAGAGAAAAGTCAAAGAATTATCACACAATGAAGATCGCGTAGAAATGAAAACTAAAGCCTAATGCAGAAATGAGGTAGGTAATACAGTATCTACAGCAACCAAATACGTATCTAAATAATTACAGCCCTAAAATAAACTGGAAATGCAGTAGTGCATGAGTGAGACACAAGGTGAAATTGTATCTAACGTGCTGATTCATGCTAACGCAGAAAATTTGTTTGTTACTCTACCGGTTGATGTCAGGCTGCATTTTATTCAAACCAATAAAATCTTTTGTGTGGTCTCTTCACCTCACTAATTACCTAATTTACATTTAAGACAATAGTGCTGCTTAGTAATGTAAAAAGGAAGTGTTCCCACCCTGGAGTGTTATCCCTGCGTCTCCTCTGAAGAAACTTTAGACCGGAGAATGCTGCAAGTGAATAGCAGTTCGCTACGAACCAGCTTGTAATCATCGCTCTTAATTGGTTGACCTCTGGAGCATTTAAGGTTTTACGTAACCAGCTTGCTCAGGGAAGGCAAAATTTCGAGTTATTCTGACTTACATGATCCTGAGGAGAAGTAAGTCTGTTCCAAGCAAGCTCCGGGGAACCGGGATGCAATCCAAAGATGTGCAGACACTCTTCATTTAAATATGTCTTGCATTTAAAACCCCAAAGTCACCTCAACGATGTAGTGGTCAAGTGTCGGTACAGGACTTAAAGGAACAGAGGCTGGGACCACTGTGCAGCATTATAGTCTTGCATCTTCAGCCAAACCTTACTGTATTGCAGGCAGGAACTGCACAGCCTGGGAGAAAAAGCATTATGCCCTTAAAATCATTCTATCTTTCCCGTAGTAGTAAGCTTCAGAAGAAGCTGCTTCTATCTACCTTGTAATAGCGTTTTATGTTTATGTACTCTTACCTGCAGAGCCTATAATCCTTTCCAAAATCTAAGCTGGCATTACTACTGCAGCACAAATGGAGAACTAAATACACAGAGACGGAGCTGAAGTCAGTAGCCTGGTTTTTCAATTCCCTATTTTCCTTCCAGTCACTGTAAAGGGTTGTGTTGAGTTCGTATTTTATATATATATATATAATAACAGTTACTTCGACTTAAAAAGTCTGTGAGAGATCACAAATGTTTTCCTGCTAAATATAAACAGGTACAAAATTAACTCAAAATGAAGTCGATCCCTTAAATGTCACATTTGGTGAGCATTACCATATTGACAAGTAGTCCACCAGTTAAGGCCATTTCCATCTGGAGTCATGCTGTGTACACATGAACTGAAAGCAGAAACCGGTTGAGGCCACACAGAATAGCCAGTGTCACTGTTTAACCCACTTCTGTTCAAACGTTCTCCTATTTTGCTATTCAGTTTCCCCAGGCCCAAATCCACCCACCCACGCTCCCTGCCAATCGAGATCCACCTCACTTAGATCAGTGCAAATTTGTGGAGGGATGTGTATCAATAAAACAGATGGGATCTGCAGATCTGAGTTGATTAAAAAAACAAAGGTTTTTGCTGCTGGATTTTTTTGTTTGATGTTTAACCTGGATCATTTCAGCACAGCCAGAGTGGAAAGGGAGAATTTTTAGAATTTGCTTCATGTCAAATTCAGTTTAACATCTGATTACATCCTCAAATTTACAAAAGGACAGAGGAAGGAAATGATTATTATTTTCAAAGAAAAGATCTGAATTACTATTAAATTATTATTGCCACTCTTGGTGATATTTGTAAAGTCATGGGAGTCAGGTGAAATCCCTGGTAACTTGAAAAAAGGCAATGCCACGCCCATTTATAAGAAGGGTAGAAAGGACAACCCAGGGAACTACAAACCTGTTAGCCTCACCTCTGTGCTGGGGAATAACATAGAACAGATCCTTCTGGAAGTTACACTAAGGCATGTGGAAGAGAAGGAGCTGATGCAAGACAACCAGTATGGCTTTAACAACAGCAAATCTTGCCTGACAAACGTAGTGGCTTTTCTGTGATGGTGTAACTGCATCAACGGACAAGAGAAGAGCTACTGATGTCATCTATCTGGACTCCAGTAAGGCCTTTGACACAGTCCTCCACAATATCCTTTCCTCCACATTGGAAAGATGTGGATTTGATGGGTGGACTGTTCAATGGACAAGGAATTGGTTGCGAGATTGCATCCAGAGTGGTGGTCAATGGCTCAATGTCTGGACGGAGATCAGTGACAAGTGGTGTCCCTCAAGGGTCAGTGCTGGGACCAGTGCTCTTTAATATCTTCATCAATGACATCAGCAGAGGAGTTGAGTGCATTCTCAGCAAGTTTGCATTCTCACCAAGCTGCATGGTACAGCTGACACACCTGAGGTTTGGGATGCCATCAAGAGAGACCTGGACAGGCTCAAACAGTGGGCCACCCAGGTGAACACCATGAGGTTCCACAAAACCAAGGGCAAGGTCTTGTGTCTGGGTTGTAGCAACCCCCATTATCAGTATAAGCTGGGGGATGAAAGGATGGAGCCCAGCCCTGCCAAAAAGGACCTGGGGGTACTGGTGGATAAGAAGCTCAACATGAGCAAGCAGTGTACTCTCACAGCCCAGAAAACCAACAGTATGCTTGGCTGCATCAAAAGAAGCGCGGCCAGCAGGGTGATGGAGGCGATCCTGTCCCTCTATTCTGCACTGGTAAGACCTCACCTGGAGTACTGCATCCAGATGTGGAGTACTCAGTAGAGGAGAGATGTGGATCTGTTAGAGCACACCCAGAGGAGGGCCACAAAAATGATCCAAGGGATGGAACACCTCTCCTACGAGGACAGGCTGAAAGAGCTGGGGCTGTTCAACCTGGGGAAGAGGAGGCTCCACAGACACCTGATAGCGGCCTTTCAGTATCTAAAGGGGGGGCCATAAGAAAGAAGGGGACAGGCTCTCTAGCAGGATTTGTTGTGACAGGACAAGAGTAAATGGTTTCAAACTAAAAGGAGGGTTTAGATTGGATATAAGAAAAAAGATTTTTACAATAAGGGTAATGAAGCACTGGAATGGGTTACCAAGAGAGGTAGTGGATGCCCCATCCCTGGAGATGCTCAAGGTCAGGCTGGATGGGGCTCTGAGCAACCTGATCTATCTTGTAGGTGCCTCACTTCAGTGAACAAGACTTGGACGTATTACATTCACTTTTTAATTCTGCTCTGTATTGAAATAGAGAAGGTGCTTCTCAGATGATTCCTGGGAGCCAATTGATCACAGCTGATGAAACTCTTATAAATTTGCCAATTCCTGAAATGTTTCTTTTCCTCCCCCCCCTCCCCCCCATTTGATGCTATATTCCCCCACAGTCACAGAGCAAAACTCACAGCAGCACGTAGAGGAATGCTTCCTTCAGCTTGCAGCACATAACTGCAAAAATATTTCAACTCTCAGAGGTGCCAAAAGCAGCTCATACAATATGAGTGAAGAGGGCTCAGACCTTTTACAAAGGAGAGCATGAAGTTCCTTTTAAAAGAGCACATTTAAAACAACACTGGGTAAGACTGAAGCCCACTACAATGGGCATTTGCAGAGACATTCAAGACAGGTCTTTGTCAGTCCAAACAAACTCCTTGTCGAGTAAGTCCCTTGGTAACTATTATCATTTGGATGCAACTTACAGCACAGAAGTCCTGTTTCCCTGCAGCTGTGAGAATGTACCACATAAGGCAGTGCTGCGTACACCACATTTCCTGCACCCTTTCTATATCTTCTACCCCATCAGACAGAATATAGAGTAAGAGGGTTGAGACGGACTTTCAGTGAGGAACACTACAGCTATTCTGACCAAAGCACATTTGTATTGTCATTAGTTGTGTTTGGTCGACACATCTATGGAGACTGCAAACACTGTGTAATTTTCTTCTAGTGTGTACACAGAGCTAGGCACAGCGGTGCTCCTATCATGATTGCAGCCTCCTGATATTTCTGCAGGGCAAACATGGTAATATTAGCAATTAGTCAGTGACTCAGATAAGGCTCTCACAGTTATAAATTCCCCATCCAAATCACTAAGATTGCATGGTGGTATAAAATCCTCTGACAGAAAGTTATAGTACTCTTCCGTCACCCTGGGATATATGTTCCCACCTTCCCCCCTGGCCAGCCCTAACTTAGTAACCTGATCTCCCAGGAAGAAGGTTCACAGAGCTCAGCACTTCTTTTTCAGGTTACTTTCTGGCTGGACCAACTCCCTGGAACAAGGCAATAAGGAGTCACATGAGCACTGGTGCTGGTGCAAAAGAAGGTATAAACATATATTACTGCGTGTGGGAAGTAGAGAAAGAACAAGATTGATGCACAGCCTGATATGGCGTATGCCCTAAATCTTGATTATAAGGGAAACCTTTGGCCATCATGAACCAAAAGGTGATTTCTAAGCCACAGAACTTCACAGCCTTCGTCTGAATTCCTTCGCAAAAATTCATAGAAAAAAAAATGCATAACCAAGCTGTGAAGAGTGGGAAGATCAGAGTTCTCTAGTAGGCATGTATCTGGCAGATTGTGATAACCCCTGGGCAATGATAAAGCAAGAGCAACTGCCAGAAATAAACTGCTACACACAGGAGGACTCCTTCCAAACACCTATGTCCAGCCCCTAAAAATTAAACATAACTGAGTCATCTCTGATAACCCTCTCATCTCAGGTGCTGTTCCTCCACATGAGGGATGTGGGGTCAGGAGCCAGCTGGGAGCAGTGGCTCTACTCTCAGAGGTTCCTGTTGCACACAAAACTGATCAGCATGACACTAAGGGAAACCAATTTATCTCAGACATCTTTGGCAATTGGTATTGCTGCTATGCCAGGCTCCAAGTACATCCCTTTTGTCTGCAAAGCCTTCATGTGGCCTTAGCACACCAGCTGCCCAAAAAGAAAACTGCATATAGTTTTAGTGGTAGGTTTCTCTTCTCAGAGAAGCTTTTCATTTTTAAGATATACATAAATTCATTTTGTTCTCAAAGTGTACCTCTTAACAGAAATGACCATCAAGAGAAGAGAGTAATGAAAAGCTGTAATACCGAGCTGCAATTTGTATTTACCAAAATACTCAAAGCTATTTAAGGAAAGGTTCAAGCACAAGTAATTCCTCCCTTACACAGAGCTGAACCTAACCAGCATTTCAAGAGATTAGAAAATCTGCTCAAAACATTTCCAAAGCAGTCCCACAGTCAGAACAAGAGGGAATAAATAAGTTTCTCTAGACAAGAGACTTGTCTCCTTGCTGCACATAGTCTGGGCAGTTTCCATCAACGCAACGCAGAAAGTGTAAGGTTCAGCAGGGATGCTCCAGAGATGGGAAACCAACCACAGTCAGTGCCAAAGAACTGCGATAACGTTTTCCAGGGCACCTACCTTAAGCCTTAACATAGCTTTCAGTTTAAACTGATTTACATTTGTTGTATATTATTACGAACAGCCAAAGTTGTTTATAAACCCTGGGAAGATTCCCTACCTGGCTTTGGCTCAGGCTCTTTTCTGAGCACAGGGACATGAGGACCAGAGTTTGACTGTCAGTCATATCTCAACAGCCACCGATCAGAAAACTATTGTATTACAGAGTCTGTTCCAAACAGTTAAAATATTTCCCCTCAAACCACTCAAGTTAAATTTCTCTAAGAAAAAAAAATAATAAAAGAAAAAAAAAGTAAAATCAAAGAAACACCAATGTGTTTCTTCAAATCAAAACATTGTCAGATCAGACACTGGCACAAGTTCAGGCCTCACCTTTGTGGGGCTGGATCAAAGCAGAGCCCCAGATCTAAACCCCAAGGAATGAACAAGTCTGGATCTCCATGCCGCATTTTCTTGGAAATCAATATCTTTCCTATTGTGTACATTTCTTTAAGGTAAGGGCTTAGGCATTTCCTAGCAGAGCAAGATGATACAGAAGCACAGCAGCCCCAGGAGAGGCATCTGTACAGAACTATGACCTGCAGGACTTGGGGGAACCAGGAAGGCAAAGGAGGCACCCTGGAGAACCAGCAGTCCAATAGGTGGAGAGAAAATTGCTAGTGCTGGAACTGCAATGCATCAAAGGGGAGCTGGGAGCCTTTGACAGGTGGGTATTGCACCAGCCAGTAAGCAACGCCCTCCTTTACCACTGAAAATGATGATCTGAAGGACACTCCTGCTCCTGCGGCCCTGAGGAATACCCTGCTCAATACTTGCTTTGAATGTCTCCTTTCTCCTCACCCCACCTCCTGTCTATAACACCAGCAAAATGCCATGAAATGTGGCACAGCGACAGCAGGTCTTGTGGAGACCTGCCCAGGCATTTGTCATCCCAGTTCTGTCTGAAGCAGCTCCGAGCAGATTACATATGCAGATGTAAAAGTGCCTGAAGAGAAATTCTGGCCCTGTCACATTAATGGCATCATTCTCATAGGTCTTTTCAGACCATGCACACAGTTCTAGACATATATACAAAGAAATAGGAAAATTATTTCAGCCTACAGTCCCTAGATTCCTAGTCTTTGGCCCAGACCAACATAAATGCTATCCAGAAAAATGGCAGGAGGCTGAGACTCATGCCTAGAAACTCTGCTCAAGGGCCTACAGCACGCAACTCCATGAGAGCCCTTTTAGGACTCTGCAAAAGGCTGACAACTGCTGAGACTATTGACACATAGCTCACATAAAGAATTTATTTCTTTTATCAGGTGAAGTAGAGAAAGTTCTCTTAATCCTTGCAGACTATTAAAAATATTCACCTTTTTCTGTTACATCAGTCTGTCACAATTTGCTTTCCTCCTGTAGAAACTCAAGAGTGACAGCCTAGACAGAGTCACAGAAATTATCTAGAACCAGAGGAAGATGACTCTAGGTACCTAAAATACTGTCTAATTAGGGCTCAGACAGAACAGAAAATGAGAAGAAACACGTAGAACAGAAAAGGAGAACAGATCGTTTGGGCATCTGCAAAGAGGGAAATACTACAGGGTCCTCATCTGGGCTGTCACTCAAAAGTCCTCTCCAACAAAGCTGAGGAAAAATATCAGGGGATTTGGAAGAGAATATCAGTATATATCATACACTTCACAACAATCCTTGGTTAAACCAATCTGCCAGACTTAACAGTCTCATTGGGCTCCAAGTTCAGATTTTGTGGCTACTTCCTATTTAATAGAGATTTACCCAATTTCCAGCTTGAGAGTATATCCATCTTTTTGGAGGGCTTAACCATGGAGACCAAGTGGCCTGAGCTTGTGTGTCTTAGTTAGGCTACTTATCAACTGCTTCGCAAAGATGCAAACATACCATAATTCTGTGGCACATTTGCCTTACCCTGTAACATCAGCAATCAAGGATGACCACAAAAAGCACGCCAGGCATTTCCATTCAGCTGCTAAATCCGAACAATTTTGCTTATAGAAAGTCCGCCAGTTATAAAAATAACTTCATTCCAGGTGGTTAGTGGTGAGGTGGGGGAGTCAACAGGACATCAGTACTGCTGTCCACACAGAAACATCATGTTTTCGCCAAGAACATTTAAAAAAAATCTGGATGACATATGAGGAACACCTACAATTTTCTGTGCATGACCCACTGAACATATTGCTTCAGCTGATCTGAATTATATCCTGCATTTGCAGATTTATTTCAAAGAGCATTTATAAATACAAGAAGAAAAACCTGAAGTGAGAGTCATCATCTCCATAGTCTTCCATCAGTGAATAATGATTATTGCTCCTTTTGAAGACAGAAGAGATCACAACGCTCATACCAATAACATTTGAAAGTTAGCATCCAGCTCAAGTCAGATCAGAACACGTGCTAAAGCCTGACAAACTTTTCAAATGTTTGGCAGTGCATTTCAACTTTGGTAAAGCCCAAGGTTTCCTAAAGCCGTGGCAGTATCTGATCACAGACACTCAAATGTAGAAGTTGCCACAAATGTCTATACTGGGACAACCGTAAAATATCCGTCTCTATCTGATGTCTCTACCCTAATTACTCCTCCAGTTATTCAGTCTAACAATTAATGCCACAACAAAGTGGGAAGAGTATTGAGGATGGACTGGTGTAATAAAATGAATAAAAATGCATGTTTAATTTTTGAAATTTAAGGGCTATCCCCTGAACTGTGACCAGCACAAAGGTGCATGGTCCATACCTTTTCTGATGAACCTTGGGCAGAGAGACTTTCACGCGACATCCCTTTTAGCTGTTTGAAGTTTTGAACTACATCTTGTAAGGTCTTCAACTGCCATTTTAGATGGCAAGGTAGTACAAGGATGCCCAGTTTATCCAAATAGATCCTTCCCCAGGCCACAGACTATCTCATCATATTCATGCCACATTGTACCAGAGCCTTTTCAAGGCTATGCAGCATGAGTATTGTGCTTCTCTATGCAGCCAAATTAGGGTCAAGCAATTTGTATCTGGTCTGCTAAAGAGCACAGAGCTATAGATGAAGCATCTGAATGTCCAAAATTCATTATCTATAGAACTTTACTACTTGGAAAATGGTTTGAACTTACATTGTAAGCAAGGAAAACCTTCCAAGGTTCATTCTCTGTTACCTTTACATATATCTTTTGAACAAAATAGAACATGAAGAAAAAAGCATGCAAGATGGGGAATGAAATGACAAGACACAGGAAGGTCAGGAAGATTAATGGTAAAAATAAATCTAGAACCTTTTTTTCCCTCCTTAACTGCTGATATTAATTACTGTTCATACTCATTTAAGCTGTGAACACACTATGAAATGCAAACGTTTTCTCCTTCATACTTTAAATAAATTAGAACCTAATTCTCTGCCCAAAATTCTTGGGTCACCCTGTGAGGCAAAAGGTCTCAGTCGTGACCTCCAGCCCAACACAACTAAATTGAACTTGGCTAGCTGATGTGAAATACAGCTTCCAAAATGTTTGTTACATTAGTTTTAATAAAGTCATGATAAATGCATCTCAGAACTCAAATAAGTGACAACCCTGGAGCATCCCATATGTCCAGTCTAAGGAAATTGATCTATCATTAACACTTTTTCACTGAACTCTACAGGTATAATGTTTCTTCTTTGGAGCATGGTGCCTTCATGATGGTTATTGGAGAGTGGGAATAAATCTACCTTTACCTTGATTACTTGTTTTCCTCCCCAATAAGTTCTGGTATGACCTTCACCACTGTCATGCCAGAGTGACTCACAGCAATGTGGCCAACATCTATCACACGTGCTTTGCTCTTCTTCTGAATGAATTTGTAGTCCTGTGTGTGCACTGTAAAATGTTATTTTACATACAACTGGATGTTTATGATAATAATAGCGATGGTGCAGCTTGTGCTAACAGCAGTTCCTGTTTCACAGTCCTGTATTAAGACCCTCCTAGGGTAGCTGCATGAATCACTCTAGCAGTTCATCATAATCAAAAGCATCATATCCCGTGCTACAGCCCTGCCCTTTCCATCCCAGACATGTTAATGCATCGTTTCTCTTGCATCAAACTCTGATGTTCACCAGAGCCTTCACAGAGCTGATTCAGTTCATTAACCCAGGAGCAAACAATTCACTTTTTTGTCACGTTAGTTTTCTTCCAGGCCAGTGAGTTGAATCCATTTTGCTCAGGGCTGACAGGCACTAGACTTACAGCTGGCAGCCAGGAACGGCGAAGCGAAGCAGCAAAGATGGGGTGCAGGATGTCCATGATGCAGAAAGAGACCAAGATGCATGACCAGCGGTAACAAGCTGCTTTACCTTCAGCAATCTGACCCTGACTGAAGGTATCTTGGCAGCTGAGGAGTGAAACTGCCAGCTGCAGCTCTCCTCCTTGAGCTCTCAGCAGCCATCCACAAACCCTTACGGCAGGCCATTAGGGACCCTGACAACCAACAGACAGACTTTGAACCTAATCTAATACCCCATGGAAAGCCAGGGCAAAAATAGTCAATGCACTCCTGACAGCTGCCGTTGCTGGAGAAATACACACCGCAGATTTCTGACTGTTTGCTAATGGCAAACAATTTTAAGTCATTTCATCACCTGCAACCAGTTTGGGGAAAAAAGAAAACACAATGGAGCAATGGAGTAGACCAATGGAGTAGATACCAGAAAGGCACAAAGTTTGATGTGGTCTAAATCCTAAAGGTCTTCCTCTTCCAACACCTATTGCAGATTGTCTGCCCCTCCTTGATCACTCCTGCTCCTTGCCAGCTTTCTACACAACTTCTTCCCATCTGTTGCTTCTCCATACACAGAGACCTCCATACATAACTCTACAGCTTGTACAGCCTCCCCATTTTATAAAGCCACTAAAAGCATTCTTCTGCCGTGCATGTTTACAAGAAATCAACTACTAATAAATGCCTAAGAAGAAAAAGCTAACACTTAAATATGTCTAGTGTATTTAATATCACTCTTTCCCTCCTCCCTTATTTGTCGCATGCCAGGACATAAATCTAAACTGCACTGGAGCTTAATTCCTTTGACTTGTTTGGAAATCTCATTTTAAGGTGTAACGCTGTAATACACCAGAGGTTCACCTAATTCCATCCAGTTTATTCACAAGAAAAATAACATATCATTAAACCTGACTCCATGTGAGCCGACACTCCCTTCCAACAATGAAAGCGATTTGTTACTTTTCCTCCGACAATAGCTTTGAGGGAAAGGTTCCTTTTCCACAGCTGTTTCTTGAAAACCTACCCGTACACTACAATGACTGACAGAACTTTCAATAGAGTAGGTTGGACATTTATTCATCATGAATTGATCCAAGCCCTTGATAACCTGATAAAAGATGCAGTTGACTGCTTTGTAAAACAGCCAGGATTCCAAAGGCTGTGGAAAGCAGTGGATAGCATAGTATTTAACCAGTCTTCTCAGAGGCAGAGTTAATCTGCATAATTCATTTGTTCAGTGGTACTCAACTACGTATTAGCCTTACACACAAAATCTAACCTCCATTACATGTAAGGTTTCAGTTTAAATTTTGGCTTCTCTTCTTACAGCATTTTGCATCCCAAACACATTGCTTGTAACTTCCTAGCCAGAGTAAATGGGTTCTGTTAATATACAGCAGTTATAGCTCGTGCAAGCAGCTCCCTTGATACCTTTCTCTGCCACCACCACATAATCTGTGATACCATCAGGCCTAGGTAGAGTTACCATCCATAGCAGAAAGTTTCCAAAAGCCACTCTTGCCACTTCTCAACTCTGCAATGAATTGAAGAACCACCGCTGTGTAGGGAAAACCCCTGCTGGAAAAGCAGCTCTGAAATTATAGAGGAGGAAAGCAGACAGGTCCCTCTAGGTGGTAAAACAGGTTACGGTTTCCTTCCAATAACAGTTACCATAGCCTTTGATATTCTATCTACTTTATCAATTTCCCCTGGTTTCATGGAGTAGCAGCTGTGATAACACAGAACCCATCTCCTACATTGCCCATTGCTGCACAGAGGGAAATCAGTGAGGACAGAGCAAACACTTGCCGGCAGCCTTCAGCTTGCTCAGCCAGGAGGCGAAAGACAAGTCGGCATTTGACCCAGGAGTCAGAGGTCACCCCTCTGGGGAGCCACCAAGCTGCTGGGTCCACTTGCAGCTAATCCCCAGTGAGTGCTTCTCCCCAAAGGATTTCTTTATTCCGCTAGCTGAAAAAAAATAACAACAAAGTTAACAAGCCCAGAAAAATCCATGACTGAGGCAAATCCTTAAGGATCAAGTGGGTCTTTTTTGGGGGGAGAAGGGGGTGGGACATAAACTAATCCAAGAGTCCAAAACATCTTTTGCCAAAGCCTTTTAAAACACAAAAACTTCACTAGGGTCTCCTCGTTAGCTGCGATTACAGGGGAGGCATTTCTTTCTTTCTTAACTAAGAGTCTCTTCTCAGCAACACAAACAATGGGTCCCATTGACGTGGTGCAGTGCTTTCTAACCCATCTGACCAGCTGGCTTTGTACATCCCTTATACATACTGCTGGAGGAGAAAGAAAGGCCTCTCAGGAGGAGAGCATCCATCTCCATGACGGAAATACCAGTTCAACTGCTGGATGGACTGCAGTGCTCTTGGGGAACAGATACAAACTTCTCTTTAATAAAAACATTTATACTACATGGTTTTGAGTTTCAGCAGTGACTCACATAAGTTATAAATGATCCTTTCCCTTTTCTCCCCCAGAAAAAATTATGAATGTCTTAGACATTAGTTCTGCCACCAGCTTTCAAATCTCAAAACACCAGCCATAAGCTGGCATGATGAACCCACTCTAACACTGAGCCTTCCTGGGGTTAAACTAAAAGCACCAGAGAGGCCACTAAAGTTTGGTAGATATCTGACAAATGAGCATGAGGACAAGGCAGGGAAGCACATACACAGCAGAAAGAAGCAGAGGTAACGGGAGCAGTCTGGATGACCTGGGAACTCCCTGCAGTACCAGTTTGCAGTGCTTGTTCTCCTGAGCCATTTCTGGAGTCGGGCTGGGGGAGATGTGCACCCTTGGCTGCTGCCAACTCTTTCGGTGGTTTCCAGCCTGAATCAGTGCTGATGTAACAAGTCAGGGCTGCAGAATGCAAGCGCCGATCTCCATCCCACTCCAGCCACGTGGCACAGTTCCAGGGCACCAGCTCCCACATGCATTCTTCCTTTCACAGAGTGAATTTTATTAAAAAAGAAAAAAGTAAGAAAAAATAAGAAAACCATAATTCTTTCCCGCACCAGGTTCCTGTCATTTTAGGGAGCTGAACCGTACCACAGGGCAATCCAATACACACAGAAACCAGCACATGGTGATTGCCAGTACCACAGCTGCTGGAACCAACACAGGTGTGGGGACAGGATCTTCCCTTTTTCACAGCACCATGACTCTGCTTTGACCCAATCTACATTATGACACCATGCCCCAGGAAATATCCTTACCTTCCTATTCCCTAGTCCAAGGTCACCCTTTTCTCAAAGCAACGTCTCTAGAAAGTACTTTGGCTGTTGACTTTCCCATCCTACCATCCACACACATTCTTACCATTCTCACTATTATTTGTTTTCCAAATACCAACAACAAATTATAGCAAGTGTTGGACCCAACACAGCTCTTTTCACCAAATATTAATTCTCATAGAAAGAAAATTTAATAGTTGTTTATGGATTCATGGGTCATGATTTTCCATACAGCACATTTCAAATCCAGAACTTCCACTGAAAGCTGGTACAAATCCCCGAACACACCTGAAGCAAATTAATTTGAAATTTCACACTGGGCCACAAAGCTTTTCCCCAAACATGCTCTTCCCACATAGCCTCTACTCAGTTTCAATTGCCTGAATTTTTGATGGACTTTCCATATTTTTACATCACTCCCATCAAACAGCATAGCTGTAGTCTCATTTGCCATCTCACACCTCATTCTGATTTGCAGCCTGTGTCCTTTTAACCAAATAAGTAATCTCCATTTTGCTTCACATCTGGGAGCAGAAAATTGACCAAACTGTTGTTTTCCTAGTAAAACCCTGGCCCTAATTTAAGGGATGCAGGTGTAAGCACTGCCTGGGGCAGCACCAGGAGGTGCTGTAGCAGTGCTGGGCCAGGTTACAGCAGGTGCAAGGATGAGACTTGGAGTCAACAGCTCACTGTTTTTTTTTTTCCAAATGTATTTGAAACTGCAGCTGTGTTTTGGCCAACTTCTCCAACACCATGCCTACATGGGAGCATTTCTCAGGCACCACTGTCGCTGAGCCCCCAGCAAAGCCATAAGCAGAGCAGAGGCTTTGACAGCACACACTCAGCAGCGCGAATGCAAATACAGCCCTGACAAGCTCTGAAGATGTGAGTCAGAGCTCACGTCTTTCTGCAAACTCTTTCCCCCTCCCTTCACATCAGAAATATTTCCAGCTGCCTGGTGGTGAAAGATGTCTTCTTAAGCAATTCACATTCAGATGTTTGGGTTACATCTGTAAGGGCTTTCCTGCCCTAATGTTAAAAATAGTGTAGAAAGATTCTTTTGGAAGGTGCAAGCAAATAAAATTTTAAGTTTGTAAACAATTGACAACTCACGTGGTAACTGTTCTGTTTTCAAACATACGTGTGTATCTACAATAAAAAAAATCACAAGGCATGACTTAGAACTAGTATTTACACCTAGAACTATTGAAGAACAGTTTAGTCATTGCTGTGATGTTCTCTATCCCATCCAGAGTTGACATCTCTAAGGACAAAGTCACTTAGCCTTGTGTAATACAGGAGGGAAGCAACACGGGGAAGTACCGAGTGAGAAAGCCTGGGTGAAGATACACATCTACCAGGAGCAATCCAGAATTCTTTTCCTCTTAAGCTAGATTTCCCTCAAAGCTGTGAGTAAAAGAAACAGCAAGCTGGATACTTAGGAACTTCTAAACATAGCTAGGCTGCTTCATTTTTCATGACTTTCATTTGCTGGGGCTTTGCACCTTGCCTCCAACCTCCCCACTGCGAAGCCCTCTGTCAAGTAAAACCTGTTTGCCATTTGTGTGTGCAAGTGCCCTTAGACCCAAACCCAACCAACAGTTTAGGGTAAACAGACCTACCCAGGGAGGAGCTGGAATTTGAACAGCAAATCCTGTGTGTCCCAAACAATTACTCCCTCTCCAGGTGAGGTAATGCAGACACGTTTCTGGTGTCTAAGCAAATTTCTCTGCTGCAGTAGGAAAGAAGGGAGATGGGGCTTTTTTCATCACGAGCAGGGCAGTGCCTCAGAGGAACTCATCAACAAAAAAATTTGCTTAGCTAACTAGTCTGCTCCTTCAGCTTGCCTACTGCTGATTTGTTCAGCTATTATTTTAAGAACAAGTGGTGATGTAGGTACATCCTGGAACCACCCTCTTACCTCAGTGATTGTGTCTAAATTGTTCTGCTGAGTATCTTACACAAGACTTGCCTAAGTAATGCAATCTGCTCCTGGTGAGCTTGGTTGCTCTAGCTAGCGAGGAGCACCACACGGTGAACTTCCCATACTGCAGAATGCCTCAAACTCTAGTGCTTGACACAAGGCTCATCTTTCTTTGGCACAATGCTGACCTTTCAAAGAAGATTAAACCTAGGCAAGCAATTGAAAAGACTGAGCAAGCTGAGACCTAGCAACAAAGCCAAACACTAGCACAAAGGAATCATAAAGGGGATAGAAAAGGGTAGGAAAATAAATAAGGAAGGGAGGTAATCACTCTCTATCTGAGAGCAGGAACCAGAGAGAGCCTTTAGCATAGAGGGGTGTGAGTACGGAACATTAAGATCACCTCTCTCCATCTCCCCTTCTCACCACAACCACCAGTTTAAGGAGTACTCATATTCAGATCTGTGAACTATCCTGCTACATATGCATGTTGTAATTACACTGAGTAGTCCACTCACCTCTTGATCTTTTGAAATGTAAATGACAAGTCTCAGATAAAGGCTACTTATTTGTGGGTAGAGCATATCCCATGCAAGACCTGCACATCCCGCTCCCCCTGGGAAAATATCTCCCTTCTACATTGACTTAGAATATTTCTCTGGAGACAGGTCATGGTGCTGGTGGCTAAGGCAGGTGGGCTGCAGAATCATTTTGGAGGGGTTATCAATGCCAGTCTGTAAACCAGAAGGGAAACTTCAGAGATACCTATTGAAACACTGAGTATTGCTCATGATTTCATCTTTTCTGTCTCTTTTCCCAAAGCCCAAGGGTTCAGGCTTTGTATGTACAGAAGCGCAAGATATAACATGCACAGAATAAATAGTCCACATTTGTCACACACATCCTGTTATTCATAAATGAGAGATTCTAACAAATTAAGACAGACACAAGATTGATACCAGTCAACAATGCTTTGATAATCTAATATGGGTGGTTTTCTGCATTAGAGAGCAAGTAAAGTATTGGCTGCAAACATACACTAAAGCTATGACAAAAGATAGCCACTGGGACTAAAAGTTTTAAAAAAAAAGCCAACACAAAACTAAGAGAGGTTGGGAAATACACTAATGAATGTAGATGGTGCAACCATCATTTGCCTTCCTTGTCATTATGTGGTAGTCCTTATTACATGATTACACACTGTTTTAGCCTGGACTCCTGCCTCATTCGGTGCATAACTGCAATGAAAATGAAGGTAAATGTTTTAGTGCTAAATGTTTTTGGAAGCTTTATCTAGTAGTCACTACAGCTTTGATTATGAGACATATGGCATATGTCTCTGCATACACTGAAACACAGCTAAAGCTAAAAAGCATATGTTAATCACCAAGAATTTTATTCAGTGTGATCAGTCTGGTTATATAATATCAATCTAGCCTGAGTGATGAGCAAACTTTGGATCCCCAATCAGCTTTGTTGTTGGCAAGCATTACACTCTGTTGTGACCTGTTTTTAACCACACCTACAATCACACAGTGAGCTAAAGGTAACCCCAGAGATTGTCTTTTATCTTTAATCACTTCCTGTTCACACTTCATTCTGCCAACACCTCCTGCCAGGATTATTGCTGTTTATTTCCCATGAATATCTAAGAATATCATTCATCTTGGCAATAAATGTTTCCATGCAGTGAGGCACGCTACAGAAGTGACCTGCAGTATTTCCTAAAAGGTTATTTGACTGACATCTTATTTGGGAAAGTAAACAGGAAGACCTACATTGTCTGTCATAAAAAGCAACAGTATTAGACAGGCAGAAATCACCAAAGCAGTTATGCCAGTGTAGTTCTCTAGAAATGAAAGTCTTAAACACAGATTAAATCTAGCAGCACCAGTATTATGGATCTGATCTTGAAAGTTCTTAGTCATGTTGAGTTGTTTCCTGTTACAAATACTCAGATGAGCCACATTTGCAGATTTAAGATAAACTGTGCTGGTCGTTGACTACTCAGATCCAAGGTGTCTAAGAGATGCTGGTTTTATTGAGTTTATGGGCCCTGACTGCACAGCACAACAATGGAGTCTTGTCATAGCTTCTCAGAAGTCCATAACTGCCCTTCACCAGCTACACCTAATAATACCTAACCAGATAGCCAACTTTAAAGACAGACCTGAGGAGCCCAGTAACTAAACATTCTCTCATGAGGACCTGGAGATATCAGCAATGGTAAGTCCCATCCTCCTTGCTATGCCACATCTCACAATGCTAACCAACACAACTGATGGAAATCACTTTCTAGAATTTCTATGGGAGGCCGCATGGCAAATCCATATCAGGGTATGTATCTGAAAACAAACTGCTTTTTATTGCAGATAAAGTGATATTGCAGATAAGTGATGCAAAAATGAAGGCACATTAAATGTATCTGTCAGAATGTTCATCTAATATAAAGAGAAAATATCCATTTCTTGCACTAGTTATTAATCAGCTGTGGAACACATTGCCACAGGATACTGCAGCAATTGGGACTGAACCAGTTCAAAAGCAATTACACAAAACCGTGTAAGAGTGATCCATCAAGGGCTACAAACCACCTTTGACTCAGGAATGCAAGAGACGACTAACAGCTGGCCAAACAAAAAAAAAAAATCATCACTGAAAATCTTTCTGCTCTTTTAGCTTGTTCCTAACAACTGACAGAGGCAGAAAAATAGGAGCCATTTTTGTATTTATATTATTGCATCCTACCTCCATTAGGTACAGATTTCCATTTGAAGCTCAGCTTTCCACTATTCTTCATATCACACCTGTGTCTGCTAGGGCAGGTACAGCTGTGAGAACCTCAACTGTCAAGCTCTACAAAGGACTGCCAACAAAGAACAGCAAAACGATGGATACTGAATGCACTAGAGCGCACAGGTCTCCACATTCCATCCTGCTCATTATCTGTGTTGGCCCCACGTAGTCTAAACACTGAGAATTATTCTGCATCTTCCATTTCACATACTGTCTCTCTCATTCTCTCAAGTCACACTCTTGCCTCTGAACAGACTCTTCAGCTATCCAGGGTGAAAAGAGTCACACTTGAGTCTTACAGCAGTCATTGCCACTTGCCAGTGTTTTTTTTTTCCCTCTTCTGTTGAAAAACATGCTGCTTTATGTTCATTGTTCGATGAACTGTTATTCACTGGTGATTGGAGCTTCCCATACTGCTGTTAAATACTTTCATGACTAAAGACTTCTCTGCCTGAGTCAACTGAAAACTGCTGAAAATGTCAAGTATTTCAAAACTAACTACTGTCAGAAATAGTCACACTACTTTCAGACAATCTTACTTCTGGCAGGCACCCCTTGAATGCAGAAAGTAAAGCATGTTCAAAATCTCCATCTATCCTGTCTACTCCTCAGTATTCGATAACACCAGTTTCTGCATAACTCAATGATCAGTTGAAATTATACGTTTAAGAGGCTTTCAAAGGTCCAGTCTTCTCCCTGTAACATTTGTATATATACTGACTACATTCTACCTTCTCCCACAAAAACATACTTGGCATTTACTTTCTCAGTGATTCCTTTCTCAATGCACACTTACATTACACACACTAATACATGTGTTTGCCTCAGAGGTCCACTCACTGGTCTTACAAACCAGGAGAAAGATTCACGACTAAAGAGAAGGAGCTTGTCCCTCTTTGATCTGGGAGTTGGACCAGATGATCTCTGGAGGTCCCTTCCAACCTCAAACATGGTTTGATTCTGTGAAGGTGTTTGGTGGCTTCTATGAATGAGAATGAATGACAGCTATACAAACAGGTCATAGACTCTAAAATTCTTGCAGGTACAACCTAATCTATAGATATTACTTCAGTCATGACATAAATACAACCATTCATGGACAGAAAACAATGTTGGTTGGAAGAATTAAAGTAATATTACACCCTACTTAAAAGGAAAAAAATGTTTCCAGTACTAGCAATCTGGGAGACCTAATCAAAGTACTAGGCTGGAATTCCCTGGAATCTGAGCCTCTTTGACCCATCCAGTTCACCTTGCACAGTCAAGACAGCAAAGCAAACTCCGCCAAATCAAAAAACCCTGAAACTGCTAAGCATAGCAGAAAACATTTGAAAATTATCTTCCATATACTTTTTCATCAACAGCTATGGGTGGAATTACAGCTGTTATGGGTATGTGATACTAAGTTCATGTGAAAAACAAAAACCAGAACGCCTTATGTTCCTTCCACTTTGACATTTCACTTTGACTTTCCATATATGCAACAAATAAGAAGAGCCACATAAAAGGATGAAAGAAAGTCCTGTTCCACTGATTGAATGGATTCACCACAAACCTCAGGGATCAAACCTCACTCAACCCAATCTAATATCTTTTCTGTGCTTGGCAATATTGATCCTCCTACCTCTCCATCTATAAATTAGGATGACTGTCTTCATGGATGAGCAACCAAGCACGCTCAGTTTCTCCTTTTAAAAAAAAAATGTTAGGCAGCAGTTATGGAGGTGCCTTCATGATTGTAAATAAAACAGTATTGTTTTTAATAAAAAGTCTAAACACTGTCTAAATATAGCACATTCCCTATTTGCTTTTATTTTCACACATCATATGAGTGACACGTTGGCATTCTCTTTATCACTATGCTGTGAACCTTCTGAATCTTCTGGATTGCCACTGAAGGAAACAACTACCTACAGACCAAATACAGAGAACCTGGATGAATCACATTACAGAATTACACTTATTCTCGGTCAGCTGGCAAACAGGACTCCTAAATGAAGGTCATTGTCTCTTAAACTTTCCCTTAAGGAAGATTTTATAAAATGAGGGGAACTCAGTCTTGACTTTCATCTAACATGGTGCTATTTAAAAATCGCAAGTATTGGAACCTGTAGAAAAAAATACCGTTAGCAATAATATTGTCAGCTTTTGCCAGGCTGGTTGGTCCAGTATTTCAGTGGACGCATTTGACCTCGAAAGTATATTACCTACCTTGCCTCTTACAAGGGGAGCTTGAAAATGTGAATTGTTCAATGGTTTCTTCTAACAGATGTCACCAAGGTACCCAAATACTTCTTTCAAACATGCCCTTGAAACAGAAAAAAAGTAATCCTCTCCTTTGGGACACTTGATTCTTTAGATCTTCCTTTCAGGCAGTGTAGCTCTTATATTCCCTCCCTACATTACACAGAAAGAAGCAACCCAAACCAGAGGTAACGTAGCCAAGAATGTTTTGTCTAGCTTTGGGTGAACCCTTCTGGCAGGCTTTTATATGCTCTGGAAAAAATATATGCTGTTAAAACTTTGTAGCTACTGTTGTCTGCAGCAGTCCTGCCTGAATCTGGTCCAGGATAGTTCACCAAAAGTCAGTGCTAGAACAAGCACTCCTTAGCTGTTATCTATTGTATAATCACATCATTTCGCAGCCCAGTATCTTATCGCTGATCATCTGGGGAAGTGGGACAGAGTTTTTTTTAATGTGCCAGAAGGAGCCTAGTAGGAGAAGTTACATCTGAGATACATGGAGATAAAAGCTGTGTGGCCTTTCTCATTTTTATTTTTACTGAAAAGTAAAGCAATCATTGCTAGCTTTGCAATAAGATCTTCATGGTTATCCACAAAACCAGAGAACACCAAGTAAGTAAATGCCTTACTAAGTTAAAAAAAAAAAAAAAGTAACAAATGTATTGTTTTCTCTTGCTTCTAACACAATACATCCCACTAAGCCCCTAAACCCAATACTGAATGTATTTAATTGTGATCATGCTGAACACAAGATTACCAGAGCCAGAAAATGTCTTGGACTTGAATCAACAATTGTTTTCCATTTTGAAAACTTCACAATGAACATGGCTGGAAACTTGGCTTCCACTCTCTGAATGGAACCCAACATGGGCTCTGGGTCCCCAGAGTCTCAAAACTGAAGTGACCCAGAGGGTGCAAAGGTCAGTGCAACCAAGAACCAACACTGAATTTACTATTTTTGCTATCTTAATGCCCAAAGCCTTCAGTCTTGAGCCAGAGCCCCCGCTGCATTAAGCAACATGCAGACAATCTTGAAAAAGCAGTCCCTGCACCAAAGACCTTACAGTACAACTTTCGGCAGGCTCCATCAGCTACATGAAACAAGCAAGGGGGCTGGAGGGAGACCTAGTAACCCAAAAGCAAGCACACAGTGGCACAATGAGCATTAGTCACAGCTTACCACCAGCTAATCTCAAAACAGTATTTTCCAGTAACAGTTCGTATTTTTACCAACAAACGACGTAACAGAACATTTTTTTTTTCTCTCTGGACTCTCAGTACAGAACCACCTACAGACAGAAAACCCCTCTCTTTTTCTTTGCTAGCACCATGTCATTTTACTGCATCTTGTGCATTGTGGGAGAAAAAAAAAAGAATGGCATCACCAAAAAACTAAACGATAGCAAGCCAATCAATCAGATGCAAGCTAGCCATTCTTTTCATAGGAAAAGGGATTTCTTTCCCCTAAGAAACTCCAAAACTTGGTCTTGTAAGGAGGTCCTTTATGTAAAAGCTTCATTTGAGAGGGAAAACTGATGGTTCTCAAAAGCACATTGCTCTTTCCTCCTGCATGCTTTGTTCTGAGCCTGCTGCTAAATGTGTATTCACTAAACCATCTTCTGTTAATAAGATTTGTTGTACTCTGTATGCTAGCCAGTGGGTGATCTTCTGTACAATATTTATTTGAAGGGTCCTAAGCTCACATGCTTATGCTCTCAGGTGTCCTGCTCAGACAGAAGGGCAAGCGCTGATGGTGGAAAAAAAAAAGCTTGGCTCCAGAGCTTGGGAGCCACGGATGCTTTCCTTTGGTGTGAAGTGAACTTGGGAACTCCGCTTTCCTCTGCCAAATATTACTGTGTGTTGCCAAGAGGCATAACCCCTATGTGCTTCAGTCCGTAACTTTTTGTTTTCACTTTGTGCTATGAACTGTAGAAAGGGACTGCCCTTTTGCCCCTGCAGCACAGAGGTGGTTTGGTTCAGACCCCTGGAGTTCTCGAATCCTGAAGGAGACCTCAAGAGTACAAAAGGGGAGTCCGGAACCACCTCGCAACATAATGTTACCACAATACACAAGAGCTTATATGCTATATTAAATTAGGAAGTGCTCCATTTGTTCCTAAGCTGAGCAATGCTAGGTAAGCCAAGCAAAGTAAGTGGATTCATGTGCTCTAAGAGTACACTGCCTAAGATTATATGAATCCTTTTTCCGTTCAGGGTAAGGCATTATTTATGAGTTAAATATATATTCCCCTGTGATCACAGTGCAAGAAAAACAGTCATTCTCTCCTTGACATGATACTATAGCTCTCCAAGCTTCCTCAATATAGTGGGTCAGGCTAAATTCCCCATTTGTCCTGCCCTTACAATTCCGCACAAATGAGTCCTAGAATGACAGAACACCATTTTGTTGAACTAGCTGCTTTTGGCTTTCTTCTTATTCCTCCCCTATAACACAGAGGCTTTTATCTCGGGGCTGTCTCCTCCTGGGCATGCCTCCAGCTAGTTTTAGTGCCTGCTGCACATTAGCACTGTCTACGCAATACCATCATTGCTTTAAAAATGTACCAAATGCAGGAAAACAGTTTCTCCCCCTCTCTCACCCTCTTCCCCACCCCTCCTTTTCAATAAGAATTTTTCCATGTGGTTAGACAAATAACATCTGGAATTAGTGAAGGCTGCCAAAAGGAGAGAATGAAAACAATGAGTTGAGTCACACTTGAACCTTCCAACTTCATTTAATTTAGACCTTTTTGGGTCAGTTTGAAAAGAAAAAAAAATATGGAAAATGTTTTCATTTTCTTTTTATAATGCAACCTTTTTTTTCTTTTTTTTTTCAGTCTGCTGATGTAAGTTGCAGAGTCAGCCAAGACATAGCACCACGGTGCAGGCATTCATCCTTACAGCACTCTGGTATTAATCTTACAGTAATTAATCTACACATTTGCAACAGCATATCCAGGTGTCACTTTCTGAACAGAGTCCCACTGAGCAAGTGAAATTTCTCCCAGGAGCAGGTGTGGAGCTATATGGGATGTTTTCATTCCATCTCACAATGCAGTGCAGAACAAACTGGAAATTTCCTAAACATGCCCTCCTTTTCCTTATCAGCGAACACTACTGTTTAGCAAGTGCTGAAGAAGCCCAGAATACTCTGGCAATGTTTAAAATTGTAAACTTGCAGTGTAATCCCCTTTTCTCAGTAAAAGATTAGCTCCCATATGATTGCCCCAATCCTGATAAAAGACACTACGCTTTTCTGCCTAGCATAAGAAAGGCCTTAAACATCTCTACATTCACCTTGAGCAGTTAGGCTATGCTAGGGCACAGTTAGCATGCCCACAGAAGCACGTGATTACCATACAAAACAGATAGAGAGAGCAGTATAACTTTTAACAAAATAGGAAACTCAGACAACATAAACTACCAGCAAGACATTCCATGAAGAAGTCACAAACAGGAACCAAGTCAGGCAGCCTGAGCAGTTTTCCATGGGATTTATAAGCAAACTTATGTGTCAGATGAAGGAAGAAAAGAGCAAAGCCAGAGGCTGCATGTGTAAGAGTTGACCAGCAAAGCATAGTAATCAATTGGCGACAGAGGGGGAAGGATTTGTAGCAACATTTTGGAGAAACATCTGACAGAGATCTCTAGAGAACAGGCTCAGCTAGAAAGAAGAACAGTGAGCCAAGACACTTTCTTCTGTTGAATGGTACAACAAAAATTCAGGATTTATAGGTATTGTTTGTTAACTGCCTGAACCCAAGATATAACCAAGTTCATGAACCAGCATGGCTTCACCGAGGACAAATCCTGCTTGACCAACCTAGTGGTTTATGATGGTGTCACTGTATCAATGGAGAAGAGAAGAGCTACTGATGTCATCCATCTGGACTTCAGTAAGACCTTTAATAAGGTACCCCACAACATCCTTCTCTCCAAATTGGAAAGATATGGATTTGATGGGTGATTGGTGGACTGTTCAATGGACGAAGAACTGGCTGCAGGATCGAGTTCAGAGAGTGGGAGTCAATGGCTCAATGTCTGTATGGAGATCAGTGACAAGTGGTGTCCCACAGGAACAGTGCCGGGACCAATACTCTTTAATATCTCCATCACTGACATCGGCAGAGGGGTCGAGTGCACCCTCAGCAAGTTTGTGGATGACACCAAGCCGTGGGGTGCAGCTGACACACTGAACGGACGGGATGCCATCCAGAGGGAGCTAGATAGGCTTAAGCAGTGGGCCCAGGAGAACATCATTAGGTCCAACAAATTCAAATGCAAGATCTTGCACCTGGATTGTAGCAACCCCCACTACAAATTCAAGCTGGGGGATGAAAGGATGGAGCACAGCCCCATCCTGGGGTTACTGGTGGGTGGGAAGCTCAAAATGAGCCAGCAATGTACCCTCACAGCCCAGAAAGCCAACTGAATCCTGGGCTGCATCAAAAGCAGGGCCAGCAAGTTGACGGAGGTGATCCTGCCCTTCTGCTCTGCACCGGACAGGCTTCACCCAGAGCACTGCATCCAGATGTGGAGTCCTAAGTACAGGAGAGACATGGACCTGCTGGAGTGCATCCAGAGGAAGGCCTCAAAAATGATCCAAGGGATGGAACACCTCTCCTACAAGGACAGGCTGTAAGAGCTGGGGCTGTTCAACATGGGGAAGAGGAGGCTCTGAGGTGATCTGATAGCATCTGAAGTACCTTTCAGTATCTCAAGGGGAGCTACAGGAAAGAAGGGGACAGGCTCTCTAGCAGGATTTGTTGTGACAGGACAAGTGGAAACGGTTTCAAGCTTAAGGAGGGTAGATTTAGGGTTGGATACAAGGAAAATGCTTTTTACTGTGAGGGTGGTGAGGCACTGGAACAGGTTGCCCAGGTATGTGGTTGATGCCCCATCCCTGGAGAGTTTCAAGGTGAGGCTGGATCAGGCCCAAGGCAATCTGGTCTAGCTGTGAATGTCTGTTCATTTCAGGGGAGTTGGACGAGATGACCTTTAAAGGTCCCTTCCAGCTCTAAGAATTCTATAATTCAATGATTCATTATTGTTTCTCCTAAAGGAAACCACTCAAAAGGCTTTAAAATCTCTCAGAGTTTACATGGTTTATATCCATACCAAGGATATGCAATTATGATCACTCCAGTATCATCTGACAATGGAGGAAAGGTGATGCTGAGTCAAAACTGCCTAATGGCAGGAGATACCACACTCTTCTTAAAAGGGTAACTATAAACTTCTTCACACTTTTACCAGCCCTTAGACACAGCCTTACTCGTATTTATCCTAACATCACCTCTGTTTGATACCACCTTACTACCATCATTACCATTACCCCCAGGAGGAGCACATGATGCTTACAACAGCTTTCATAGCAGTGTTCCAGCATGATAATTCCACCCTGGCTTCACCAGCCCATTACTGGCTCAGGCAGAAGGTATCAGCTCCCCTCTCCTCATGTCATAAAAGCTGTCATTTCATCAGTCTGCAACAAACTGCTCTCTGCACAGCTATCATAGCTCCTTTCCCTCAGCACAAAGCTACTGGAAATTCTTATCGAGCTTGCCCACTCCATTGTTCCCCACTATCACACATTATCGAAGGAGACACTTTACATGTAGCACATGCAGGCTTTTTTCTTTTCACTAAGTCATTTGGCAATTGTTCCAGTAGCTCTCCTTGCCTCAGAGGCTTTGAACAATCCTCCCAAGATGGCTGAGCAGCAAGAGATGCATTAATGCAACTCTCTCACATGGATAGACCTTGTTCCAGGATAAGACTCACTGCTGAGTTTAAGTCTTCATAAGTAGTAAGCTGAAATAACCCTAGCTCATTTAATACCAAAACAGGAGTGTCTACAAGATGTGGCTACACTGATTTAATTTTACTGTTTCAAATTCAATCCTTATCTCATACAAAGAGCTTTCCCATTTAGGCAAAGTGTTGGCCTGCTAAATGGTAGTTAACCACCCACTATTTTGTACTTATTAACTTGCTGTCATTTAACAGAAAATGTTTAGGCAAACCACAAGAGAGATCAAAATTCTGATCCTCATATCAAAAAGAAAAGGGCTTCAGGCATTAGATTGTGAAATATGATTTCCCAGGACAGATTAAATTCTGGTTTAATGCTCTTTTTGATATCACAGAAAGTCAAACCTCATTTCATAAGAGGGCACTTCCACGTGCTTTGCGTACAGCACGCTTTCCCTTGATAAAGAGTCTTAGCTGCAGCAGACTTGGAATTTGATCTGAACCGCTGGAGCAGCCAGCAATAGGAGTGGAGGAGAGCAAAATCCACAATCCACACTGTGAACCTCATCTCACAGGAGTTCCTTAGATAGTTTTACAGGAAAAAAAAAAAAAATCCAAGAGCCAAGGAGGATGCAGAAAGCATCACAGATTTGAACAGTGGTGCAGGGCAAATAGATTGCAGATGTGGAGCCTGGCTCATACGGCAGTGCCAAGCACAGCACACACCACACGTGTACCTGCACGTTGACTTTCTCCTACAAGAGCCATGGCAGAATGACAGGGAGAAGCATGCATTTAGGACTGAGGGTGCTGAGATTTGAACTTTCTCACGCGGTAACCGTTGCTCTATCTATAGAACAGTTGAGAAAAAACTTATGACCTAGCTCTGCAACATGCCTGCTGTGCTTCAAAGCTCCTCGCAGGAGTACAGTTTCAGAGGGAAGTTCCCCTCTTTCCTCATGGTCTTGCTCAATTCCTTCATATGCTCCCTTATCTTTTGCATACCTTAACAACAACTGGTGACTCAAAACACGAAAGCACAACTGTTTTCAGGAAAACCAACCATGATTGATGCCATTACAGGAAATCAGTAGGCTACACATACATCTTCAGGCTGCACAGACTAGAGACATTTTGGATGAAACGGAAGGAGCACCTTGGCAATCTGAGGATGGGCAATTTAGCACAAGACACTACCTACCACTCTCAAATTCTCCTCCTTTCCTGCTTAGGTACCTAACTCTCCAGAAGCAGAAGATCTCTGCAACTAACAGGTGATATTCTGGATCCAGCAGAGTAGGATTTCATCCCACAAAGCAAAGGTCTACCACTAGCAGTCTCTCTTTTAAATTTACTGTTTCCATTGAGCTGCACTCTGGACTTACTCCCTTTTATACACGGTTGCCAAACATGCAAGTTGATGTGGCTACATCCTGTATGTTATGCTCCCATTGGGCCACCCTCCTCTGATTGCAATCGGTGAGTAGCATCATTTCTAAGCTCTGTGGGCAGACAAGCAAAGGATGACATAGTCAAGAGCCTTTAACCATTTTCCAATTTGCCTCAAGTGCCACCATTGTTTTTGGTATGCAATGCCACACTTCATCTGTGAAGATTAGTGAGATGTTGCTGGCAAAAAGCAGTAAGCTGCTGTCCTGCAAATATCTGCTATTCTTTTTTGGAAAACTTTTCCATTAAGCAATTCAGTCTCAATCTAATATGATGAGTGTGGATGAACATTTTTTGTTCTGCTTCCAGATATTATGCTCTCAGCAGACAAAAGCGAATACTCAGGACAATCTTAACAGCAGATCATGACTCATATTGTAAAGGAAGGCTTCCACAGCAGACCAGCGAAAAAAATAAGTGATAATGCCAGGGCATGGCTTGGCCAGGGTCTAATAGTTATAGTTTACTGCACAGCACTACAGAACAGGACAACGTATTATGTGGGGCCGTAAGTAGTGTCAATTGATTAACTAATTAGCAAAAGATCCCTGAATCTCATAGATCAGTTTATATGCTCGTAAAAAACTCTCAGAAGTAAAATAGATAAAAAGTACAAGTGATTACATACAGTTAATTCATGTCAATTGTTATTTAATGAATTTTGTTGCTTTATAACTGATTAAGACTTTTTCATATTAATTATTGTAACATAAATTGAAATTCTCATCTCCAGAGTTTTTTGCTCTTCCTTTACCCTCCCATACAGTACACAGTAGATTCTCTGTAAATTGTGATTACCTTTTACTACACACTTCTTTTATTTGTGATAACTCATTTTGATGGATATCTTGTTATGCGTTGATGTGTGATGTAGTTTATTTTATTTTTTTTATTTTTTTTATAAGATAAATGTATGTAGTGCCAGAAAGTTATTTATATTCAGGCACCATTCTCTTGCCTCTTCACATGTTCCACGCTTTCCCATTGCCCTTCCCCAAGACAGCTTACCCTCTCTAACTTGGGGCAGGTGGGGGGGGAGGGTAGGGGGGATATTTATGAATTTCTGTCAGATTCACTATTTTCTGTAAGTCTGTGTTTAGTCTGAAGAGATACGTTAGCCAGTCTAAATATCTGTCTCCCTCTCTTCCTTTTAGCAGTCTCCACCACTGAAAAATGAGAGCATATTCCAGGGCAAAATCACTATTGCCAATTAGAAAAGAACCACACTTGTCAACCCAGTAAGCTATTCTTATGTAAGTTGTACTGATCTAGGAAATCACAACCTACACAGAGGTCTTTGTTAGCAGAGCTACACCAGTAGCCCATGCTCACACGTACAGAGAAAGAGTACATTACCTACAGCAATAGTTCCGGAGTTTATAATGTTTTGTTTCTTCCAGGCAGTATATACGCAAAGCCTCTCAATCTCCAAACAACTTAAATCATTGAAAAATCAAATTTTTGTGCAACATACAAGTATATTTTTGGGGCAAAAATACTTACTATTTTGTGGATAAACCTTCAGTCTTTACAAAAAAAACGCCACAAAACACAACACTTTTACTGTATAAACAGCTGTGGCTTTAGCATAATCTTATTATGTTCCTTTCTAAAATTATAATGCAACAGAATAGAGAGCTCTACGTAAATGATTCACCTTTATAGTTTCCCTAGCACAATGTGCCGATATTACAAATCTCTAGCTCACCTCCTTCCTTCTGTGGTAAATGACTGGATATTATTTTGGAATTACATGCTCATACATGTTTGGAGCTTAAAAAAAAATGCAGCTTATTCCATAAAATATCTAAGGTCACATTGCAATACATTTCAAAGACGCTGGCATTGAAGAAAATTAAATAGAACAATAAAACTGAAAGAATTTTGGGGAATGCAGAGCTTCAAACCACTGCCATTTAACTTATTCATCTGAATAATTGATTTATTATACACATTCCCCAAACATATAAGCAATTAAGAAAAGTTAAAACGTGAATGTATCTTTGGGCTTATGACTAAGGCAGAAGAGTTGGAGAAACGATGTCCTAATTTTCTGCTTTCCTTGTTCTTGAGATTTTTTTTTCCTTTACGCCCAATTACTCTGTTGAGAAGAGTAACTCTTACTTAGAAAATAAATATCAGGAATAAATTAGGCCTCTTCAGAAATATACAATGAATAGGCATAAAATGCACTTGCTCTATTTATACATGGCTTTCTGAGCGCATTAGGGAAGAACGTCAAACTACAGGAGGACCTAAAAAACCAAACTGCTTATTAAGGAGCTAAGTGACACACTGGAACAAACCACAAAGCTTTTAGTTCAGTTTTTGCACACAATAGCTATTCAGAGACAGTAATAATGCAATGTGAGATTAAAAAAAAAAAGTTTGAAAAACATTCATGCTTCTACTTAATTTAACATAAGAATTCTTTTAAAACAGCCTGCAGTTTTCGCAAGCCATTGGCATTATTACTTGTCCAGGCTGTCACACTGAAGAAGAGGTGTTCTTGAACATAAATTGCAGTTTGGTTACCCTGCTTTAGTAATTCTCACATAATTGCAGGAGTTTCTTAAAACCTTCCATCCAGAGGATGAGGAGATCCACTCAGCTCTCATTTAGGGAATGGGGGAGTGGGTGGGGGCTGCTTCTGAACAGATACATCTCTAGCCCTTGCAGTGAAGGCAAACATCTGAAAAGCATGAGCACCCTCACAAACCTCAAATATAAAGGAAAGAAAAGAAAAAGGACTTTTTTTTTATCCCTGCTATTTAATTATTTGGGTAAGCTTGACAATATGAGTTCATAGGGAGAAGAAGTATGAGAAATATGAGCAACCTGAGAGAATTTTCCATGGATATAACACAGTTATAAACCAGAATAACCTCACAAAGTGAAGCAAACTGTAGATTACCTCAGCCCAGTGCTGCCTGGAGATATAATAGGCAGCGACAACCTATATCGGCCTGATGCCGCTTCATGATTGAGCATTCCAGCCTCTTCCATTCTTCTACTTAATTCTTTTCGTTCTCTCCAGAAGACAGTTCAGCCACAAGACACTAAAACAAAAGAACAAAGATCATGATATTAATCCTCTATAAATAGGTTTTTGCCTCTAAGGCTACACGTAGGCACATGTTGAATAAATACTCCAACCTGCAGTAGTTTCTTCTCCATCAATCAGTATCCCATCTTCATTTACCTGTAGTACAGAAAGTGGAGTGATTTCTGTATCAAGTCCTCTCTTGTTTAGACACACAACATATTTCTGTTGCATCTTAGACAATTATAGAGCTTTTCCCAATATATTCAAAATAATTCAGCAATTATCTCTATTTCACAGTTAGTGTTGTGTAATTGTTACTGATAAGTAATTCCACATCACCAGGGGCGGCAACATACAGCGATATCAGCCTGTGAACTGTCAGAGGTTCAACAGACAGTGTTAGTAGCTGCTTTCATAGCAACAGAAAGAAGAGTTGCAGTTGTTATTCCCTAAAATAGAAGGTCACAAACACCTTAAATGCATGCCAGTTTAAGATTCAGGTCAGACGTTCCTGGACTCCATCTTCCTGCCACATCCAGTGGGCAACCCAGCCCTGCTCACTGACAAGACTTAGAAATGGTTTGTAAGACTGATGAAAAAAGTGTCAGGGAGGGTTAAAACAGATTAGCAAGGAACTGCTAGGTGATGAATGGAGCCTGTCCCTGCAAGCATTCCAGGTTATCTTCATCTTCATGCCCACTGGGAATTGACTCACAGGTGTTTTAGGAAGAAGCAGCTGCCTACTTCGTGACATTTCAGCTTTTGCCTCCAGGTTGAGAAGGGATAAGATACACAACAGAGAGGAGACAGTCTGCAGGAGATATCAAACTGCATTTTCTACACCCAAAGTAGAGCTTGTATGGCAAGCGAACAGGAAGGTTTCCACATCTCAAATTCAAAAGGAGGCAGGTCTTGTTCCATGACAAAGGGCTGAGAATCTGAAATGGCAGAAGTATTTAAAGCAAATTAGCGTCATTAGCAAAGTCAAAAGCGGCTGAAAGATGCTTGACATAGGCTGACATTTCTGGAGCCAACATCCTTTGGTCACAGAGCAAAGCAGAGGGAGGCATAGCTGCCGCCCGCCCCTCTGCAGGGACCTGCACAGGGCTGAGATGGAAACGTGCACATGCCAACATCCCACCGGCATCCGCAGCCCTTCCTCCTGAGGGTGAAGGAATTTGAAGAAATTGTGCACCAACTGATAACACCAATGAATTTAAATTTACATGCAATTTACAGCAATGGATCAGTGCCACATAAACCTAACTCTTGAAGCTGTATAAGTTTCTAATAAACACCAGTCTGTCACAGGCAGAGCCATGGCAGCATTTATGTAAGCAATATCACACTTTTTGATGGAGCTTTCCATTTTGTGAGTAGAAAACAGACTCACAGCATATCCCTCAGTTACCAGATAAGCCACGCTGATAGGAATCTTTGATGCTTTATCTTGCCTTGCCCCAATTTTTGCCCCAAACAAATTAATATGGTAGCACTCCCTCTCCTAAGAGTCACTGGGATTTATGAAGTAAAAATAGTCCTCATTCCTATCTGACACATGGTGACACTGAGGGATACAAAGGTCAACCGGGAAGAAAAAGCAAGAAGCTGAGTCTTTAGAACAGCACAGAGCTATTGATACCCACACCCAGAGTTCATCCACTGAGTCCATAAAGCTTCCTGTAACCTTTGTCCTAAGAGAATCACTTATCTGCAAGTCAACAGCAAAACCACTTTTTATGAAGTAGGACACAAAATCTGTGCAAATTCTCTTTTCTTTTTTTTCCAACATGCAACTTTAAACTCCAAAGTCACTTACAGACCAGAAGCACAACAAAACCCCTCTGAGGAGCATGCAAGCAGAGCAGAACAAGAGGAATGAGTGGTAGAGATGTGCTGCTTACTGCATCCAGGTACAGAGGGGGGCTGGGAGGTCAGAGAGGGCCCGTGCCCACATCCAGAATTACCCCAGCTATGAACTGGTGCTGCATTGCCTTGCAGCATGCAACTCTTGCTCTGTTGGTGAAACTATAGTAACTACATGACCACTAGGGATTAGCAAGATCCCAGGTCATAAAACTTGATAACAGCAGATTATTATTAGCAAACGACCAGGCCAGCACTGGATAGGAGTCTTTTCTTTTTCTTCTTTCTTTAAAAGAGAGAATATCACATAAGAAATGCTAATTCTGTTTTAAATCAGAAGTAAAACATACACATGACAAAACAAATGTGTGCTTACAAATATTTTGTCATATTAGATTAAATTATAGCACACAGACTAAACAGAGAAATCTGAAATCCAGGGTCTTGTGTTTGGGATATCCTTGGAGCTTTTATACAAAGAGAGATAAGTTTACACTTCTGCATTGCACAGCGCACAGTCATCCCATACCTGCCCCATAACACAAACACAGTTTGCTGTACAGCAGCAATGTATTTTTCAATGCAAGAACACACCAGTTAAACTGCCAAAACCCTGGTCCTTTCCTACTGACCTGCCTGTGCCACCCTTCTGCAGTGTTTCTTGCCATTTACTGATAAATGACAGCCTACCCTCTATTTCTCAAGGCTCAGTGTTGCATCCAACTACACCTCCACCATCATTCTATTTGAGCTCCAGTTTCCTATTCTTCTCCCCTTTTCTGGTCCCATTTTAGCCCTGCACATCCCACCCAGACCCTGTCAAAGAGGTAAAGCTGTCTCCCACATTCCAAGTACCTCAGTCTCCTGCAAACACCACTCCTTTTGTGAAGCTCTCTTATGCTAGTCTCCTCCCCAAAGACATCTCCACACCTTCTTACATGCCTATTATCCTGTGCACCAGGCTGGTCTGAATCAAGTGACAGCCTCCTGGAGTAGACAGCAATGAATGAAAAGATACTAAAGAAAGACATAAAGGAATCGGGTCAGGCAGGGAGCCAACCCAGCCCAGTGGAAGGTACAGGGAGCAAGGAGTGCTTGAGCACCAGGTTTAGGTGGGCACGGCCAAAGAGCTCCTGGCAAAGGCTGATAGACCTTTCATGTAACTGGAGAGGGCTCTTGGGCTACAAGTTACACGAAGGGTACTAATCATAAGATGTAGGGTTCTGGTTCCAAAAAACAAACAAAAAAGACAAAAAAAAAATACTGAGCTTTTAGAAGAAATGTGGTAAGTTTAAGAAAGGGACCATGCAACACGCTTGCCGAGGCAAGAGAGCCTAGACTCATTAACACACAAGCTCCTTTCCAGTTCTGTGTCTTTGTTTTCCAGGAAGTAAAGGGTGAGTAAGTAACAGAGCTTGTTGGACTGGTATAATTTTCACAAAGTGGAAGAAGGAGGAGGGAGCAAAGCAGCTCCTGAGCTGCAGGGCTTTTAGAAGAAGGAAGTTTCAATCTTTTCTTCTCCCTTTTTGAAATACATAATGACCCAGCTTTCCGTCCCCTCTCATCCTGGCAAACAGTACACAACAAACTCCTGAATAAGTCTTCTGCTGCCACATCTCATCTGTTCCAAGGTCTGCTGGGCGATAATGAGGAACATGGAAAAGTTCAGTGGGGCCAGTATCCCAAAAGCTATACTGGTCAGCCACACAGGCTGGAAGAACTGGAGGGGCAGCATTGCTGGGATGCTCTCTGGAGAGCCTCTGACTGGTCAGCATGGTTTACTATACAAGTGTGAGGGGGAATAGCAACAAAATTGATTTTGCCAGAACCACAAAATAAATGGGACAATTCCTGCCTTGCAGAAAAGGTATATAGGAGAAGTTAATTGCATCAGCAGAGGGCTGAAAACCTGTACACTAACTGTACTCAGAACTGTGTGAGCAAGAAGAGGAGTGCTATACCAGCCAGAGCTGTACTGAGAATGAATAACCCAGAATATATAGCTTTAATAGGTTCTCATAAGAGGCCCTACTGTGTTGCCAACCACTAGATCAGGTTGTCCAGGAATCCATCTAACCTGGCCTTGAATGCCTCCAGAGATACGGCATCCACAATCTCTCTGGACAGCCTATACCAGTGTCTCACCACCTTCTGAGTTAAGAATTTCTTCCTAACACTAATCTAAACATCTCCTCTTTTAGTTTAAAGCTATTCCCCCTTGTTCTACCACTACCAGATCACGTAAGAAAGTCCATTCACCTCTTGCTTGTAAGCTCCCTTCAAGCACTGGAAGGTCACAATGAGGTCTCCTCGGGGCCTTCTCTTCTCCAAGCTAAACAAGTCCAATTCCCTCAACCCTTCATCACAGGAGCAGTGCTCGAGCCCTCTGATCATTTTCACTACCCTTCTCTAGATCCCCTCCAACAGCTCTGCATCCTTCCTGTCCTGGGGGCCCCAGCCTTGGATACAGTACTCTGCACCTGCAGAGCTGCATGAGCATGAGTGTCCGGAGGCAGCTCTTCCTCTTCTTCTAGTCTCTGCCATAGGCCCTAAATAAAACCATTTTCCATGTGGCCATGGATAAGCCCAGCTAGCCTCTCACCTTTAGGGTAAAATACCCATGGTAGAGTTAACATTCAGTTGACTACGCAGTCTTTGGTGCTTGATAACAATTAAATAAATACATAAAAGATTCTCTTCCTGATGTCTGTGGTTGAGAAATGTTTGTGACAAGAGCCATTTGTCTGGTAGTTATAGCTACGAATATATTTATATTTGACTTGCACTTGACTTAATACCACATGAACCGGTGAGAGTAAAGGGACATTTTGCTTTACTGCTTTGCTTCACAACAAAGGTGTAGGCTCAAGAGGTGGGTTCACCACAGAAGATTCATGGATTGCAGTTTGGGCAGGAATAGTTTGTAAACATCAGAAGAAACAGCAAAAAAAAATATTTGTGTTGCGAAACAGTAACATATGTCATTAAAAGAGAGTTTACTTTTCAGACACATACAGAGCTCCACATTGTTCCCAAGCTTTTTAAAAGGAAATGACTAGTGTTATTAGCACAGCAGTACTCTTTTACAAACGTAGTTCTAGCCCTGGTTAATGTTTAAGAAGGAATTAAATATTAACTCAAGGGAAAGCACAGAAGTTGTAATGGTTTCAGACCATACATCAAACGGGCAAAGAAAATTTGCTGTGAAAGCAAAAAAAAGGCAGGTTTGATTCCCAAAGCTAAAAATTGTGGTTCTCTTGCCTCATCACCTTGGTGTTCCCAGGATGGAAGGACAGCACTGCCTCTCTGCTTTTCACCCCAGGACAGGTAATTTTCCTCCTGCATTTGGTTTAGCGATGACTCCTCAATAGAAGGTGGATCACACAGCCCTCCTTCCTGCTGAGGAGGGCTGCAATTTGATTCCCAGCCTGAGATTTGCAGGTAAGATAAAGTGCAAAGGTGACTAAACACCACAACAAGCAAGGTCTAGCCCCGTGGCTTTGCCTGGAAGGGAAAACGGATTATTATTATAGCAGCAGATCTACCAAGATCTATTCCTTTTCTCCTGTTCCAGCTCTAGTACATGAGAATCCTTGCAGCTGTCTGAAGATGGTTTTATAGTGGCAAAATGACTTGTTGTATTAGTCCACAACAAGCGTTCTGCCCTGTTCTGCAATATTCCCTTATTCTCTCTCCCATCTTTATATTCTTGCTGCAAACTTACGAGAAGAGAACAAAGCCATGAATATTAACTAAACTAACTGCACCACTATAAATGTACTTTTCTGTTGCATGTTGTGCTGAACTTCCAAAATAATATTCTCATTAAATGAATGTTTAGTCCTAGACTCTCAGGAGGGCTCCATCTATGCTGTACTTTTCATCTTCAAAGCATTTTAAAGATATTAGCTAATTAATCCACTCAACTCCCTTGGGGGAAGCAAATTATCATCATCACGTTGTTCTTAGAGTTTTCCAGATAGAGAAACTGAGGCAGAGAAGTAACTTATTCAGTGCCTCAGAGAGGAGGAGTGTGAGAAAGTTGTCAGGACTTGCTGACTGTCTGTCCTAAAGCCAAGCTACTACTGGAGCTCATCTGTACCTCATCATTTGTCACTGTAGTGATAGTGCCTTTCTTCCACGTTCACGTAATTTTACAGCAACTCTTTAGCACATGGTCTTTAATAAATTATAAACAATAGATAAGGAGTTCTCCAGGCACAACAGAGAAGAAAAGAAGGGAAAAAGAAGGAGCAAGAACAGAAAAACAAGGGTAAAACAAGGTAAAAGAAGATCAAGGAATGAGAAAGAAAGGAAAGCGATAAGAAAGAGGGAAAAAAAAAGAAAGAAAATTAAAAAAAAAAAAGAAAAAAGGGAAGAGAAACAGAAAGAAAGAAAAAAAAAGGAGAGAGGAAAAAAAGGAGAGAAAGGAAAAAAGGAGAGAAAGGCAAAAATAGAAAATGTCACAATAGCTTAATGAAGGAAGCAAGAAATCGGTGGGGCCAACAGCCTCTCATGCTTCTTATTTCAGATTGAAAAAAGACTTGTGCGTGCTAGCCATTATGTAAGCAAGTGAAGGAAAACTCCCCTTTTCTAGGAAAGCAAAGTAACATAAAATTAAATCTCTATTCTAGAAGTATTTATACCTGCCTACATGCAGGCTGGCTGTGGGAATCAAAAGGACTGATAATGTCTACAAACATAAATCCCACACATTCCGGTTTGAATGATGAAGGGGGAAACTTCCACGATTTTAGTTTGCTCGCTAATTAAAGATCTCTTTGAAATTCAGAACTCTTAAAAGTCTTCTCTGAAAGGCCTGTCCCTCTTTCACCAGTGGATTCATGTCACACTTTTCAAGACTTTCACCTCTTGTCTTTTGAGTGAAATACAAAATGATATGGAACAGTTTCCAGCTTGTGTTTCATCTTTTGGAAACCAGTACATACCATGTTCCAAGAAATAAAGAACTAACTTGGGTCTTAAAAAGTGAATCCTTTAAGAGTGAAAGTCTAAATGACTTTCATAAGGAAACACTCATACACAGCCCAGAAAAATGAGAGTGTAGACACCACGTTACCTTAAGCATCATTTCTGTCCATGAGATTTCAATAATAACATCTAACAATCCAACTGAATTCTCAGAATCTAAACAATCATTTACAGCCATGAGGTAATTAGTTTGGCTTCAGGTGAAAAGGTCTAAGGCCTTTTATAAACGCTGCATCTTTCGTAATCTTTTCCTCCTGGCTTCATTTTGTCATGTTTTACAGCTGCTCATCAGGGGTTGGCTAACTTGGGTTATTATGACAAGAATATGATCTTGTTAGCATTTTAATCCGTTGCTTCACTATAACTATTTAAAATACTTTGCTCTCAGCAAACCGCCCCATCTACTTTCATATGACATTATCTCAGACTTCTTGCTCATTTTGATAACTTAGAGAGATAAACATGACTCCTCCCCTGCGTCCATCCCTCCTCACACGTCTATCAGCGTGGAGCCACTTGGTTCCCAGGTCTTTCCAGCTCCTACCCACACAGTAGTTGTATATGGCTGGGCTTATTCTCTCTATCACCCTGAGGATCTCATGTGCTTGTGCAGTTGCACAATTTCTTGTTGCAAGATCATTTTTACTTAAGGTGTCAGTCATGTACACAACAATCTCTTTTAGCACTGCACATTTTATTTGAAACGCTCCACAGAAGACTATTGGGGTTACTATCTGAAGTTTCCATGCATGTTCTCTTGTGGCTGATGGTCATTTTTCACTCAAATGACTTCAACTCTTGTTCTGCAGCTGGGCAGACAGACAGATCTGCAGCTAGGTTCATTGAGACAGGAGCAAAGAGGCCTGGGCTGCAGTACCCACAGTGGCACAAGCACCCTGAGCACTGCAGTTTAGATTTCTCACAAAATATACTTACTACCAAATATCCCCTTTCAATGTGGTTTACTTATCTCTGCTTATCGGACTGACGTGACATAAAAGCCACTAGCTGCTCTTTATAAAGGACATCTCAAGAGCATCTCAGTAGCATCGTGACTGAGACAATTTTAAAAGAGAAGAATACATTTATACAAGTGATGGCTGTGCCACTGTCTATGTGTGGCACAAGTAAGGTGCATTGTGACTGGAAAATACCCCATGCCACACATTTGTATCCCAGTTTGCAAGTGACTGCTAAGAGGCCGGGAAAAAATCCCATCAAGGAAAATCCAAGAGCTAGAATGAGTTTAAATTGCTCAGAGAAGTAATTAGCAATTCGCTGCAGAACCCATGCTGCTGGGGTCAGGACATTGCGACATGGAAATGATGTCCCACACGCAGCATCTCAGATAACTGCTGTTTTGTCTTTGATTCTGCTAAGGAGTTACTTCTCTGCCTCTTTCCAACAGACTGATGAGCTTGAGGTGCTGATTTGAGTCAACTTCCATTCTTCTGTCCCTGAATGAGTTCAGAAGAATACCACCAGTAACAGACCCTTTACATTACTGTATCTCATAGGCAGCACTGACACTCGTCAACTTTGATCTCAGCCACCTCTGTTTACTTGCTGATGCCCAGAATGTGGTAAGGTAGGTGTTTTCCTCATCCACTTGCCAGTATCCTCAATACTCAGTGCCAAAGATGGCTGCTTTTCATTTTTGCCACTCAGAAAGTGCTTCCTCAATTGCACACACTTTGTAGGGAGCTCCAAGGTGTTCAGCATTGCACATCACAGCTTGACTGACTTTTCCATGATGACCGTACATTGATCCCCTGTGTGGACTTTTCAACTGGCGAGAGTACATTCTCTTCTGTTTCTCTATATTTCACATTATTTCTTCCTCCTCATACAGTAATTACTCTGTGGGGCAAGTGCTATAGCAGCCAAATTCTTTAATCTTTCTCCAGGTGCAGAGTGCCTGGAAGAAATTGCAGACCTTCAAAAACATTTTTATAATCTTTCAGCAGTTTTGCTGTAGGGATACCACAATATGTCTGTTCAGACTAGATTTCTGGAGTTCCTTGTGCCTCTATTACATGAATAACTTGTCTGTCCCTTTCTGAGTGTCCCTAGGTCTCCACATTTATTTGTACTGGCCGCAAGCAGTGACTTTGCCAGTGACTTAGTCAATTATTAATTGCACTTTCATCTTGTAAAGCTCCTCTTGGTGTTTTCCCTGTGTTTTATGTTGGCATAGTGGAATGAGGACTATCCAATATAGATATTTTAGTATTTTCAGTGCATGGTTACATTTTTACATTCTTCCCTTTAATAATGAGTGCAATGCCTTTACTGATAATTCACCATCTACATGGCATACAGTTTCCTGTTTGCATGCAGCTGTCCAGTGCTGGAGTTAGACTGAGGTTTACAACTGTTTATTATTCTGGAGTGAGAGTACTGTATTGTACAAACATTAATATATTTAATTTATGCTTGCATAAGCTAACAAACTTTTCAATAATGACATTGTCCACCACAATCAATGCAGGTGACACTGTACTTGGACCATTATTCAATACATTTGCATTTCCTTCTCCCAAGAACTTTCTTCTTATTTGTTTGCCTTTTTCTGCTTACTTCTGTGCATTCATTTCCACACAGAACTTGGTTTATTTCTTTGCTGCTGCTTTTCTCTGTTTATACTCCGTGTTTGAAGTGAGATACCATACTGTCATGTTTGATAGGCTTATTTCTAGCTTTCTGACAAACTGTGTTCAAAATCACATAATTCCTGTCCTCATTACTAAGGTATAATTTGGCTTTTGAGATCAGACATTCACAGAAGTCATTTGTTTTGTACCGCTGGTATCAACCAGGCACTTCTTATCAACAACTGACAAAAAATTGTGATACTTCCTGCATTTTCTGCAACTTGAAAATGCTAGTGGAGTGTTGCTAGTTTCTCTAGGTTTTGTTTGTTTGTTTGTTTTTTAAATCAGAGGCTCTTTCAAGCTGCCACTCCTGATGCTTCTGGACTCAATGGCAGCTACCTCTCATCAGAACTCAACAGGATCTGTCCCTTCCTGATTTTTTGTTTGGTTGGTTAACTGGTTTGTTTTTTAGGTATCCTGAGAACGAAGCATAGTCTAGAAACAAAAGAAATGCTAAATATTCCACTATGTCCATCTTCTAAGAAACCTAGTGTACTCTTTTTGTGATTTGTTTTGTATCATTGGCATTTAGGTTATTTGCTTGTATTATGAATATTCCTACATTTCTGCTTTCACCTACTCATCACAGGCCACTTATTTCTAACACCAAGTTCAACATTTGAGCATTAAGAGATAGGCAAAGAGCCATAGCCATTTAGCTTTTAATATCTTCTCTGCACAAACTGTCTTTTGTCATCAAACCTTTCCCAAGAGCAGTACTCTAAGTTTCTAGACATTGCCACACTGCTAACAGTGTTCTTTTTCTCCAAAATTTTCTTTTTTGTCAAGTCTCTCTGCATAGTGTTTTACTGTAGCAACACACATGGATGTAAAAGAAGGAGAGGGAAGACCAAAAGATATAAACCACTGGAAAGAAAAAAAGGTCCTTTTGGTGGTAACACAGGATGTCTCCTCTCTGCCTTGGTAACTTAGCTATTTTATATGTGAAGGCTATAGTCTTGCGGTGAAATTCTACTTTATTTCCTGCACACGTGCATAAGATGATGCATGATAGGTAGCTGTGCATGCCTATTCTGAGCCTTGTCTGGAAAGACCAACAGTATCATCAAGGAGACATCCTCAGAACCACAGTAAGCATTTCAATATTCCTATTTCAATTAATCTAACGGCAGATGTGTTTATCTGCCCTGAGTAGATAAGGAAGTGAAACTATTTGAGTAGAAAATGACCATAAACCACAAGAGAACATAGTGTAAGAGCTATTGATAGCAACCCCAAAACTCCTTTCAGAGCGTATTACAAAAGCTGCATACATACAAGGCCACATAGAGAGGTTCAACATGACTTCTGCCTGCGCTAGCAGAAGTAAGAGACAAAAAAGGAAGAGACATGCAAAGTTCAAAGTCTACACTATCTGATAAGGCCTGTCAGAACTAAAACCAGGAGGTACTGCCAGAATTAAATTATTTCCTCGGGACAAGTCATGCATTGAGAATCAAGAAACATCGGTTGAGCAGATAAAGCCCATTTGTATAGCATAACAGTGGATGGGCATATATTTCACCAAAATAGTAAATATATACACTCTAGAAACACAGAGCAAAACCACAGACACAGCAGACAACATAACATCCTCTCTGCTGAGACTTGAACAGCAAGACACACAGAGAAAAGCTAAAAAGCAACTGGCTGATAGATATGCATATATCCTCTGAAAACCCTACACCTATAAAAGAAAGGAGTTAAAGCTGTCTACCCTTCTTGCAAAGAGGGATTACGCTTGCTCCAACATGAATCCAGCTTCAAAGACTACCCAAGAATTTCTGTAATACCAAGGCATGAAAAAAATAACATTTATCCCCCTCCAAGCTAGAAAAAGAATTTTTTTTTCAGGTAAATGAGAATTAGTCAAAACAAACACTTAAAGCGGAGACAGAATAAGTGTCATATGTGCTGAAACAAATTATAAGGGACTATTATATTTTACATGCAAACAGACTTTACTAATTACGCTGGATTTTCCTATCTTGATTGAGACAAAAGGGGTGCTGTAACAGACATCCCTGCAGGAGGGTTTTATGAACAAACAGGGCTGCATGTAGGAACTTGGAGCTCTCTCATTTCAGAAAATCTCTGATAAGAAAAGGAGCCTTCCTGGGTGAACTGTCTCAGTTCTTGCCCCCTTATTCAGAAACACAGAGAAGTTGCAAGGACAGTGCTACCAACCCTATAACTCAAGCAAACAGCCCTCATGGACAGCTACCATTATTAACTAAATCAGATGAGCACATTTTCTAGTGATAGGTGTTGAAGCTTTTATTTCTATAAACACATCGCTACCGCATCTCCCAGCTACATGCACCATGGAGAAAATAGTACAGCAAGAGGAAAGGACAAGTGTTCACAGGTATTTGTTCAAGAAAATCCTGCAAATTCATGGTGGTCAAGGTTTCTTTTCATGAGCTTACTGCAAACATTCACAGCAATTTAGTTCCATCTTCAAGAAGGTTTGCAAACATGGATAACACTGCAGGTTCTTGTGCAAACATATATCCATTAATGAAGATATGCTAAAAGACTGGCACAAGTATTTGCATTGAGAGCATTTGCAGAGCTAATGTAAAAGCTTCTTGTGGTTTGGGAATTCCCAAGGCAGGGATCAAAATATGAAAAATATATCACAAAAAAAAAATACAGCACAGTGCAAGCAACCAATGGAGCTAAAGCAAACATTCAAAACATGTACAAGTATGCTCCAGACTCAGCTATGCTCCCTTTAACCATTCACTGAGCAAGATGAAAAGTTGGTTAGAAAATGTAATAACAGGAAAAAAAAAATCAAAGAATGTTTCCACGGTATTTATAAACAGAAATGATACATTTGCCAAATGCATTCTTAAGGCAGTTAGCTCCCTATTCCTAGCAATATTTCTCATGTTTCCATCTAGAAGAGCCTCTGCTTGCTCTCCTCTGTTGGGTTCCATGGTGGAGAGGAGGATCAGACTTGGGGTTTGAGGCAGGGATGCAGACAGCAGCCTGGATGGGGCCAGTCTAAACAGAAGGGCACTTCAGGCATGGCCATCCCCACAATACACAGATACTGGACTGCTTTTATTGACTTTTCCCAAAGTGCTACTCATTGCGCCCCACAGAGAGCAAGACAAGCGTACTGTGTGACCAGTAAGCCCTTTGCCCTCAGTACTGGGGACACAGATCAGCTGCACATGCTGCCAGCACAGCAGCAGGCAGCACAGAAAGGAAAGGCTGGGAATGGTTTTCACCCAGGTCCTCCACTGAAGCCAACACATTGTGCAATCACATCCTGCAAGGTTAAGGCATCTCAGGATTCCTGGAGAAGTCATCTTTTGCTGCCAAGACATGCTACTAGGACGGACAGGGAAGGAACGTTTTCTCCTGCTTCCTACAGACGCATGAAGCTCACTAAAGCTGTTGCTTACTTACAACCTGTCAATAGTAGCTCCCATAACAGAAACACCTAATTTACCAGCAGTTCAAAAGTAAAGTCAGGGCCCTAACAATCATAGTGTTACTTGTAATCAGTTTTTTTTTCTTTTTTCTTTAAAGAAAACCAATGACTCTGCGTTTTTTTTTGTTTTGTTTTTTTGTTTTTTTAATTTGCCTTTAGATTAAACCAGAAGCTAGCCACATTTGTTTAACCTCAGGCTTTGCTGAACTGGCATGCCTGAACAGCCCTTAGCACTACCAGGGCTACAGATGCTAAGGTAACAGAAGAGCAGAAAGCTGCAGCCTGTTGCTAAGATGAGGCAGCTTCCAAGTCCTGACCATGACCACAACAGGCATCCCATGTGGAGGAGAAACTCCAGTGAAAGAGAGCACGGCTGTGAGTTTATGCTGGAATCTTTAACAGCACTTCTAAAGGCAAGGAGAAAAGGCTGGGAGAGATGGAGACAGAGGGGTTACCGTCACAAGGAAAGGTCTAGGAGAAATTTCAGGTTACGCTTTAGCTGGCAAAGAAACACACCTATGCATATACTACTGTACGCAAATAGTGACTTACACAGTCAAACATGCAGATAATACCAGTTACAAATTGCAAAAATTTTTTAAATGGTCAACAATTTGCTCATAAGCCTTAGCAACAGTTATGTCCCTTAGTGGAAATATCTGCAAAAGCCAAGCACAGCGTCGGTACTAAACACAGACCCATGAAAGAAGAACACAGGCTTGGGATGGAGCTACAGGTCCTGCTGCACTGGTTCCTGTTTTTCAGAACTTCTGCCTTGTGCCCAGCCAACAAGGTCAGTCCAGAAGCAGTCAAGCAGGAAGACAAGGTTAATGATACCAGCAGGAACTATTTCAGCAGAAAACACAGGTGGGAGAGAAAAGGAGTTCATCCAGAGAAACCCCTCATCCCAAGGAAAAGATACACACTCTTTCTGGTTGGGTCAACTGCATTCAAACACTCCGCTCCTACTCAAGTAAATCTTGTAAATATTTAAACCAGACGGAATAGATTTTTAGTCCCCACCCTCCAACTATGTGTGTTCATGCACCCTTGCCCAAGTTACCCAGATAGCAGGTAACACTCTCCTCTATATCTGCCAAAAGAGAAACTAGCTGTTTACTCTTACTCAAGCTTGGGATTTCTGAACTAAACAGATAACTGGCTTCTCAGTTTCCCTTCATGTTTTAATTGTATTTGATTTCACCAATTACAGAAGTGTTTACATTCTGGAGGGGGGTGGGAAAAGCAAAACATTTAGGCCACATGTAAGCAGCAACATCTGTCCCGTCCGCCTGGGAAGCAAGAGGAGGGGAGCCGGGCCACACCAGAGCAGGAGGCTGCCGAGTCGTGCTCAGAGAGCAACACACAACCCACAAATGCCTGTAGTGTGCTAGGCTGCAGCTGTGCTTGCTGCCCACCCCGCGCATGCCCCACGCCCTGCCAGCAGCTCCACACACACTGAAGCCAGCACCCAGGGATGCACACTGATGATGATTCACTTACAGAGCCAAAAGCAGCACACAATTAAACAAACAAGCCCATTTAACCAGGCATAAAAATGCATGCTTGGGAAACAAGGCTCAGGCAAAATTAGCAGCAACATGAGCACTCAGCTTGCTGTGCTTCACTGCGCCGATCCATCTTGCACACCATCTTCTTGCCTCGCATTCGGGCCATCCAGAAGGCACTCTGCTGCCCTGCCACCAGGCCATGAGCAAGCTCCCGGCCCAGCCACAGCCTGCATGCATCCCAACATCACACCAGGCCTGGAGAGGGTTAAGGGGACAAGTAAATTCTTCTACCAGCATTAAAATACCAGAAATCTTTATACAGCTTCAGGCCACAGCAACAATGGGAAAAGAGCTTTATAAAACACAGACCAGTAAGAATAAGTAGCAACAATTTGAATACATATTACACCTTTTATCAGAAGGGACAAATCACATTCAAAGAAGTTTTAGAAAATGCATATGTATACCCTCATTGTTTTAAATATGATTTTAGATAGACTGAACATTTTAAATCTATGTTAATTAAAGCATGCCAGCTGACATGTTTAAAAAACGCTCTGTTTTCAAGGTCTAAACATAACCTGGAGCAGAACATGCCTTTAATATGCTTTCTGATGGTGGTTAAGGCTGAGATCAAATCTGTACGAGATAAAAGCCCATTCCAAGATCTGGGGGAAGCTCCTGCACTACAACCCATGCCATTCGCTGCTGCAGAGGAGGTGGCTTGCCACGTTTGGTTCTGCTCTTTCTCCTGTAACAATGCTGTAGTTTGGAAGGTGGCTCAGCAGGTTCTTCCAACACCACAACCCATTCCCACCACCCACCCACTTTTTAGCAAGCTTTTCATATGCTAAGTGACAGCAAATCAGATGCAATCGTCCTATCCGTGTTTCTCTGCATCTTCCTACATGACCTGCATCCCCATAAAACACCGTCCCAGGCACACTTGGCTCAGCAGACAGTGCTACCACACTCTCTTTTTTTTTTTTGCTTTTATTTCTCTAATACCTCTGTCAACCTTCCAGAGATCTCAAAGTGCGATAGGGCAGTATGCATTTTTCATGCTTATTCCTCATGCTAATTTGTGGACAGGTCAGCAGCAGATGCTCATACAGACAAAGGTCATTTCCCCGCCTGTGGCCCAATCTCCATACTCCTCATTACAGCAATAAAGGCGTGCGTTTGTGTCTCTGGGTAGCTGCTAAACCTGCATCTCTTCACATGTGCTCTGATTCATGCAGGCAAAGGGCTTACCTTGCAACTTCTGCAGTGGTTCCCCAGGTTTCCCTCCCACACCCACACTGGAGTTTTTCACCCGTCCTGCCAGGACAGCCCTGCTGCTCATCTCCCACAGTTCACAGCTCCGCACATGACAGCAAACTATTGTGGCAAGGGTGCAGCATTACAGTCCTCACCCTGAGCTAACTCGTCCCCATTTCTGCGTCTAGCACCTCCCTCATGTGCTGCTGCTTACAAGGGAATGGCTACCGAGGGTTACTGCAACTAAAAGCTCCTGATTTGGAAGATACAAATATCACACCTGCAAAGCACCACATCAACATTATTTTGACCGAGGAGGCAGGATACAAGTCTCTGCTGAATCAGGTCACCTGGACATTCAGACCACTGTGGGCACATCATTTACTTGCCATGGAAGCAGTACAACAGTATATGAATACTCAGTCTTTGCTGATCCCAGGCAGTTAGCCAAAATTGTTTCCACTGAGTGGAAAAACTGATGACAGCCTGTTCTCTCATTGATGCAATGCTTCTGTACAATAAATAAATAAATCAAAGTCCTACTTTTTTCAAAAAGAGAAAGATTAAACAAGATACCATTGATTTACCAAACTTCAAGCCTTGTACGGTGACTACTTACCCCGAAAATGACCCTCATTTTTTGCTTCTCCATTTAAACAGGCTTCAGTAGCTATGTCTATCAGGCATTTATTGTTTCCCTCTGTCTCAGTTTCCTCAAGCAAAACTCCATACAGTGTCTCCCCACCAAGCCCCCCCTGGTTGCTCCTACCTTTAGTCCAAGCAAACAGCACCTGTCACTCCTATGAGCCTCAGCTGGGCTAGAACCCTGCCTGCAAAAACACGCCCCTTTCCATACTGCTTTCCTGTTCTAGTTCCCAGGGTCTGCCATCTTTTCCTGCCTGGAAAGAAGCACAGCATTTTCCAGCATCATCTCTGGGATGATCGAAAGTGTCCAGAAACCACAATGTGAGGTTAAAATGTATAAATGCAATCAATGTGTGTGGATCATCCCTGCTGGCTCCTTTCACACTTTGAAGAGCTCAGGCACTTTCTACAAAGGTGACTTTGCCATCCTACATCATAGGAAGGGCTGTGGCCATCTGGTACCATCCTCCTCTTGATTTTCAACAGACAAAATTGAGATGAAAAGGGTCATGGGAAAAGAGAAGCTCAAGATTTCCCTGCTGTAATAGAGTGGCAGACTTTTTCGGCCACCACAGTGGGCTGAGCTCTCCCTGAAATGCCATAACAATGTGGTTATGCATGTCCAGCACTAAGCTCCCCACAGATCCTGTCCCGAGCACCTGGTGCTGCTGTATGTACCGTTGTATGACGTTGTCTCATCTTTCTTCATGGCTTTTCCCTTGAGGTTGCTCTTGCCTAACTGCCCTCTCCTTGTAATTGACCTGCACAACCTAACTATATTTTTTCCCTTTGTGGAAAAAGCCAACACTTCTACTTCAAAAAATAAATCAAACTACACTAATTAACTCTGAAAAACAGCAAAAGTAAAACAAAAACTGAAATTTGCAGCCAGTCAAAAATTTGAAACTGTTAATAATATCAAAGACAGAACTGAAGTAATTTCAGACCTTTAAAGGCTAGCTGTAATGGCATGGTACCTTCAATCACGCATTCTGAGCAAGGCCAATTTGAAATTAACACCTTTTTGCAAAGTGCTCAATGAATCAGCATTTTCCATTGGAAAACCTTCCATCTGAAGACTTCCAACTTGTTCTACAGCTTCCACTGAGCTTGACTTTCTTGCCTTTCCTGTACTATGTTTATTTTACCATAATTACATCATATTTTGTCTCATTCTTGCAGTCATCCATTCTGTTCCTTCCCAGCTTGGCAGACCCAATATTTAAATAATGTGTAGTCAGTATCAAAGCTAGGGGCTACTGGAAGTAAACAGCTAAGCACAGGACCCAACACATTCCTCAGTTACAGGAGTGTAAATCCCATAAGAAGAGAGGAATGGCTACAACTGCCCTACTTAAATTATTCACATTCCACTGCATAGTGAAAATACATTTGAATTATTTTACCAAAAAAAAAAAAACCACCTCCTTCCTCTCAAGCACTTTTCTTAAATTTATATTAGAATGAGAAATTACTAGAATATTGTTTGATAGTATATAGCTGTTGTACAAATTAAAATGTAGGGAGAGTGAGGGACTACTGTACACTAGTGGGAGGAGAAGAAAGGTGAAAAGTAAAGCATAAAGGATGAAAAAGGAGTGATTGTAATCTACAAAAAAAAATAAGTCTTATTTATGGCAGGTCAGTAATTACTTGTGTTCTTACTTAGCTACCTGCATACAAATGAGTTGCTTCTTCTTTCTAGGATCATACTAAGATCTTGAGGTGCCCGATTCCTTGTGGCAATAAGATCCTCAGCATCACTGCATGTTGTAACTTGGAATCAATGGTAGTCAGCTTTGAGCAAGCTAAAGTTAAATTCAGCTCTGTCAAGTGCTATTAAGTTAGGAGTATTAGGAACAAACAAGGGAGAATGACAACCCTGGAGACTTCTACAGAAGTACTGCCACTGAGGCTGTGAAAGGAATTTCTGTGACTGACAGAATATTGTAATTGCCTGTACAACAATCACACTGCAAGATTTTTGTCTGATAAGTAAAATGAGAAAATAGCAATCTCCCTTTCAGAAATTCTGATCTAGAGGCATGATTTCACAAGCTGCTTCATGATGGCAGTTCCCTGAGCCTTACTGAGTCTCACTCAAGACAACGGCTCATCCTAATTCACCTAGAACCCCAGAGGGATGAACAGCATGGTGGCCTTCAGCCAATGGATACGATTCTACTGAAAGCCTGCAGCCACCCACCTTCTGCCCAGTCAGATATCCAAACTAACAACAGAAAGAACAGTGTGCATATCAAGTAGTTGCAGTTAGTATCTGAATGAGACAAAAACATGGTAAGCAGTAACAAAGACTGATCGGTCTTCTGGCTTGTTCTTTAATATCTTCCACGTTAAATTGTGTAACACACTACTAAAGCAGTCTTACCTTTAAGAACAGTGTAGAAAAGGGGTTCCCTTGCATATCCAGATCTAATGAGACCGTTATTGGCCAGGTCTGGAGATCTGGACAGGCTTGACATAGATAGATGTAGAAGGATCAGCATAGTACATCAACATGAAAGTTAAGTTTACAGTTTTGGGGTTTTTTTTTTGTTTTTTTTTAAACCAGCAGGGAATGTGAATAGTTATTGAGATCATATAGATCTGTACCTCATCAGCAAAGACAGTCTCTGGAAGGTGAAAGAATATACTGGCCAGAAGGGAACAACAAGTTCTTGGCTGGAAGGGGAAAAAAAAAAAGCATATCCATAGAGTAACTTAGGTTGGACTGGGATAGCACTCCATCACCTGAGCTTCCTTACCAAAGCTGATGTTTTTATAATCATCAAAAGCATCCTCCTCTTGTAGAAACGGTTGAACTCCTCTGACTGCACAGTGCAGCAGCTCACAGCAGGATGCAGCCATGTATCATAAGCAAGGATATCATGGGCCAAGTGATAAACTGTCTGAGGAGGAATCCATCATGATACCCATGCCAGCATTTGTAGTGGCCTGCTACTTGCCAGAGGCTCTTTAATGAATGTAAGTTCACTATTTAAATTTGATGCTTCACTCAAAAAGAAAATAACAGCATTTTTCAAATGCAAGAAAGTGAAAAATTCCAGCTGATGAGTATTAAATACAGTCAGAATAGCTTTCCAAGAGTCTGTTTTGATAAAACCACAATTTCTTCTTACAATTCAATTAATGTTAGGGAAAGTCCCACAGGAAAAAGTATTTAAAAATTAATTGAAGAAACTTGAGAAACGTCATTTAAAATCCCATTATGCGACATTTTAGGTTTCTCACTTTTATACTGTTGCCTAGAATATGAGCACAGAATAGTTGAATTACTCCGCTCACCCCACCCAGAAATCCAGTTCCAGTTTCAATTCGTCTGTTGATTGAAATACCATTCCCTTTCTAATTCAAGATACTACATCTGTTTGTGACCATGAATTCTGAACATCTCCCAGACAAAATCTCAGAAATTAAATCTTTGGGAAATAATGATGAGTAAGGAAGTCCCCAAAACAGACATTTTCATTTAAGCTTTGGACCAGGAACAAATTTCAAAGGAGCAAGATTATTCACAAAGCATATCATAGATTTGACTGGCTATCTATTTTAAGTAAAAGTTTCTGGTTGCAGAGAAAAACAGCACTATTTCCTACATTATATGTCCTGAAGAAATATTTGCCTCAGTAATGGCCAGGCCATTCCCATCTAGCCTCAAGAAGACTGAACAGAATCTACATATTCTACCACCTACGGAAAAGCCATCTCCATCTGAGTCCACCCTCTTAGGACCGGCATCTGGGAATCAGCAAGAAAAATAGTGCTTGGCCAAAGGACTCCTTCCTTATCTTGCACTCTGTGACATAATAAAAACTATTTGTTGAAATCATGTTGAGTCCACTAGTGGACTTAAAGTTCAGATGCATCTTGTGTATGCCCAGGAATACAAAGCTGGTCACTGTCTGATATTAACCACAACCACATAACCCTCAAACATAAAGTTGTGTTGTGTGTACTCAGTTCTTCCTTTGTACCTTACCATGCATGTCAGTAGGATACTGGGGAAAGATGATTGCCAATAAAATCATCAGTCTCACTATTAAAAAAAGGGCATTGGTACAATTAAATACTGCTGCTTAGAGTGGGAAGTGAGTGAAGACTGTTCCTGAGACACGAAAAAATCCAGGTATAGGTTAGCAAGGAGGAAAAAGAATGGTGGGCCATTCTCATAAGTTGAGAATGTTGTATTTCACATTCTGAACCTCAAGCTTATTGAAGCACGTGAAATAAGTACAGTTTCTTTAGTCTGTACCGTCCCAGAGGATGCTCTTTCTAGCACATGGGTTTCCACAGAGGTCATGAGAACATCTATTCCATAAAGATTGTGTCTATTTACACACAAAAATGGGGTGGGCGATAAGTAAAACACACTTTTTTTTGTATCCTCCTGGAGCATTAAAACATAGACATTTTATTAATTATGGCTATGTAAGGGGACTTTTTCTGTGCATGAGTGCATGCACGCCTTGCCTTAAATCTCCTACAGACATGTTTATAGAAGGAAGGATAAATATTTTTCCATAGCTTCATGGAAAATTACTATGAGAAACCTTAGAGGAACACAGCTGTGGTGTCCTTCATTAACTCAGCACAAGCAGAGCCTTCTATTCACTGACATTTCATTGTGCTTTGCTGGGTACGTACTCCCAGGTGTACACTCGACCATTCTGAAACACTACACCAAAGAGATCAATTTTTTTTTTCCCTCAATCTGGTTAATATTTTTGAAAGAGTTACCAAGAACAACTTTACTTTCTCACCCAACAGATCACATACCATTTCCCAAACCTAAATCCAATTTTATAGTAAGAGAAAAGGGGCTGGGGACATGCCATCACTCAGGTAAGCTCTAAGCCAGAACCGAAACACACAGAGCCCTTCTACATCCTCATTTAACTCCAGAAATCTAACAACTTCTTGTATTTCACCTCCCTGTACTACATGCTCAGAGTTCAGGCAGATATTTTTGTCTTCCACCTTGTCCCAAACTGCAAAAATAACACCTTTCCTCCTTAGAGATGGCTGCATTTTTGCAGCACGTTAAAAACCGCTCTGGTGCTTCTCACTAAATCCACTAAAGATGCTGGAGATTCTCTGCAATGAAAGGCTCTTTATAGATGTAAAATATAGTATAAACAAAACCATGCAGTAAAAAAAATAGCAAATAAGAAATCCACACACAGAAAAACTGGACATTTTTCACTGCCCCCCAGTTCAGTGCCTCTGATCCCCTAGATGAGACTGACAAGGATTGGCATGAAGCTGATGGCCAAGCTGTAGAAATAAGGAAACAGGAAAAAATAAAACAAAATCAGGATAAGAAAATATTTATTATGAAGGGCTTGCTGCCTACTAAACAGTTGCTAGCAGATAAAAACACCCTTCACACTAAAAAACACTCAAGCCACTGTTTCTTCATACCAGCTTTGTCAGTGCACATGTCAAAACAGCTGGCTGAATAATTAGAAGGATGGTGGGGTTTATATATTATATTTTTATAGTGTGAATATTTTCATTCTGTACAAATATTGGTTTTAAGAGAAAAACGGAAGTTTGAACATACAAGGCAGGCCAGCGATTCTAGGAGTGAATAAGACCTTGATAACTACTGGTAGCCTTCTTTAGCATATTGTGTGTGTTTGCTGATACATCAGTCCACCCCACTGAAATTCTGCACATCAACTCTGAATCATATTTCCTCAGTAATCTCCCAGTTTGGAGTTGTTCTGTTGACAATGACCTGGTGAATTTGAGAGGCTAATGCTAACAAATAGATTTTTTTTCTCGCCGCAGATTTTAAACTAACCAGAGACCTGGATAATCTGAAACTCCTTTTCTCCTCCTGGATGAACTTCTATGAACACTATCCAAGGTAAATATGTGCAAATTCAGAGGGAAAAGGTTGATGACATACTATATAAACTGATAAGCTTTTTCTTTGGGACTTTCAAGATGCCCAATTTCAAATGCCTCTTACTGAAAAAAAAGTTTGTAATTACTCCTTTCATTTCTTCCCTCTTTAACTTCTAAAACAAAACAGAAAAGAAAAAACATGGAAAATGATTTGTATTATTTCTCACTCATTAAAGTTTTTCTAAAAGATGCATTCTTCTGCAAAAAAAAAAAAGTTCTGGTTTTAAAATCATTTCTGAAAAATAACAAGGCCTCCATTGACCAAAATTAGTCACAAGAAAAGGAAGTAGGGATGGCCAGTTGCCCTCCTGTCCACTGCCCAAACTCTAAGATGTTTGTAGAGGAAATATCTTGGCTCTAGAAGGCACAATCTGTTAAGTCACTAAGATTCTGCAGACTTTACTGGAGCTTGGTATCCTTTTCTCATGTAACAGCTAGTCCAATTAAACATCCAGCTGGTCAGACACATCCCTCCAAACACAGTCAAAGTTCAGCGATTCAGTTCACCCATTCAAAATCAATACAACAGATACACTGACTGTCTGGTGAATTGCTGCCACTTTACAACCTCCTGAGATCCCTCCATCTCAAGGCTGTTGCAGAGCTTCACTGTGGACATGCAGAGACTCGGCCACCACCTCCCCACCAACAGTCATCCTGTTTGCCAACATCCCATGCTGCAGGCACCCTGCAGGAGCTGGGAAAGCCCTCCTCTTCCTCTTCCCACCCATTTGATGGGCAACTTTCTTATAGTACTTCACACTGGAAAAGACCCTGGCAATCCTGAGAAAAACCACAGCACGATCAAAAAAGCAGCAGAGGTGCTCAAGGCTGCAACCACTCTGCATGGGTGCTGGGCATCCCACTTGGCTCCCTGATTTTCCCCTGCCTGTGCCCCAGATGCTATTGAATCTTCAGTGCTGGTCAGGAGAGGTCATCAGACCTAACCACAGAACACACACGCATGGACACATCACCAGCAAAAGGGGCCCTGCAGACACAGTCACAAGCTTGTGCTTCCTCCTCCTTGTCCTCACCAGCACACAGCACCCTGCAACAGCAGACCTGCTTCTGAATTTCCTCAGCTGGGTCACAGCACTGCACACTATCGTTTCTGCATTTCCCTTTCACTCTCGTATAAATAGCAGGCAGCACTAAAATGATAAGATTGTCAGGGAGAGGGAAAAAAGCTTTTGTCTAGAGCCTCCCATTTCAGGCCCATAATTGAGAAAAACAAATACATATTACATTAGCGTGATTAGTATTGAGTGAAACAAGCTCCTGCTGTCTTTTGTTTCATCTAAGTCTCTTCACGGAAGGCTGAAGATAAGCTGTTTTCTGCCTATAGAATAGGCTCAGGCAGTTTTTTTTTTTTTCCCTATAGGCAGCCCGTAAGTCCACACCTTCACTGGAGGCCAAACTAGTAATATGTTAAAAAAAAAAACACACACAAAAGAAACAAACAAACTAAAAAGAACCTTTCTACGTTCTGCCAGTACTCAGCTTTGCACTAGAGCTGTGCTGAGCGCTGCTAAGCCATTTTACTAATAGCCCTGTAAGGCAAAGAGATAGAAATCCTGCCCCTCGCCATGCTGGGGTTGGGGAAGCTCTCCTGTTGGTCACAAAGCAAGCACTTGAAGCCAAGACTCTGCTAATGAGCTCACTGCCATAATTTATTACCAGCACAGTCCCATTATAGGCATCAGTGGTAAAAGCTGTTGCTTATTTGAGCCTTGATATCTTTCTATCAAATGACAAATGCAAAACAGCCTCCAACCAGCCCAGTGCTGTGCATCTTCCCTTCTCCATAGGCACTGCCCTAGCTCTGACTGCTCACTGGCCCCTGGCAGCCCAGGGCCATGCTACTGCCTGCCCAGCTAACCGCTCCAGCAGCTCAGCCCAATCCCAGCCTGCACAAACGGGCACAGCCTGCTGCACGAATCGCACACTACATTTTGGAATGTTTATGGGGAGCTCTGTAACCATTTGGCCACCTGTGATACTGCACACGTGAGGGCCTGCCTCCTCCACTCAAAGCATCAGAAGGCCCTGCAAACAGATCCCTGCTTCTCCCTGCAAGATAGAAAACCTCACATGCCAAGGCCTGGCTTCCCTTCTCCCCAGCCCATGGGAGCTTACGTTGCTCAAAATTACCTACCAAATTTATGTATTCACTGGCAAAAATAGCTTTCTGAGGTGGAAACCTTTGCCAACATTTTTTTTTTAAACCTTGTAAAGACTTATTTTTATAAGCAAAAAATACCCAAAGAATTTAGTTGCTTTAGTCACTGAGCATAAAGTTTTTGTCTATTAAGATTTATATTTAATTTTTTTTTTTGCTAAGAAAAAAAAGGGAAATATACAGTAAGAAAACTATAAAAGCTATTCACTGAAATTAAAAGATAATTAACTAGTTTTAACTTGTGCATAGCAGCAGATTTCCTCCTGGCAGTGCACTCATGCAGCTCTGTCTGTGCTCAGCAGCATTCAGAGCAGGCAGAAGGCCGAGCAGGCCACGGCCTGCGCTGCGTAATGGGGCTGTGGTTGCTGCCGCAGCTGAGCTCCTGCTGGCTGTAGGGCAACCCTCCCTTCTGGCCACTCCTCCTGCCTCTCTGCAAGGGCTTCCCTACCTTGCAAAGCTCTCAGAGCCAGCTTTCAGGGAGGGGAAAAAAGAAAAAGAAATCAGCCCACCCCCCAAGAAATATAATTTTTTTCCTAAAGTTAACTGAACCAACAAATCAGCCTGGTGCTCCTGGGCAAGAAAGAGGCAAAGACACAGCTACAAGTAGAGAGAACATATCCTTGAAGCTGCTAGACTGACACAGCTGCAGCATCATGAGAAAACCTTACCAGTCTGCTGCTGGCCCAAAAGCGGCTGAGATGTACGCACATTCTATTCTATCTCTGGCCTGACCAGCCAGCTGTGGAAAAGGAGTAGAAAACAGCTGGGAGAGAGACATAAACTCACCCTCTAGAATTCATTGCATGCTCCATGCCCTAGCATGGAGTTTGCTAAATCCAGCATGTCAGAGAGATCCCAGGCAGCAGGCATGCACAATGATTTATCATTTCTGTGCAACTTAATTCAAGGTATTTGGAGAAAGTCTTCAGAGGAACGGGAAAAAAAAAAAAAAAGACCACAGTTGGCTCTTTGCAATATTTTTAACGCTGTTTGCCAGAGGAAGAGGTTATGGTTGTGTGGTGTACCCGTCGCATGGGGCCAAGCAGCAGTATAGGAGCAGCACTCCCAGCTCCAGGCAGGCTTGGCATGAGAAATCATCTGAAGATAAATGTCTATGAGAAGCCCACGTCAAAGATGATGCCACCACCAGCACTTTCACAAGAGAGAAGGCAAGCAGAAATTTTCTTAATTACTCTCTGAAACTCCTCTTCAGAGCTTTCCTAGCTTCCGGCCCAGTCTCCCTAGAGCTGCCTAGCCAGTTCCCCCCAGTATTTTGTGCATACCTAGGAAAGACACTGTATTATCTATCAACAAAGCATAACATATTCCTATATCCTAGCAGCTGGCCTTGGGACATAATCTGCAGGACTCTTGCTGCTTACAGCCTAGTTTATGGTCAGCTTCCCAGAAACATTTGCATGCTTGGGTAAGGTGACTGCAACAATTAATTCTCAATTTAAATTAATCAGAAACATTTAGTCAGAGGTGTATTTAATGAAAGACAAAACAAGCTCCAGGACAGCCAGCAAAATCAACATCAACTTCTTCAGTATCATACATTTACATCTCTAAATAATCATGGGCAATATTAAAACAAAGAAATAGCATATTCATTTTCAGGGTAAAAAAAAACCCTATCATTTAACTGTAGCCAGCACCAGAGCACAGAAGTTCCTTCTGGATTGTCGTTATCTGGTTAGAAAATATTTTCCTAACTATAACTTATTTCCCATTTCACTGAAGTCCTTTGCTTTCTAAACAACCTTTCTGGATTTCAGAAGGGAAAGGGAGAGATGACTGATCACGATGAAAGGTCTGAAGCTTTTCACTCCTTAAAATTTGCCTCTTGGTTTCCTAGGAAAAAGTGAACTCAGAGTTAAATTTCTAAACACCAATCCTTTCTGCCAGCAAAAAGAAGTTATTTGCCAGGCTGTCTTTGGAACATCAACACCACTGCAATCAAACATTTGGGAAGGAAATTGGCCCACCTATAAAAGATTTGGCCAGGACACAGCTCAGCTCTGCAAACGGCTGTTCTCTTTATGATAGCAGCAAGGTGTGAAGCAGAGACAGGGGAGTTCACGCCTCTGTGAAGTGTGATGGTTCTCACACCTACCAGACCCAATACTAATACCGCACACATCTGTTACCAGATTTTTGACCATAAAATAATATGGAAGTCATAACAGTAAGGATGACAGAAAACTGTCCTTACATTTTCTGAAGCTGTTTGAAATGTAAGCCTTGTCACGTTGTTACAGCAAAATACCATACTGAGTAACTTCACCACACTGTGGTGAAAATTGCATTCTCGAGTGCAGTATTTAAGCCAAACAGCTTCTATTAGAGCAACAATTAGGAAACTTTTATGCTGGTTTAACAGTAGAATTAAGCCTGGGGCTCCTGTGATGAAAAAAAAAAAAAAAAAAAAACAACTTTCTGAATTACTTTCTGAATTAGTTGTTGAAATTTCTTCCTGAAAGGCAAAGGGACAGATTTTCATCTGCCACATGAAGCTTCTGTACAAAGCTAGACAAAGTTTATACCAACCAAAAATGTATCTCAGTGCCTCCAAATCCATCCAAATCAGAAAGATACACCACTTTTCAAAAGGAATTAAGTGATTTTACCATAAAGTGAGAAATTTGTCTCATAATGCAACAAATAACTGTCATAACATTTAAAACATTGGAAGCTTTCCCTTTTGTTACTTTTCAAACTAAAGATATCATGTGACGTTTTCACTGTGACAAACATCTTCCTTTAGATGTGTTTCTCTGTACTATCATTCTGCCTATTTACTGCCTCTCCCTTTGAAGGAGTGAGCCCTGTTCCTATTGGAGCCCACTGTCAGATGGCTATTAACTTTGATGGAATTTAGATCAGACCTTTCTCAGCCTAGATTAACTGCTGGCTTCTTAAGAGACCTCAGTCCTTGTACTAAACTCACAGAAATTGGAGAAAATTGCAGACAGCTGAGGTAAATATGAGAATGGGTTGCGTGGTGACTCCACACATGTGAATTTGAGCAGTTGTGATGTTTAAATCTAGAACACATAAAAACTTTAAACTGTAATAATGATAACATATATCCAACATACCATGAATGCAGTTGTTTAATTTCACAACAGTTTGGCCCTCCCTATCTGGACTCCCAGAGTCCCTTCTGTGAAGCGGTCACTGGCTCTGTCTGTTAAGCTGATGGGTGCTATTACAATCTCCCATTCATAATCAGCATAAAAAAACAAAGCATTGAAGCTAGTTCATGAGACAGATAACCAAAACCATATCATCGAAGCTGCCACCCAAAACAGATCATGTGCAGGGCTGCGCTGTGGTGGCTCTGGGGGTTTCTGAAGAGTTTGAGTGAGTGCTTGCAACTGCGTGCATGTAAGAGATAAGCTGCAAAAAATACCACACAGGAGCAGAAAGACAGCAGCAAGGACATGCCAGATACAGCCAGAGAAGCACTGGTCCAGGAATAATGGGAGGGAAATGCCGTTTCCACTAAAAACCAGTCAGAAACGGTGAGAAATGTCACTTTTCCTGAGCACAGCGGTGTTCACACAGCAGGAGAAACTGGACTTCATGTGCATCCTCTATGAAACTAATCATAACACAAAGATATTAGACCACGTCACCACTAAACAGATAACTCACAAAAGACTCAATATTAGCTAACCAAAATGTGTGACAACTTAAAAAAAAAAATAGAAATCAGCTCTGTTTCGCCAATAACTTTAAACACTTTACTGATAAAAAACAGAGTCCAGGCCAGCAAGGGCAGTTTGGTTAGATCTTGGTTGGCAGCCTCACAGCTATCTTTGTTCTCCATACCCTTGAAAAGCGCTTGCAAAAGCTTTCATGGGTACATTTGTCCATCACCACAGCCACAGACTGGCCTGACAGACACAGGTCTGGGCACCAGTGCCTAATTCCACTGTAGATCAAGTTTAGAAGAAACCTTCAGCATGGAGAGGGTTTTTAATGAGATTCCCTACTGTAAGTCAGTGTCTACAGAGGAACAGAAGCCAAGACACAACAAATAGGACCAGAAAGATTTCACTAAGACTCTGTCTAGGCACTGGGGTAAAGATGACAGCCCAGAAAAAGATGCTAGGGTTAGAATAAGTTGTTCTTGCCAAGAACTGAGGTTTCTGTGAGCAGTAGTTCCTCTCAGCAACACCCAGAATAGCAATTCACAAGTCTGGGGCATGAGGACCCAGGGGGAATGAGAAGCTACAGGCAGGAGCCAAGCTTTCTCAGATCCATACATGGTCTCTGGTGTACCCTGGGCCTCCCACATGAGCTGCCTTTCATCTCCTTCCCCTTCTCATGTCTTGCTGCTTCAGTTCCCATTTTATGAAACTGAAAACTTGGCTTTACTATTTTGGCACACTACAACCAACTGTAGCCCACCTGTTTTCTGAAGCACATTCTCCCCTTTGCTATTAAAAGGACACTACCAGCAGCAACGAGGCAAGATTCTTTTAAGATAGAAAAACTATCATCCTGATGCTCTGTAGCACCAGTAATGAACTCCAGTAACTCCAGTTAGTCTGGGCTGAAGTCAAAGTTGGTAACAAAGCAAAGCTTAGATCAGCTGACTCTCTAAGCACATTTATTAAGCATGTGTTTTAGCACTCACTGAAATGGGGACAAAGGTGCCACATCATCATCATCTGTGCCATAGCATCACCTAAGGAAGTTGCTTCCCCGCCACACACTTTCTGCCCATTGGGGAAAAAAAAAAAGAGTACAATCTTAGCTAGGTCTCCTATATTGCACAATAACTGAAATTCTCATGAAGAATTCCAGAGCAAATTGTTAGCAGACTGTACCAACTTCTTGTTGTTTTGTAACTTTTGTGTCATATAGTCTGGACATCTTGTGACCCTCAGATTTGAGAAAAGCAGAAAACAAAATTTAGTGGTTTTTTTTTTTTTTTTTTTTTAAGTAAGTAGGATTTTTCCTCCTTCGCTATTCCAGGAATGAGAAATTATTCCCAATTCAAACCCATAATTAAGGCAAAGTCAGAAAGAGTTCAGATTTTATGAGGGAAGGAGTAAGCTGTGAAAGTATTAAAAACACTGTGGAATTCAGATTGTGTAGTTCTAGATCTTTTTCTAGAATAAAAACCACAGCTTGATAGTTTTTCCTTCTCAAGAAAATGTATTTCACTCAGAATTGCAAGTAGCTGCTGAAGCAGATACACAATTTTAAAAGTCCAGAATACAAGTATTTAGTGCTCAGTTTTACTCTTCTTCCCTGTTATCTACAGTCATCTTACCAGAAGGTATGGTACTTTTTATTGAAGATTTTTTTTTATTTTTCAGTTTGTGCATAAGTGCCCAAATGAGGTCTTCTAAGGGAAATTTGGAAGCAAATTGGGAGACAGCAGAGGGAGCATCATAATAGCTCCCACGTGGGATCCCTTCTTGCAGAAGAATCCAGAGACTGCAGTTACTTTCAGGACCCTATTGTGTTAAGCAACACACATGCCTACAGTAAGCCCGCTTACATTGTTTCAGTACATTTTCCATGCTAGCAATGGATTTTTGTAAAGGTCATCGGATGCAAGGTAGTCACCACCGGGAATATAAATTGTGTATTCTTGATATTCAATCATAAAGAGAAAAAATGGGAGAGATTTACAACTTGCTTTTCTTTCTTATTTTCAATTAATCTTGCTATTGCTCTTTATAACATCAATAGTCCTGGCTCTTCTATAATGCTTGCCATTCAGCAATCTCAGAACATATTAGACACGTTCTTCAATTACTGTCATTTTAGGTGGAAGAAATCAAAGCCTTGAAAACTAAAATGACGTGCACGAGTCCATTTATGTATAACAGGAGGCAGAAAAGTAATTTCAAGAATAAGTGCCTGATAGGTCTCCAGAGCATGAAAACAGATTTGCCATCAGATAGCACTCAAGATGTGCTAGGAGAAATCGTGACCTGCACCATTAGTAACTTCAGTAGAGTCACTGCGTCATAACCAGTAGCGTCTACTGCTTCTGTATCCCTGGCTGCACCAGTAACAACCTTTTTCTCAGTGGTTCTATTTCTTGAGCTTCGCCTACACACTGACGTTTACAGGCAACTAATTCCCCTCTGATTTCCCTCCCACTGGAGAAAACTGACATTTAGGCAATGGCTTCAACACCAAGAAAAGTATGCCATCGGGAGGACTCTGTCCCCAGCAAGCCCTGCCATGAAGGAGCCCAGACTGCAGTGGGAAGCAGAAAGGCGATTCTACCACCCCTCCTAAAAGCTGGAAGCCCAGCTTTTGTACACCCATTTTAAGTGGGAGCCTAAAGCTATTTTACTCATCAGCAATAAAAGAGCAATTAAGTTTGCAGCTGAAAATGAATTAATGAGATACTGCAAACAAGCTAATTAACTCATGGGTATTCAGATAGAAACCACACAAAACCCCCCAGGGTGTGCTAATTACTTCAGGGGTCTAACTGAAATGAAACAAAAAAACAGAAAACCACAACATTTGGAGTAAAGGCTCCAAGTCTGTCATTAAGCAGTCTTATTGCATGTACAGTGAGCATAGGAAACCAGATACAACAGTGTGCATGTGTAAATGACCACATACCTTGCATACAGTGTTAAGTTTGGTAACACTAAAATGGGGTGCATCTGCTGAATTTCAATAGGCAGGTGTGCAGGAGAGCACCCTCCTCACCGTAAGCAGAAAGGTCTGGCAAAAGAGCTGTCTCTGTAAACACATTGCTGTTCTTCTGGCATCTGCAAGGAAAAGTAAAGGTTTTGCATCCACAACCAGATAGCCAGCATGAAGTGTGTGACTTTGTTCAGCTCCTGGCCTAAAGTGACAGGGTACACAGTGCGAGGCAGAACAAGAGGATTTCTGGGCATGTGTTAAGGAAGCTACAGTATGTGTTATATCATATTTGAAAATTCATTTTAACCGTAGGATATTTCATTGCCACTTACTCAGGAGTTTGTGAAATAATTGGTTTGCTCATCCTCGTGCTCTGCTTTGGTCATTTATGGCCATGCAAAATCCTGCTGTTCTGACATTCTGCTGAGCCTTTTATGCTCTAGTACAGACACTGTGATTGAAATTCAGAGAAGCAGAGAAATGAGCCCTTTCCACAAAGTCTATGATAGCAAAATGCAGCTGCTTTTAAAATCTCAAACCTTTCGCTATTTTTAAGGAAAAAGCCAAAAGTTCCCAGCCCTCATAGCAGAGTCTCAGCCTTCCCGATTCAATAACCAATCCAGGAAACCAGTTTCAACATCAAGTTTCAACGAGGCTATGGTAAATAAAGACCAAGCCCACAGAACAGTATGATTCTTGATCCCTGTTTAAGTAGCAGGAGCACAGAAAAACCTCAGAAGTGGAGACATCTGTATTTATGCAGGGTGTTTTCCCTGTCTCTTTATGTTCCATTAAACTGCAGATGGAATTTCTTTTCTGCGTAGATTAGCCCTTGCATTTTAAGCCATACCACTTACAACAATACTGCCCCTAAAGCAGTAGAATGACACTTTCTGAACTCTATATAAGCATCGTGGTATTTGTTTATAATTAGTATTATGGCAGTTCACATCAGCCACCAGTGTTTTCGGGGTTCTTCTGAAGTTACAGAGGGATAAGATCAGAATCAGGCCCTCAGGACAGCTTTTATGCAACACAGCTAGTCCAGAACCCAACTTCACAAGTCTTTTTCTTCATTTGGATTCAATTGCAGTGAGACTTTTGTTTCTCATCCACATGCAGACACTATTTTTACTCTTCCCTGTAAGGAGAAGCTAGGGTTAGAAGCCATCACACAAAGCCAGGTGTACTATGCACGTGGACAATGAGTTCTTATTGATATGATTATAAACAGTCATTGCCTGACATCTCTGTACTTGCTTAGCTAAACAAAGTTTACAGTAAAAAGAGTTTAGGATTCATCTTGTCAAGAAGATATGCAAGTCTTGGCAGTACAAGTCTTACCCACAGACTGACAAAGTATTTGTCAACCAATCTGTTCCTATATTGAAACTAAGAAAAAGGTATTAATTGCATGCAACATGCTTTTCTACAGGAAGTACGTTAATGCTTGTTGTGGTCACTTAACCAATCTAACGCAAAGTAGATTGCACTTAAGAACACAGATGCATGGTTTTTAATGCTGTAAATCACCTCCATTCCTAGCTCAAAATTATTCTGCTTGTGTGTATTTGTTTTTCTTTCTAGTTTATTTTGGCTGATTTAAGAGGGAGGCTCATGAAGTCACCAGCACACACAAAGCTTATATATGTTTTGAATACCAGTCTGTGACCCCACTGTTTGCACTTGTGCATTAGAGCTATAACTCAGCACTGTCCCAACAAGCAGTGTGCTGCAGCTTGCCCTGGGGAAGATAAGCCAGAGCACAATCTACACATCCTGCAGCTCTTGAGGCTGTTAAAACACATATGCTATCTCTTGGAGAAAAAACAGGGCTCCAAACTGATCTTCAGCTATATTGAAGTATTAAGTAAGTGGAGCAGAATAACTATGGGGTTCTGGTCTTATTTTTCCTTAAAGTTCCTTATTCAATGTTAAGGCGAAAAACAAAAACAGGGAATTCTAGGCTCGTGTGGAAAGAATGTGTGATTATTTATTGTTCAGTGACGAAGTCTCAAGCCCACCTAATGGCAGTATCAAGCTAACTGCTATTCTCCCTGGAAGTCTGACAGGTGAGTAAGAAAGACTTTTTCCCTTGTGCTGAAAGAAATATTCATGTGGCTTCCATCTTTGCCACTCAAGGAGGTGCAGCTATAAAAATAAAACATCATAGTCATGCTAAATACAGCTTTGTGGAAAAACTGGAAGTGGAAGAACTAGATTCAGGGGCACCTGGATTTTATTCCAGTTTGGTCACTGACTTTAACAGGCTGAAGAGACTGCCTCTTTGTCTGCTCCCCCTCCTCCCTCTCATAAATAAATTATAGTCACAACTTATTATAAATGACATTTACACTGCAGGAGTATTACACTAACCTGCAAACACACTGTCAGGTTTAACTAACATTTAAAGAGCACACTGAGCAGGGCAAAGTACTGTTAACAGTCATGAAGTGCTGGGTTTTGAGTTGTACTGATATGGCAGTGCTTTGGGCTCCTCGGTTTTTATATTTTACAGCCACACTCTTATCAAAACGCGCTGCATAACCGCCAGCTTCACAGAGTTCCTTTGCGCAAGTCCACGCTGATCTCCTGCCACGTTCCCTGCTAAGCATTTCCTCTTAGGCTGTTGCTCTGCACACATTAGAGGGCGTTGGCTTTGATGAAGAAAGTGTGAGGATTATTAAAAGCCTGAAAAAAAAAAAAAGACTTTCCTTGCAGTCCTTATGAGGAAAGCAAAGAACATTCAAACTGAAGGTGGCAAAAGTGCTCTCAGGATGTTAGTTCCCCCTACTTCTCCTATATATGCATTTCAGGTTAGCTTATGTTTTCCTTACAAAAGAAAATTAAGTTCTGAAAATCTAAGATGCATACAGACACTACAGAGCAGGCTTAGCAGCAATTAGAGATAACAGGCCTGCTTTTCTCTTGAAGATGTTTTTCAGTATTAATGCAACATAACTATTGGAAAAGATCTAATCCTAGACTAAAAACACCCTTAAAAATAGTAACAAAGACCAAAAACCAAGAAGGCTGGTATTTTCTTATCTTAAAAAAGTTTAAAGATATGCCACACAATTCTGTGTTTTTCCTGTGTGGAAAAAAACAAATGTTCTAAACAAAACTGTTATTAAACAGTGGATCAATCTTAAGTCTTCTTTTAATTTTGGTTACTTGATAGGTTGACCTCAGGCCATGACAGGAAGCATTCTGGTTGTTCCTAGGGGCAGGCCCATGAAGAAGAACAGCACATTTGCAACCAGTTAACACGCCAAAGCTTTGTTAGTCTAACTTATTCAGCATTTTCTCTTCCTGTATTTTCTCATTTTATCTTCCATCAAAAAAATTTCAGCACTCGAGAAAGATCTGCTCCTTGTCACAAAGCGGGACTCTCAGTCCTAACCACTCCTCAGAGGGTTTCTCACTTCTCACAGCACACAGCACTGCAAACCAGCCATCCTGCTCTGCATTCCCTCATCTGTCTCCTGCTTATAGCAACTTAGGCAAGGAAAATCTCTCTGTCTCCCTTACAGCACAGGTTTATTTACTTTGACTGACACAATTTAGACTGGATTAAATCGCTGTGGAACCACATCTCGGGTTAGCTTAAATCCCAATATGTTCCCACTCCTTCCATTGCTGGTGCTCTGACCATACATAGAGTTGCATCAGGCAGCTTTGCTGGCAGAAAGGGCCTTCTCCTAAGGAAAGCGGGCACATTTTGGCCAGCTCTGCAAGCAAGATCAGTGCCATGGGCAGTCCTGGGAAATGAAGGAAGGAATGGCTGTGGGAGACCAGTTTCTCTGAGATTGTAAACTACCTGCAGGTCACCTACTGAGGTAGTACACCTGTGCACTCAGCGCACAGGAGTGCAAGGCAACCTGAGCTGCCCCTGCCTTCAGGGTGAACCCTGAGGTTGAAGGGGCATGAGTTTAATGCTTTAATCCTTAACTGGAGCCGCCTGACATTGGCTAATGGCATGCAGACAGACCAGCTGACCTGGTGACCTGACACATAACTGCATGATGCATGTCAAATTTGAGGAATACTTAATAATAATGTAAGTCTTTTCTAGAGCCAGTGGCTCAGAGCCTGCACATCATGAGACCTATCCTTTGGAGCCTTCCTCAGGGGTCTGCAGAGCAGAGACACTCTACTGCCATAACAGGAGCAGGTCTTCAGAGGATACCTAGAGACAAAGCAGTCTGGCTAGGCTTGTTATTATTATTAAAAAAAAAAACAACCACAACACAACACAAACCTTAAGTTCAAAAATTTACTGAGATTCTCCTTTTAAAAAAGAAAAAAAAAAAGATTGAGCCATTTCAAGAAATTCCCTATGGAAAAAATATAAAATCTTAATCCAAATATTCCCAAACAGGCCATTATAAGCAAGAGAGCAAGGGAAGAGCTATTTTAATCATTGTAAGCTGCAATAGAAAAAGTAGTAGAGGAATAACAGGTTTCACTTGTCATTCCAGAATGAGCTTCTCTGCAGTTTATTAAAATAAAACTTGAATCAATTTTTCAAAACTATTGTGTGATCTCACTGAAGAAACAGAGTTGCAGTTCAACATACCTTCAGAAAAACAGATATATCATCCATGTGATCAGGATATTATGTTAAATTCACTTACAAGCTCCAGAGAAAGAAAAAAGCTATTAAGACTTGTAAAGTCAGTACATCACACCACCCTGTAATTTTAAAGACTTTAAAGAAACCCATCCATACTTAAGCTCAAGGTGTCAGAGCTGCCCTTTCCAAGTTCTCTCGCTGTGGTTTTCAGCATGAAATTAAAAAAAAAGTATTGAACTAAAACAAAACAAATCCCTATAGCAGCCAACAGAGCAGGGAGAGAGAGACAAAGAGAGACAGGAAAAAAAAAAACACACAACATATCCCAGAGAGCATTACGTCAGTTCTCCTCCCAGTTTTATTTAAAACACACGTGCCATCACTCACAGCTCTATGGTTAGTGGAAAATATGACTGCAACTTCCATGGTGTGTGGGTTGCATATAAAAAACTCTTTGGCACAACAGAATTTGGTTGCTAGTAGAAGGAAAAATGATGGCATATTTGTACAAAATCCTTGTGTTTTGGCATGGAGGATAGTCCTAGGAGAGCCATCTAGCTATTTTTTGCTCTTTGGCAGGAGACATACCATTTTACTTCGGTAAAGAACATGGTATAGAAAGAGCAGAGCTTAATGCAGAATGCTTCCACTCCATGCAAACAATCCTATGCAGTTATTAATCAAAAAGTACTCCTTATAAAACGAATTTAGATAAAAAAATATTTCAGCTTTGACTATCAGAGCAAGAATAGGTAGCACAAAACATTCATCATGAAATCAAAGTACTGCCCAGGTTTATGCTCCAGGAATGAGTCAAATATCTCTCCAATTTTTAATATACATAAAGGTTGTGTATCAAAATTAGAGCCAAAAAAAAAAAAACAAAGCAGCATTCAAAACTCCAGAAAAGCTCAAGTTTTACCAGTTCATTAATGATTGGATTTTGCATGTAGGTGTGCTAAAAAGAGATACAGGATGAAAAGCATCTAGATGATTTTCCACATCACAGAAAACCAGAATGGCTCTATACCATCTGATACTGTGTGGTTAGTCATCATACCACCTGCAGTTTGACTTTAGGCCCTTCTGAAAACACTCAAAAGCTACCATTCATGACTCTTTAGACAGCTATTTGGAGAAGACCTTGGAAAATGGTATTTTACTGTTCAAAGCTTACAGTGATTTTCTTCTGTTTGTCTTGTAGAAGTTTATGGCTTCACATTTCCAAATTCTCCAACATCATTGTTTTCAAGAAAAAGGTGAAACTTCCCAGGTTTCTGGGAGATCTTCTTAAAAAGAGCACAAAACAGCAAGACAAAGCTGAAATTCCAGCAACTGTCAGACTCCCCCATCCCAGTCTGGAAGCACTGTGCAATCTTGCTGCCCCTGTATGTCCCCGGGGCCCCTCCAAGCCCAAAGCTCTGACACAGCAAGGTCAGACCCCACAGCAGCGGTACTTTCAGCCTCTACTCACCCAGAGGAGTCAGGGCAGCCCATAGAGCCTCCCACTCCTGTGTTACCGGCACGGGGATGGCATGATCCCACTGGGGAGAAGGGCAGAAGGCATCCAGCTGTCACAGAATACAGCGGTCCCACAGATGGTCACTATCCAGAACATGCTGGGCTGGCTACCTGCACCACTGGAGGGAAGAGAGCACTGGGTCCCAGCTGGATTTTTTCCAGTGTTGACCCTCTATCTCTGCAGCCACACTTCACTCTTATTTGTTCTTCTTTTCAGGCCACAAATGAGGTGATGGAAGTACGCAGCAGGAGCTGCAGCCTGTGATTATCATTTTTCCTGAGTGAATGGGCAGCGACGAAGTCTAACTTAAAAGAAGAGCAACACCAATGAAGAGTGAGGCACTGTAAAATCAACCCTCAAGCTCCAACTTTATAATGCACCACAGACTCAAACTGATGAGATCACACCAAAACAACTTTGACAAAAGGTTTTTCAAGATGAGTCAACATTTGCAATGGGGAAAGCTAGGTATGGGTACCAGCCTGAGTCCAGGACAATTTCTAAATAATTCACTTTACCCAGATACCAGTTGCTGGATAAGAAAATGAACCTGTACATTAAGTCTGCAAACATCAGCAAAATATCAGTCATAAAATGCTATGGCTGCACGCAAACCATCCCTCTACACCAGTGGTGGTAGAAAATATTTAACATTATTAGACCTATGATTGATGTTGGCCCAGCGATTCTTTTTTTTTTTTCCTTAAGTTCTGTATAAATCTAGGACACCAATCTATTTCACACAACTTTGTTGATGCCTCATTACCATCCCTGCAATCATACAACAGCGGGCTAGAGAAATACATGTTTGAAGAGGAGAACAAATAAAATGAAGCTCATGCAACTCAGAAGAATGTAGCTGCAAAAATTCTCCAAAACTTACCAAGATGTCAAAACAAATGAAATACCAAATCACACACTGCTTTTCAGTTATATATTGGTATGTGCAAATATGATCAGATTTCAAATCAAGAGGACCCAATAAGTACAACCAAACACAAAGAAAGAGTGAGTTTTACAATAACTAATTAACCAGAGAAAAATGTAAGTTCCGAGGTACAAGGAGGCTCTTCTGGGGTTGGTTTGTTTGGGGTTTTATTTTGCAAGTTAAAAAAAAAAGAAGCCTGTTCACTTGAGGCATTCACCATTGGACACTAAACCTTTGATATGCATCAAGAGGGCAATTATCTGCAAAATAAAGACTTTTGTATATCATGGATCCCACATTCTAAATTCAGTCTGAGAAACAGGAGGAAAAAACGATTCAGACGTCAACAGTGAATTGGCCAAAGGTCTCTGCGTTACAGATATACCACTGTTACATTTTACATGGCATTAGGAAGCGTGGCAGTCATTTGACCTACCAAACAGCAAGCACTTTTGATGCAAAGCCTAATTGTCACTTATACTTTGTCACGCCATTTAGCTTCAGTGATTTCCTGAACTCTTCAAGGAACTATGCTAATGTTCTGATTTTACTTTTGTCAGCATCAACGTGATCCTCATTAAAACGAAGCTGTCAAAATTGTTTTGGTGCCACTTTTGTTGACAACATCTGCTCAGTTTCCCCATTGTCACCTTAACTGTGGGAAACAAGATTAAAAGGAGGTGCTAAAAATCTCATGCCTACATTCTATCTGTATGAGATATCATGCAACGATGGGAATGGAGGTTTAGAGGTTGTTCTTCAAGAGTACATTCTAAAGCGAGGATGAATAATGTGTTACTCCTTGAAGAGTCTAATCTAGGTTTCCTCTGTCTCAGTGCTGACTGCAAAAAGGGAAATCAATGGTAGAAGCATGAAAATCACGTTCTTATCCACCTTGGTTTAGAGACTCAGGTTATTTTAGTTTACATTCTGCTTTTCATTATACCCAGTCAACTTTGGGAAGTGGAAAACCTCATAAACCATTGCCAAATTTGGTAGAGGTTAAATGTGCACAGGTGCAAATTGTTGCAGAGGCACACTTCTTTCAGTCTAGGTACCATGAGCATAGCAATCTTACTGATAAAGACAATCAGTTGGGAGGGAAAACAGCTCCAGCGATTCCATCTAAATCCACTAGCAAACATGAGTTGGACTCCTAATGATGAATGACTGACAGAACAAAGCTTCAGATATGGTTTGCTTTTCCAGTGGTGACATCCATTACCATTTAAAAACTTACACAATCTCTTAACATCACATTGAATCCTTGAATTGTGTAAAATTAAGAATGATACTGGATTTTTCTAGATCTCTTAAGAGAATGCAAAATTCATTTTTGTTCATTTTCACAATACTTATTATAATAAAAAACATAGTTCATAAATCAGGAAAGGCTGCACAGAATCATTGCAAGCTGTCCTCATTATACCATCTGTGAACTTCAGCCTGGAGATGGGTGATTAAGAAATGTAGGACTTTATATGCTCAGTCCTTGGTCTCTGCACTAACTATCAAACACGGAAGTCTGTACTAAATAAAATAATAAACAGCCAAGCAAACAAACATTTGCTGCTCAGCTAGCAGAACTGTAAGCATGGTTCAGTTGTTCACAGCTTCAAATTGAAGTCACTTTGTCTAACTGTGAGACAATACATACTTTGAAACAACACTGTTCTGCAAGCAGTTGGCACATGTTAAATTTACAGTGAAAGGGAGTCTAAACAGTGCTGCTCTGCTGAATTTGGCAGAAAGTTGGGATTAAACAGTTGCCACCTAAAAAAAAGCATCAAGTCAATAAACTTAGAATTTCAAAGGAAATTAATTGCAACTGCCTTTTGTTAAAGCTTAGTTGCATAAGTGTCACTAGACAATTTTTCTGTTTTTCAATGGCCTTCTACAAAGCCAAGGACACTAGTATCCTGTGTGATAGACTGGCTGTTTTTTTTTTTTTTCCAGTAATTAAAAATAAATTTAATAAGAATAAAAAAATAAAGGTCTGAAAGTGGAACTTATTTTCCTTTTGAGTCCCAGCTTCTGTATTTTTACAATTGAGAATTTCAGCTTTTATTGAAGATATAGGCAACGTGAATATATTCATTTATTCATTTGTCAACATTTTCAGATGAGAACAGACAATTCTAAAGGTCTGAAAACGAGGGACTCAAGAGTCAGACGGACAAATACATTCACACTTCAAACTACCAAGTTTAATAATACAGTTTTACAGTTTCTGAATGGATGAAGTTGGTAATAACCAACTTCTACAATCAGAAGTCAGCCCTAATCCTCAACCTGGTACTCACACAGTACCAAGTATTTGTGAATCACAAGCCAGCACTCAGCAGAAATCTCAGCATTTTACATCTCTTCTTAAGTCCTCATTTATAACATGCATGATTGCAATACGCTTATAGTTCTGATTTTATCACTTTCTACAATAACCCCCTCTGAGCAAAATATCAGTGCAAACAAAATACCTTAACCACCATGCTTGAACACATACAGATACATTTTGTTATGTAGAAGAGTACACCTTAATGATCTCACCAGTGGCCCTGCAGTGACCAAGATACTACATGGGTACAGCCTAGTCAGAGCAGTATCCAGCTTGTGGAAGGTGGCAGAGGTCAGATTTGAGAGCAGCAGCTTCTGGCTTGCACTCATGCAACATCACAGAACAGCCCCAAGGCTGATAGCAATACATGTGATGTGGATACCAGCCAGGACGAGTATTACAAGGAGTAACACAGGGCTACTAGTGACAGCACTAGTACAACACTTCCACTGTAGAAAACTAGCAGTAGGGAGGTTTTGTGGTCTCAGTATGCTGTTGCATTGCACCAGAGGAATGTTTGCTGCTACCCAACACACATGAACTGTCATTACCATTAAAAACTTAATGATTTGCTACCTACCTATGCAGAGTCTCAAGTGAAATCATTCTGCCTTCAGGTGGCCTCAAGGGTAAATACTTTTGGAAGAAAAGGCTACTACTGAAATAAAAAGGGTAGATACATATTCATCTCATGTCACACAAACATTTCACACACATTACAGTTAGCACTGGCCTGTAACTGAGGTCACTCAAGGCTTGGCATTATGAAATTCTACCAGAATTTTATTAAATAATTGTTGATCAGGCAGATGTTCTCCATACTAGCTACCCGCTTCTAGCTGATATTTCTGTTTTTAAGAGAAAACTTGAACTGTAATTGATTGGTATTTCCTGAAAAAGAGATTACCAACATATTTACAATCTTTCATCTTTTCCTCACCTTATCATAATGCCTATAGTCTATTTTGTCAGTTAGTCCTAGACACCTACTAGCTCTGAAGTAAGGAAATTAAATCTCTTCTCTGATAGTTCAACCACCTAAACAAAACAGAACAATACTTCACGGGAACCAAACAGAACTATCCTGCATAGTCATTAAAAGCAGACACTGATCTCCCGGGTGAACAATTTGCCACTATAGTGTGCTTTGCAAAATGCTTTGTAAAACTGCTGAATATTCACATTAGCAACTAACATCAAAAGTTGCAATACCCTAGACTTATAAAACACTGACAACACAACTTTGGTCCATACTTTGGATCTGTCCAACCAGTACAATTCATCCTTCTCTTTGCTTTCCTCATTTTTATATCTCTTCCATGGCCCACTCTCACAGGCATACCTAATACAGTAATGGGCATGAGGATGAGAAAGAGCAACAGCACTACTTCGGTTAAGTTCTTGTACTAGTTATGCATAGTCAGTCAGTTTTATCTATTGAATAACACAGATATAAGAGAGCAGAAAGAAACAAGTTGGAAAACCTATTTCATGTCTCGCTGTTTTAACGCAGTGCTGGAAAGGCATGGGATGGTAATCACATACCAGTCTAAAAAAAAAAAAAATCAGAGGCACCTTTTCTGTCACCCCTGCTGTGGGCATTATCACCTTAGGTGAGGGAAAGAGCAGGTCAGTTAGTCACACATTTTAAGTTACAGCAATATCCACGTGTTTGCTCTACCCTCTGCTAGAGATCATCACCCTTTTGCAGAAGCGAAGCAGAACAAGATCTTGCTTCCACCTCTCCAATGCAGAGTTAATATTATCGGCCCTCGGAGGACTCACTGCCTCAAACTACCTACAGAATCCTACCATCCACCACAACAACTCAATAGCAGACACAGCACAAAGGGGAGCAGGTTCACCTTCCACTATCACAGGTCACGGATTAGCATCTTTAATTTAAACGGCTGGGAGCAGGTAAATTTGACCACATGCCTCCTTGCCACCTCTACCAGAGAGCAGCAAGGCACAGCAGAAGAGCAGTTCAGACAGCCAACAGCAATCCTGGCAGTGCCCCTCCTTATCTAGGGCAGCAATTCTGTACCTGCCTAGGGCAGTGGAAAATCCTTGCTCTGGCCCTGCAGATATGCACTGTAACAAGGTGATATATTGTAGTGGTGACATGAATTATTTTAGCAGCTCTAAGCAAAAGCATAAGCTCCTGTAATAGTCTGTAGTGACAAGGAGACTGTTCTGCTACAAAAGCAAAGGCAGCCAGAAGGAGCTCCACTGAAATGTAATGGTGCTGCTCCCCAACAAAGGAAACATGCTATGGAAAATGTACACATATTACTTTACATTTGGCAATCTGAACTACTCTAACTCTGCACAAACATGGCTAACACACAGCAGTGGAACCTGCATGCTTTAAACTCCTTATGGCAGCATCTGGGGACATCCTCCACCCCACTTGCAAAATTCTCCTCTCATCCTGTTAAAATGCCATCTCCTTGCATCTAACTCAATTGCTCACCTTTGACAAGAGCCATATGTTTCTGTTCAAGTACACAGCTCAGTCTTTCAACTTAATTACCAGACAAAAGAGGAGAGCACTAAACATGACTTCTCACTGTTTACTTTGAGAGATTCTTTTGCGCTCATTCCTCTAGTCACTGTCTGCATTTAGCCTACTCTGACAATTTCTGATGCACAGAAGTAAACTGCTCCTGGATCTGAACAGCAATATGTTTATCACAAATTCCATAAACACACACGCCCTTTCATCGAGCCTACTAAATTCTTCTCCTTGACAGCAAGCAGCAACCACCCACAGACCACACCATTCCGTTCACACATCAGCACCCAAAAGCACAAGTGTGACACCCAGCAGGAACACAGCCAAGGAGCATTTGTGTTCAAGTCACATTTACGGCAAGATTTCAACTGCTCCTCGGCTGGCTGCACTGGGGTAAGGTTACTGTACAGAACTGCATACAGACATGTAGTTTGAACACATGTGGCAGAAGAGCCATACAGAAGTATGCCTGCTTTACAGATTCCACTGGTGATGAGACATGTCTGATAGGAGGGACATGAAAGTCTCCTTTCTACTTCTCAGGATGAGACAAAGTAGAAGGAGGCCTTGGGGAGAGAAAAAAAAATAAAAATCAGTATCCAGATAAAAATCTATTTTACCTGACACATTCAATGCCTTTGATACAAATTGCTTTGTGATGGATGAGACAAAACAATTCAGTAGATAAGAAAACAGCTGGAGAAGTTGTAGGCAGCTAAGAGAAAAATGCCTTGTCTCTGAAGTGGGCAAATAAAGTCTGGCTATCCATTCTTTTCATAGAGCAGCTTAGGTTGGAAGGGGCCGTAAAGCTCACCCAGCGTCATGCCCCAGCCATTGGCAGGGCTGCCCCCCCCCCAGCTCAGGCTGCCCAGGGCCCCATCCAACCTGGCCTTGCACATCCCAGAGATGGGGCACCACAGCTTCTCTGGGCAACCAATGCCAGTTCCTCACTACACCCTCCAAGTAAAAAATTTCTTCCTAACATCTAACCTAGATCTCCCCTTTTCCAGCTTAAGGCTATTTCCACTTGTCCTATCACTATCAGACCACATTCCCATACCAATGTCCAGCCCCTTCTGCTTCACAGGAGACATATTCTCTGATATCATCTATCTCCAATATGACTGTTGCTCTCCCAAAACAACACTTCTAGTTTCCAAAGAGTTTCTGGACAGCCACTAAGACCTCACTAAAACCAAGAACCTTAAAGGAGGGACTGCCAGTCCTCTGTTCCCCACAGCATACAGGTCCAGGATGGGGTGCCAGCATCCTGCTGTAATGCAAGCAGAATTCACCTTGCTACATCCCAGTCATCAGATGTGGTTCATTCAAGCAGATAGGAAGGGATACAGAGTGAAAAGTGTGAAGGGAAAAGGGCTCATCACCCAGCTGTGCTGAGCAACAACAATAAAAGGAAAAAAATGTTTTAATTGCCCTGGGACTTAGTAAACAAACAGTTGACTTTGAGTCTGGGAGTTAATGCCAACACAACAGCTGGCCTTCAGAAGGGCTTTACTAATACAGCAACTTGTAATTAACACAAGGTCATCACTAAAAATTACCAGGCCAATTTGCTGTTAAATAACTTTCTCCAGGGAGCATGGTCCTGCTGGAGAAGGAGCTACCACTTTCTGCCCCTGAAGATGTGCCTCTTGCCCAGTGTATCTGTTTTGAGAGACAGGGTCACCAGACAAGGTTCCCAGACCCTGACGCTGCCTCACATCAAGCCCCTCGCTGCCCAACAGATCAAAGCAGCCTCCTGCTCTCTTGCAGGCTGATGTGCTACAATACATATAGAAGAAAGCAGTGCACCAGCCTTTGGGCTAGTTCCACCTGCGTTCTCTTCATCTTCACTTGCCAGGCATTGCAGCTGCATAAGGAAATGGAAACTGTTAACAGTCGTATCCATTGTAGAGCTCCTAGGGGGTTTGCTGCTACACGTCAAGGTCTTCCCAAGCAACTTGCTCCCTAAGTTGTTTCGGCCTGGAAATCTGCTGAAGTCCATGAAGATGGAAGTTTCAAGTCAGCAGTGGAAAGGTGCGTTTTGTTTCTCAGGCAGCAGAGTTTCTTTACTTTCTCCAGCTACACAAACTTCTGTACCTAATTTGAAGCAGAGAGCTGGGTGGTACCAGGTGAGCACTGCCACTTCCACACTTGCCCTTCTGCTCTTCTTTTGCTTGGGAGAACAAGCCTAACTCTCCACATCTCAACTGTTTGCATCAACCTTCCTGACTTCATCCCAGTTTCAATGAACAGACCTTGACATTAGGAAAGATTTGTTTACTGTGAGGATGCCCAGACACTGGAACAGGTTTCCCAGGGACACGGTTGATGCTCCATGCCTGTGAATGTTCAGGACACATTTGGACAATGCCCTTAGTAATATGCTTTAGCGTTTGGTTAGCCTTGATGTGCTCAGGTAGTTGGACTCAATGATATTCAAAGATTCCTTCCATCTAAGCTATTCTAAAACATCTGATTTGTCACATCCCAGAATTCGAAGAAATCGTCCTGTGAAATATGCCAGCAGAAACTCTCCTTTATCTGCCCAAAGGCTGGTGGCAGCCTGTGTTGGTAAATGCCTTTTGTCCTTCAGTGTCGTTCTCGTCTGCTTGTTTGAGGTCTCTCCCCAGTGGTAGGCAGCCACTGCAGAATCTATTCCTGCTACGAAGAGGCAGATGAGCACCAAAGTGCTCAATCACCACTCCCTTGTGCTGCAGTCACTACAGAGGAAGGATAAAAGCTTCCACAGGTGGTTGCTAAATGACTTCTGCTCCTACTGAATGATGTTGCAGTACTGGTACCCACTGCTCAGACCTGTTCAACAGCAGGATGACAGCAGAGGAAGAAGCAGGTGCCGTGGAGACAACTGGAGGGATGGGGGTAACTCCTGTTTCCAGGCTCCTACCAGGACTTTTACAATAGGAAGGAGCAAATTAGCACAGCTGTAAAACCATGAAGCTAAGCAAAAAAGCAATGGGAAATAACTGCTGAGAAGAAATCCAGAGTCCATCCATTACAGCCATATGCTGGCTGTAATTGGCCCAGTGATCTCATCAGCCTTGCCTCAGCATCTCCCAGTACAACAGCATATCAAGGTACAGGCCTGTTACCTCTGTACACTCTCATGCATAACAGAAAAAACAACAGATAATTTAATATCACTTTACCAACTTTAGTCATGCTTCCTCTAACTACTTCATTTAAAGGTATTTAGAAAAAAAAGAATAAGTTTTTATTTTATAGTAATGTTTAAATTGGGGCAGACATGAAGGAACAGACTACTTAAGTCCAAATCCCTGCCTGATGTGCTTTCTCAAGTCAGGGGACTTGCTGAAGCCCTAGGATAGCACTAAGTGCTGTTATGTATTTTCCAGTTCTGCAACACACTTGACTTTAGGGGAAAAATAAGCTCCTCTTCACTTTTCAACATGCAAAACACCTCACATTGATCTTGCTAAACAGTTCTTCACATGGCAAGGAAATAAGGGATTCTTTTCATCCTTTCTGAAAATTTCATATTCTTGAATCTCTTACAAGTCTGGGAAGGCGGAGCTCATTTGTAAATAAGGTCCTGGGAAACACACATTGCCACAGCTTGGCAGGACCTCAGCCCTGAATGGATTCTTTCATTTTCAGCATGTTTGGTAACTTGGGTTAAAGAGCAAATGATAGTTTCGATAGAACATTTCAAACAGAGCAACCAGAGCACTTCAGTTACCTAAAAGAGACTTATATATCAACAAGAATAACAACTGTTTTTTCAAAGCATTCCTCTTTATACCTCCTAAAGTAAGGAAAGATGCTTAAAAATTTATTGGTGCAGCGGTACAATTTAGCTTAAGTGTAAAGTATAAAACAAGCAAAAAGAAAAAGAAGGACTTAAAAGAATCTTGTAGCAGGTTAACGGAATTCACGTGTGAGGCTGCAAGGGGAAAGGTATATTCACTGTCCAATTTATTTCTGTAACATACCCTATAGCACTGCTGGTATGCCAAAACTGACGCACCTACACCCGATCTGCACCAAACCTAAATAAGTTTGGGGATTTATGACCTTTACGATGAGGTTTTTGTACCCTCATTGAGATTACCAGGCTGCTCTTGGGGGATTTGGCCATGATAGTCCAGCTGAAGAACCAGTGTCTGTATTTGGAAAGAAAATACCTTATAGGCAAGAACCGTATAAAGCGATAAAACAGTTCAGACTGTTAATAAAGCTGTCTGATCTCCTCATGTGAGCATGCTGACAGTGAAACCGCAGAAGGAAGTGACGGATTCAGGAGGATTAGGGGCATAACACACAGCAACTACCACTTGTCTCTCCATGGTGCCAAACACCCACTAAAAGACAGCATAACAGAGAGATTCCTGCCCTTCAGGGGACATCTTGGGGCACCCCATGGAGAACAGCCTCATTAATTTAACAATGCAGAAAACAAAACCTGACCTGAAAGAACCTAGAAGCAAAGCTCACATGCTGACAGGTACAAGTCAGCCCCCGTGCCCCACACTCTGAAGAGAGAAGTTATTAAAACAGTATGGTGCAAAAATATCAGCATTGAGTTACTGGTTGGTTGAGAGAGTTTGTTCCTTGCAGGATCAGGGCACAGACTCTTCTTCAGGTAATATTTTTATCCTATCCTGAACTGTATTTCTGCAATATTTCTGAAAGTATTATTATTGCATGGTATATTCCAAACCAGCTGTTTTAACTGTCAAATATCTAACTGAAACTTAAACAGGAAGCAAAGGAAAAAAACTGAGATCAATTTTTGAACTTTTTCCACCTATCTCAGGTAATTTTTCCCAGCATGTCAAAGCTAGAGAAGACATTAATAAATTTAGCACCAATATCCTGTTGCAACTGTTTATCCTGGCCAGATAAAACCACATTTGGTGGAAACACATTGATTTCCTTTCAGCATCGTAGCCTGGAACAGCAAAAGCTTTGTTTATAGGACTCCAAATGGCCTTTTCTCTCCAACCTTTCCAGTTGGTTCATACATAACTCTTGCTGGAGGAGGACAGAATGACCATTTACACTGTGAATTGCAGGCCATCTAATTCCTGCAACTAAGCTATACCCCAAAATGCCGGGCTGGACAGACATTAGCAAGGCTTCAGCATCCTTCTTCCACTTTGGAAGAACTTGGTAAGGTATTAGCTTCTCAAAGAAATATTCATCAGAAGATGCTTTCACAAAATAGCTTGAAAAACATTTTTTTGTTGTTGTTCGAAAAGCATTCTATGTACAAGAGAGTCACTGGAGTTGGGGCAAGAGCAGCTGCCAGGCATCTGGCAGGTTTGTTGGTATTGGCACACGTGCTGGGTATCTGGCAGTTTGCTCTTGCATCTGTTAGTTTCAGCAAGAGCCATAGCTACATCAAAAGCCACAAAAGCATGTCCTGGTTGTCTTTCATGGTGTCTGCATTGATCTAACATATTCTAGATTCACTGCCCAGTTTGGGGGGGGGGGGGGGTTGTTTTCTTTCAAAAAAGAAAGTGGGAAATAAGAGGGCAAGTGCCCTAGTTTGCCTGGCATAGAAGTTATCACCCAGATACTCGTCAGGATACTCACCTGGTTACTCATCAGGGTTTTGTATCCTTATGTACACACGTATCTAGATTTGTTAAACTTCTCTGACACAGGAACAACCATCGAAGAGGCAATGCTGCACACTGCCTCCTCATGCTGTCACTCTCTATGAGCAAAAAATAATCTAGATTAAAAAAAAATAAATAAAAGCCTACTTTAACTCCATGCATTTTTAATTGATTTCGGGCAACATTACCCTCTAACTGATGCTTAATAAACTTGTAGTGTTTATGCTTCCATGAACATTGCTAGAGCCGCTAGTGTTCCTCCCTGAATATTGAAGGAGACAGTGAGCGCTTCACTAAAAAACAGGAAACCACATTTTAGCACATCTAAACTCTAGTTTCGTGAGCATCTTGAGGGCAGCATAAGGCCATATTGATCCTGAATACACAGCCCAGCCCTGTCCAGCTGCTCACCCCACATTGAGACCAGCACAAACAACCAGCAGGCCACACAGCAAACCAGAGCTGGGAAGCTAATCTCAGCAAAAGCTCAGTATTTGGGCTGTGTTTGATGAACTGGTTTCACTTGGATCCATTCCCCAAGCTGGCTTCCAGGTACACTGGTGTCAACACAGGCTGGGGACATGCGTGGGGCAGAGTGAGACTGGGACTTCTTTATGCAGTAGGTGCAGTTCAGGTACTGGACACATATCAGGTGTGTCACAAGTCAACGCTGCCAGGGGACATACAGCCCCGCAGAGCTGTTAGAGACCCTGGCCCTGCCAAGGATTCAAAACACTGTTGGCTTTGAACTGTGTGGTGCCCCTGCTCATATGCCATTCCAACAGGAAAGCAGAATATGGCTCAAGTCAAGCCACTCATACCTCTCAGCACATATTCAACAGTGCAAGTCCCAGGTTTGTGCTTCTCACAAGCCGTGCCTGCTCAGAAGTCACCCTTGCACCTGTACCAGGTGTTCAGAGTGCACATACATCTTACCTTCCCAGTTAGAAGCCGCTTTTAGAAGTACAAGCCTCGTTAACAATACTGCCTCAGCACTTCTCCTCTATGGAAGTGGGGCATTCGGGATTTTGACATCATTAGCAATATATCCCTGCCACCCATCTTAAGAATCTTATGTTTTACCCACTAATGACACGCAAATCTCTGGTATCTAAAGCAATTTCGTTTTCATGGTATTGAATTGCTTGCCATTGCAGGATTCATGGTCAAACCTACGCTAAGATAAATCAGTGTTTTTCTTTGCTGATGGATCAGTGAGGAGAGGGGAGGGGAAGCAGTTTCAGCATTTGCAGAGAACCCAGAAAACATTTTGTAGGGGAGAATACTACCCCTGGTAATATTACAAGATGACTACAGGCAGAAAAAATAAATAAGGGTATGTAGATCTTAAACTCATTGCAAAGTAAGTTGAGACATATAGATGTACAGCAGCTATTCTGTATGTTTCTTACCTGCCCTATCTTTGTAGCATACTTCATACTGCTACCTATTCAGTCACCTCAGTGTCACATTACTCCTGACATCCTTGGCAGGACAGTAGGAAACTTATTTTTCTAGTTCTCTCCTGGGAACTAGAGGTTCTACAGACCATGTGTACATCACCAGCTTCACCTCCTTGCCACCAGAAATTTGGGTCATGGTGTAGCCTCAGTTCACCTCATGTCTGAGCTAGAAGGGACGTTTTTCTCTCCTGGTGATTCCACCGCATACCTTCACCATCCTCCCAGCTCTGGCAGCCTGAGAATTGGGAAAGTTCAAAATCTCAAGTCAGACAACGGGCAGCATTTCAGGATGGCTGTATACACCAGCTATAGAGCCTCACAGCTGCAAGGGGAACAAACCTCAAGCAAGAAAAACAAGGCTTTTAACACTAAGCCATGCTAAGACCACACTCGGAAGCTCAGGTTTCACAAACAGCTCCTGCAGAACTGCGCACACAAGCACCCACTGCAGGTGTCCCACCATTTAATGCCTAAAGGGGTACTGCTGGGATCACCTTAAATAGCCAGCACAGTCATTTAATGCCCAAGCCTGAGGAAGATTTCTGCATTGCTGAAGATGCAGTACCAAAATCATAGGTATTGCCTCAGAGTTCACTAATAACAGTTTATACAATACGAGCTCTCAATAAACAGTTTTTGGCGTCATGGGCCATCAGATACAAGGGGTGGCAAACAATCAGACGAGCTGGGACAGAGTTCATTTACATTTTGCCACTTCTCATCTGTCTTTTCAGAGGCCCACAGTTAATCAAGCCAACACCCCTTCTTTCTGTGTCACAAACAGGAGAAAGTGGGCACTGTACATCCTTCCCTCTATTCTCTTGCAAATGGAGTCACAGCAGAATTCAAAAAGTAGTGCACAGAGGCTGAGTGAATTATGCATTTGGCTCCTCTCAAAAGCCAAGGAGAAGCTCCAATGCCAGATTTTCTTAAAAGCAAAGCATCCTGTCAGCAAAATGACACTGACTGTCTGTATCGGGGGCAGTGGTCTTTTTTCTCCTTTCAGAAATAGCATCCATTCATCTGTTGTTGGTTTTTTTAATTAGAAAAACTGATAAATACAAAACCAATGGATGAAAACAAATAAAAAACAACAAAGACACGTTTATTTGCTAAAGGGAAGTGGCAAAGAGCAGCTGTCCTTTAATGATCAACACGCACGTGAAATTAATCCACATCTTCATTACAAGTTTAAACCCACAAAATAAATTAAAACTCAAGTCAGACCAGGAGGCCAGGTGGGGAAGAATAAGCACAGCTCAGTTCACCCCCAGCCCAGCCAGTCAGCTCTGCAAAAATAAGTACCTTTGTCTGCTGCCATTGCAATTACTCTCTCAACACTATTTCCGAAGATGAGATAGGAGAACCACTGCCCCATCCTGAACAACGGGCGCCTTGCACCAGCGCAGTAAATCAATAGCTCCAATTATTCTTTGAGGCTATGGAGACATGTGGTCTAGAAGTTTAATTTTTAAAATTTCCATGAAGTACATGTATTTAAATATAGCATAGGGAACAATAGGACATTGATCTATTCCTTCCCCTCATGCAAGTCTTTTCCATTGCTGGGATCCAGTCTTCTGCTGGCAAGATTCCCATCGAGTCCAAGGATCCTTGCACAAGGGAACACTGCAGTGTTCAGTTACTCATCTCTGCTAGATCCTGCAGGCCACAAAGATGAGCAAGGGGACAAGGTGCTACACAAGGTTCAAAGCAAAGGGCAGCTGTTGAGGTGGAGTGAAGAAAGAGATGAGCCCCCTCCCTGCTCCTGGTCCCATCCCACAGAGGAGACCCCTCAGAAATGCTGCAGGGTGGGTGGGGTCTCTGGGGCCAGAGCTGTTCCCACACCACATGGTACAGTCCCTCTGCCTCACTCTGCAACTATTCAGGTGCCCAGGATCCTTTCATTTCCCCCCCCGCTGACCGAAGGGACATTTATTTCCAGCATCACAAAAGCGAATGAGGCCATCTGAACACTATTCAGTCAAGGATCCCACATGATTATTTACAAGTTACTCAGTTTTCAGACATTGGCAGAAGCAGTTTACCTACATTTTAAATCACAGGGTCCACTTGTGAATGAAAGTTAGCTGAGCATTTTAAAGAGGATTGTGTATCTCATTTCAAAAACAGCTGCAGTGGGGAAAGGAATAAGATTACCTTTATTTATTTTGTGAAACATTCTAAGCATTCATGCACCCAGATGTTTTCATTCTTTGAAGAAATAGTAAGGTCCCTTTCTCCTGTAAAAAGGTTTATTAAAAATATTGAATGTACCCTGCACAAAGGTCAATTCTATAGGTCAGTGATTTTAATACTCTTTTTTTTAAAAACAAACAGTAGAAAACTCCAGAAGGCTTTTCTTTTTTCTTTTTTTTAACTGACTTTACTAAAACTTAAGAATAAGGCTTAGGAATTCATATTTCTTTAAAAAAAGCCTTGAATTTTCTCTTACAGTATGAATGGTATTTGTAGCTCCCATTTCACATTTTTCACGTAAGCAGAGTTCAAGGCAGCAGGACAAGTTTGCGTATGTAGCCCAAGCAAGAGGTAGCAATTAGCATCACACGGATCATACGCCATTCTGTTTCTCACAACTTCCCTTAAGAAATATCCATTTCCCCCCCCCCAAAATGCCTTTTAGCAACTGTACCCCTCTTCCCCCCTCCCAAAAAAAAAAAATCAAGGCAACTTATGCTCAGCATGGTAAAAGCACAAAAGTACAAAACAAATCAGAAGCTAATCCTTGGTCTGATGGGGTTGCACTCTAAACAGGAGGGGAAATATACACTCTTACTCCATTTTTACAGAAGTAGAGCTGAAGAACAGGGTGATTAAGTTTGTGTATGCTAAGGTAGTTCACAGTTTTGCTTTCTTTCACACTTTGTGTAGCTTGTTTATTTAGACTGCAGCTCATCAAAACAGGATTATCTCTCATTTGTGTTTATACACTTCCTAACACAAAGAAGCCATGAATAACTACACAAAAATTGCTTTTCAGACAGTAATAGCTACAGGTGATTAATAACAATGCAACTCCAAGCACGTAGCTGGCGATACTGTTTTCTTTTCTAGGTTACAGAGATTAATACTTAGAGTCATGATCCAGTGATACTTACATAAACAACCTGCACAGAGAAGGAATAGAAATAGTAAGCCTCTGCCCCTGGGAGCAGTGGGACGACTGAATTACCCGATGCATCTATTTTTGAGAGGAGAAAGCAATAACTGGGATGAAACGTCCACCAACCCTCACCTCTAAACTTCGTCAGAGGGAGACCTGAAAATGGGAAGAGGAGGTATAGAAACTAGTATTAATCAGCACAGATCTCCTGAGAAGATAACTGTTGATACTCCTTTCTTACAACACATATATTACCACCATCCAGGGCTCCTAGCCCTCAGTTTGTTTTTGAAAAACCAGGCTGCTGCTGCTTTCTGTATTACCTGTATTACACAAAAACACAGGCATTTATAGGCATTTGAGTTGCTCTGATGCTTTGGGGGACATTTTATAGAGGGTTGACAGGTATGCCATGAAGGCTGTGGGAGACCCAGCTTTCTGTAGGAGCACCTGAAAGTTAGCTCTACCAGGTCTAGCTGTCTTGACCCTAAGACAGATAAATAGCATGAAACACTCAGGCTTAGGAAGCCAAGTCTTCACTAGATGATATGTAGATACCATTACACAGCATGTGTCAAGAAACTGGGTCCCAGACAGCGAGTTCACAGAAGAACAAAGCCACCAAGACAGATTAAATGAGTATGAAGACATCCACTGTACTATTATGTAATTGGGCTTAAAAATTCTGCGGCATCATTTCCGCTACAGCTCAAATTCCCAGTCTTTCCACACAGAGTTTTGAAAGGTTTGACTTCTATAAGAATTGAGATTATAGACAAAAGGAATACATACTTAAAAGCGAATTCTTATTTATGACTCAGATCGTTTAGTTTGGAATCAGAACTTCAGGCAGACACTCCACTATGAGCACAGCCCTGAGGAATGCTGAGATCAGCCGTCAATAACTCTTTTCACAAGACAAGTTCCCTGAGGGCAGAAGGATAATACCAAGCTGGGTGGTAGTTTTTAAGCAGCTGGACACAAATTGGGACTTGTCGGTTGTTGTTCCCAGGCACTGCATGTCAAATTGGAATAACCTGTTGTGCTCTCCCTTATTTTTTCATGACTGGCTGCAGAATCCAGAAGAGGCACCTGTTGACTCCTGGATTAGTTTCCCTGTGATGAACAGCTCTTATCAATCATCACCCAAAGAGAGATTTCAAAATAATAGTTCCTTCTCGGTTTCCCCACAGACACTCAGCACAACTGGCAATCTAACTGCAACCTGCTTTTCTGACACCCGAGCTCTGCTGAGAAAATTGCCTTGCCAACTGGATTTGGAGGTTTCTTGCTGTTCCCAGTGCACTCTACAAAAGCCATTCCAGGAATCAAGTTCAAGAAGCAGCTTAGAATGAGCGTAGCAGTTCAGGATACATTGACACTAGAAATGCCCATGGCAAATCCAATATCCCACAAGCATTAGGCCAGATTCTGGGGGGAGGTTTCCTGCAATTCCCATCATGAAATACACACAGCTGTCACTGTTACAGTCAACAACCAAGTCAAATTTGTCTATTTACATAACCTTGAAAAATATCCCATTCAATCTGATGGTTCAGCACAGCCAGGGAGCGTGAGCACTTGCAGCAACTCACAGCGGCTAGCTCTGCAGCAGCCATAGCTTGTGGCAGAGATGCAGCTGCCCTACGGCAAGGGCTGTGCTTTGTCTGGTGTGACAGGGCACAGGATGCTTTAGCCAGCAACTTGTCTCCTCATCACTGCCAGCTTAGGGGTGCCTTTGATTTAGGGCTTTCTGTAGCCAAAGGCTTCCCAGGAGAGATGAAGACCACAGGACATCTCAGGCCTTCAATGTTGGTAGCATGAGCTAACTTCAGGCTACCTCATGCACATGGCAGCGGTGATGATGCTATCATTTTCACGCACATATCAACAATATAACCACAAAAACATAGTCACCTCTGTTGAGAGGTAAGAAGCAACTTATCATAGAATCATTAAGGTTGGAAAAGACCTTAAGATCATCTAGTCCTACCATCCACCTAACACCAATATTACCCGCTAAACCACGTCCTTAAGTACTACACCTACCCTTTCCTTGAATGCCTCCAGGAATGGTGATTCCACCACCTCCCTGGGCAGCCTTTTCCAGTGCCTAACCACTCTTTCTGAGAAGAAATTATTCCTAATATCCAACTTGCTGCTGTTCAGATGATGTTCTCATGTCCACTGTCAGCAGCTTCTTGCTGCTGCGTCACGTGTTTGAGACAAACACATTAAGAAATCCTATAAAGCACCACAATTTTCCACAGTAATTTGCCAGGCTTCTCTTAACAACAGCCTGGCAAGCAAGGGGGCTGCTGCAGGGGACAACCCTCTTCAGACCTCAAGCCCAAAGTCATGGAGGACACTTTGGCAACAAGGCTTTTGTCTTTGAAAACCTCATTATTATTGCATTTCTAGTTGCTGAATGCAAGATGGTATCTACTGTAAAAAGGCTCCATAGGAGGCAAGTGAAATTAGTTCTTGGTATTCGGACTTCAATAAACAGCTGAACTATTGTCAAGAGAGCAAGAAACGGCTGGAAATGTGAAGTAGACTTAGGCATTTTATCCATCTTGAAGCATAATACAAAACAGATCTCTAAAAGGTCAGAACTCTCCAGTGAGTGAAATTGCACTGAAATTAGGTACTGAAATCAGGCATAAAAAATTGAATATATCACATGTATATTCCGACAGCAAAATAACCCCAAGAATGTGGACCCCCCCATATTTACACATGTTATTTCTTTTAAGCTGAAAAACTCTCCAGTGACAGATTAGGAAATTCTGCACCATTAAGCAGCTCTAGCTAAATGACAGCAAAATTACCATAAGTGGAGCCAACACAGAGTTCAATAGATATTTTTTCCAGTATCAGTGTAAGCAGCCTTGTCTCACACACCCATGCACCACTGTCCATGCAGGTGTGCTACTTGCACTATCTGTAGGGCCAAGCATCAGTCCCACAGCTCCCTGTAAGCTGCTCCGGCTCCCTTGTTTTCATTTGGTGGGGGTTTTGGTCTTTTCCAGAGAATGGGGAGTGCCCTACGCTGCACAGCAGTTGCCAAAACAGCACGGGAAACAGTGATATTTCTCAAACACCTCTTCCCCAAGGATCCCAGCAGTTCCTGAAGTCATTGGAAGAGCTGTGCTGAGGACACGTGGCTACTGAGCAGAGGTCTCCAAAATGATGGGATCCTGCTTGGCTGACTGCTACTCCTCCAAAATACAGCCAATAGCAACTTATTCCAGTATTACCAACTTTAAAAGTGGACCCACATTCTTTTGAAACAGAAGGTTGAGAAGCCCTTGGAGAACTCTAAGCAAAGGAAGAGTTGAGTTCTGCCACAGAAGGAACCAGAGGGGCAGGAACTGGCTGGCTAGGCAGAGAGCACACACTGCCTGCCACTAATCAGGAACAAATACATCTATTATTTCACAGATGCAACATATACCTCCTTGGTGTTAGGACAAGCTCTGTCACACAAATGTGAGTTCAAGGGATCAGGATAAATACTCCCTGCGGGTTTAATAAAGGGAATGGCTGTTCTCCTCCTATTTATTAATCCCTCAAGATCTCATCTGTAAAATAGATGCTTTAATAAAAAAAAAAAAACAATTGAGGAAAATAAAATATTTTTTGATTCTTGAAAAAATACTCAGTCTCTAGATGTGGCCTGGCATTCAAGTGCAATTGTTCTGGGTGGTCTGCAAAGCACTAAGCTTGCTGTGCAAGAGTATTTTAAGAACAAATCAGTGGGGTACTAGAGTGCTAGAAAATATGAATCCATGTTAAAAAAAGTCCACTTTATGAAGCTACACACAAAATGCAAATGTTGAAAAGTAAATAATAGTATCCCCTACCTATTTATTTTAATTTGCCATGCCAAGGTCATAATTCCTTTTTATGTATTTTGAGGATAAATATTAGTAGAGCATCAACATTATGAGGGCTTAGTCTCTGGGACACAAGGTCATGGGGAAGCAAAACATCTACAGTCACTAAACGCAGTGTTAATAAAAACAAGTTTTCAACAAGTCACTTTTGTTTCAGACAATCAAAACGGTTATGCATCCCAAATGTGCAAGACAGAGCTTGATCTCCAGCCAGATCAAGAAGTCCCAAGAAAATTAAAAGATTTTTACGAAGGTTTTGGAGACAAAATTAATAAACCGCACGTCCCAGTTCTCACACCACTAACCTATACGCCAAATATCAGTTTTGAAAGAGTGCAGATTCCCACCAGAACTGGCATTAGAAATACAGAAGCAGCAAGTATGAGCAATTGTTCTGCCACTCTCATATTAAATTACATCCATTGCTTTTAAAAGGGTGCCCGCTTCCAGTAGGCCATGTCTCAGACAGTCTTCTTTGTAACTGTGTACCAAGGAGAAACGCAAGTGCAATTCTGATGCATGGATGCACCACCTCAGCGTTAAGGCACAGTTTGCACCTATGAGAGCTCAAAGTATACGCTAATTGCCCCCAGAAGCCATCTAATGTTTCTGAAGAGATACAAATACAAACAGGATTTTTCTTCAGGTGGCTGGAATAGACAACATCCCACAGACCAGCGCAAATCATGCAGACCAAGTAAATGCACTGGCACACCAGATGCAGATGTGCACAACTCAAATGTACACCAGATGTGCATGAATCAAAAAGTTAGGCCGCCTCTTACAAGCAAGATCCTATAGCTTCCAATAGTTGTCAAGAGGTGGGCATGATGGTATTGTCAGCTTCCAGCATTTCTAAATTGTGTCAAAGGGACTACTCTCCCAAGAGATATGCCAACTGAATATCTTTTACTAGAGTCTGCACCAGCAATAATATGCAAGTGCTCAGAGTCTCTCTTCAGATAAGTTGACAATTACTGCTAAACCACGCACCAAGCACAACCATTAAGTATTACATATATAAGAGACACTAACTGTCCTCAGGTCCCAGGGATGAGTCATTTTGGATGGATGGAAAGGGAAGGAAAGAGAGGAAACAGCATAATCCCTTCTTAAACTAATCTTGTTTCCAGTATAGCACTACAGACTGACAGGGGAATATTGTAATCCTGCCAGCAGATGCAAAATCCATTGCATCCATCTAGGAACTGCCTTGTGTCAAGATCACCTCATCTTAATGACAACCCAAGAATGATAAAATATTAACCAAGCCAACCACCGCTGCTTGTCTACATATAAGTCAACAGTCAACCTCTCTATTTATTTCAGTATCAGACACTGGAAAATAGTGAAATAGCATACCCAGCGTTTAACAGGAAGAAAAAACCTGCTCTGAAAACTGTCCCAACGGACTGACATATGAAGCAGCCTTCTTTTCAAGGAAGCCTTCACACTGGTAGACCAGTAGTTCCCAGTTTCCTTGGCTTGCTGAGGAAAGGAAGTCCCAGTCAAACCACTGAGTGTGCAGACACGAGTCAAAACAGCAATTCCTTGAAAGTTGGACAATGCCAAGCAAAATCCAGAACCCCAGGCCAAGTAATGAGGAGATTAAAAGTTAATCATTCTGGGGCACAGCACATCTAAGTCGATCCAGCCTAGAAATAAGTTATGTCAAGAACTCCAAAGTGACATCTGGACAAATAGATATAATGCCATGGAGTGGAATCAGACGCCTGCTGATTCCTAAATGATTAGGAAGCATTAATGTATAAAAACCCAGGAAATACAGTGCACATACACACTTTTTCAGGTGTGGAAGGTTTGTCTTGGAACTGCACAACTTCTTTCCTCCTCCTTTACATATGACACAAAAGCTCACCTTAAACAGTACATCAACATCTGCTGAAAATTCTGTCAGCAGAATAGAATGCAACGGTCAAGTGCTGAACATTTCTTGCTACCTGTCAGCAATACACACAGCATGATGAGAGACTGTTACACAGCAGAAGTGAAATGCTCTATTTCTATACATTTTACATAGGATTTAGCTGGAAACAGAGGCAATGGCAGAGGTAAGGAAATGGCCTAACACAAGTCACTGGCTTGTGCAAATATTATCAAACAGCATAACAAATGAGCAATCAGTCTATCCTGATAATAAGTTTTACCTCTATGAATACCTTGTATGTCATGAATCGATCAGGGTATTTCCTCGACTGAAGCCAAACAGACAGCAGGATTCTCGCAGTGCTATTATTAAGCACATGCCTATTTATTTAATCTGTACTTATAATATATATTCTATATTTAAATATTTAGTCTATAAATATATAAAACACATATACATTCACACATGCATATAGCCACAAATACCACAACCCAGCCCAGCTAAAAGGCTCTTTCATTTCTACAATCACAAGATCAATAAATGGCTTTGAACAATTTGAAGTAGGTACAGCTCACCCAGTACTGAAATCCAGCATTCTAGTGAATAGCACTGAGCTGCATGTTTTCCAAAGGGGAATACACAGAAAGACAAAATATAAGATTAATGCTAAGAATAACATGCCACAAATATAGCAAATGGGTGTTGCTGCAGTTATGCATATGTTAGGTCAAATAAAGTGGGATGAAAAAAACCCAACAAAACAAGCAAGAAACAACATACCTTCTTTGCCCTTTCAGACATCAGAAGATCATTCTTAACTGAACCAGAACATGCATAACAGAGGTACAAGGCACCAACCTTATGGCTATACTACAGCCATTAGCCAACTTACAGTTGTCAAAGGAGATCTGCTCTAACACAACACATTTAAGATGTACAGTGAAGACTACGCATTTGAAACATGAAAATCACAGTTTAGTGTATTCAGTGATGGAATGGAAATGACCGCTGAAGTTGCTTAACATTCACTCAAAGTTACAATTAATATATTCCCAAAGGCTAACCCTGTAAGCATACTGGGATCAGAGTTGGCAAGATGGCAATGTGCCAAAGCCACACATACTGGCCCCACGTGAACAAAGGAAATCAGCCAGCATGGGGCACCCTTAGGGTGTGGGATCCAAGAACACCAGCAGGCTGTTCACTTGTTGGAGAAAAACCACGTAGTAGTAGAGGTGGTGGCAAGAGGACATGAGAGGCAGCAGCTGGAGGCTGTACTACCACTGGAAGACAGATATTTCTTCATATTACTGTCTGCTTCCCTGCCAGTCCTGCTTGATAAAGAAGCGGGAACAATAGCTTTATCTGTAGCTAAATCCCTATCGCACCTGAAAGAATAGGCTATTTCTTCCCAGGCCTACCAAAAGTTACTGCAATCACTAGCAGGGATCAAAATGATTTGAAGGACATAGCGTGTTCAGTTACAAGTTACTCCTTTTCCTCTCATTCGCACTCAGAAAGAAGTTATCCAAAAAGATTAGAAACATGAGAAAAATATGAGCTCCAGCATATGCAGAGAAGGTGCCTCTAACAGGGTAATATCTACCACAACAAATATGAGCATCATCATGACTAAGGATGGACAGTACAGAAAGCATCACAGCGCTCAACAGGCAAGAAGAGAGAAGCTGTAAAGAATCAGCAGCTCATCTCAGACAAGTGCCTGAAAGTTCAAGCTTTTCCATTTTCTTCAGTTTGTTTAAAAAACAGAGACAAAACTCAAAACAACAACAGCAAAAAAAAAGACAAAACAAGAAAACTCAGAAAAACATAGCAATTACAGTACCTCCCACCACTTCAGATGAAGTTTCTTCAAGACTTCCAGAGTCTTTTAATTCCGGAAATGCCTACACAGGTCTTCCCAACACAGGCACAAAGAAAATTAGAGATTCATTTCATTTTAGAAGAGTTAAGCAGATTTAGAGAAAGGAGAAAAGAAAAAGTAGTAAATGAAGTAAGAGTGCTGAACTTCCATGAAGGTCTGGTGCCAACTATGAGGGCCAGTGTCCCTCCAGGCCCTCCAGGAACATGCAGGCAGCACACCTGGGGCCTCAGCAGAGCACTGAGCTCTGCCCTGAGGAACTCCCTGATTTAAAGCAGTTTTTCCTCATCCTCACAGAAGCAGCTATATTTATCAGTTGTCACAATATTTAGCAAACAAACTGGGACTTCTTTCACACCTTCCCAAGCCCTCCCCAGACCCCAGCTGCATAGCTGTCATATTGAGCACAGCACCACTGGAAGGAAGACTCAAGGCTGAGAACACCTTGTCAGTCCAGGCCTGCCATCACACACAGTTTCACTCCCTCGCATTCTCAAACCAGATGCACTGTTAATGTTATAGAACTCTGACAACTAGACAAGAGCAATCCATCATTATAACCACCAGTGTTCCCCCAACCCCCTCCATCCATCCTATTTAGCATGAAGCATTGTTCAAAAGTCAATTTCCATTCTCCCGAAAGCATGAAATCCCTCGGAAAAGTGCTATTGAGAAATCACATACTTACATATTTCAAGGAGAAACTGCTTGAGGGAGTAAATCTGATATTTCCAGCTCAGCACCTCCAAAAGCCTCCCCCCAGGGAGGGTGAGCACCCACTCTTTGGGGTCTGAAGCCAAAGACAAAACTCAGACTTCCCAACCCCACTGCCACAAAACTGAAAGCTGCAACACAACGCTGCCTGAGGCTCACTAGCACTTAACGCTGTACTAAGCTAGGATTCACACAACAAACCACAATTCAAGAAACATTTTACCTACACTACTCTCTCTCTACAAAACCTTTTGAAGAACAAGTGCTTGCACCTGGGCTTGATCAGGCTCAATTAAGCAAGATGGGGATCTGCTGGAACACTTTAGCACCTGGGCATTGTTGAGTTGGTAGAGTGACAGGCCACTTGCCTAAAAAGCTAACTACACTGGGAGGCTGTGGGATATTGAATGCTGTTGTGAATTATTTATTTTTATGTTGGATGTTGCACAAGGGGAAAAGGAACTTGCATGCAATTGTATTTACAATTTCCTATTCTTCTTTCCATGCAGCCAAGGCAACAAGCCTACTTATGTGCTGTGGTTTATACTTATAAGATGCCATCCTTCACTTGCATAATACTGGTATGATCATGAAATAGTAAGTCTTGTTTTTTAAATCTTTTTGTAATCCTAAATGGCTGGTTTTCACCCTACCTCTTTTTGCTTCTCTACTACTGGTTCTAGAGTTATAGAAAATACACTTTTCTGAGACACATGGCACCTGCTTTTCCATCTGAATAATACTATCCACTCAATGAGCTCCATGAATTCCCCACTGCCTCACCTATTGCTCTTTCCAACCAGTTTTTAGTCACAAGGTAGCATTTAACAAAAACTGAAACCAGAAGAAAAAAAAAAATCCAAACAGGTCTTCCTCTCCTGCATTAGCCAAGCACCAAAAAATTTCACTTCAATATTTTTCCTTGTTTTCTCAATATGACTTGCCTTGCTTTCATACCAAATTCCAGCCTCTATGTCAATAACTTAAGAAGAGGGAGTATCTCACCTGAAACAAATGTTCCCTCATTTTAGGGCAACGAGGTAAGCAGAACAACCTGCACCTGTTTCTGTACTCTGACAAAAACTCTTCCAAATTCAGGTGAGGTAAACTAGGAGCACAAACCCATTTTGCTTCCTACTGTGTTCTTTTGGCACAGGGCTGTAGTCCCTCTGCTAACAGCTGTACCTTTGTGACAGCAAGAGCTTCTCAAGGAGACACTGACATATACCCAGTACTGTTTTTTCAAGACATAAAACATACGTAATTCTGTGTTCTGGAATATTTCAATAGCATACATTTTAAGAAGTAAATCTACAAATCTCATTTAAACTGACCGTCTTTACAGTTTTTTATTAGCAGTGAAACATTTTTTTTTTTAAAATCACATGTTATTTGCTCACACCAATGTAACAACACCTATTCTATATTAAACCATTAGTGATTGCTCCCTGGAGCAGAAGCTTAGTATTGCCTGGTTGTATTTTGGCGCTCCTGTTACTTCTTGGAAAAGTGGTATTTACCAGAGCTTTGAAATAATCCCTTTCTAAGTACTTCATCACAGGTCTTGCAACAGTAGCGTGAACTCAACAGCCAGGTTGCATTTCTGTAATTACTTTAAGAATAAAGGTTGATTCCCACCAAGTCTTACCATCTCCTCAGGTACTGAACTTCTGGGATGTACTTCATTCAGTCATACCACTCCCAGTCCACAGGTGTCCCTCACTGTGTACTCAATATCCACTATTGGATGGGAAAATTGAGATAAATATTTTAATGAACTGCTGTCATCTTCCTCAGTAAAGCTGGCTTCAGGTATATCATCCCTTCAACTTCTTCAGATTGTTCATTTGTGAAAGCTGAAGAGTTGAATTCTGGGGACTGTTCACTGGCCCCATGCTTTGTTCATCATCATCAGAATGCAGTAGCCAGCAAGGGCCATGACTTGGTGCATATGTTGACACTACCCAGAACCGCAAACCACTTCCAGGGGAGATGGCTTTTCCATGCTTCTAGGGTGACCCTTCCTCAGCACCATTTCCATAGTCTTCCGAGCCACACCTGCCCAAACGCAAAATAGCCAAACTGAAGCAAAATCTACAGCCTTTAACTCTAGAAAACTCAACACAGTTTGCTGCACCATTTTTTGCCTCTGCCTGTCTGCTGGACATTCCTTGGTACACCCCAGAATTTCAGCTGTGTATGCAGGAAAAAAAAAAAAAAAAGAAACACACCACAGAATATAACCTAGGATGCAGTTTCACAGGCAGTTCAAATCAATATAAAATTGCTTGATGCTGAGAGCAAAGGTCATAGCCTCACAATGCTTACTTACTCCTTCCCTCTCTCACGCTTTTCTTCTGAAATCACAAGGCCATGGGATGAGTCCAGATCAGAGCACTAATCTAGCAGTCTTTTTAGAGTTGTCTTTTTAGAGCTGGCGTTCATTTGGATTGGCAAATGGCTGCATTCCTCATCTAATCTGACCTTTTAAAAAAGCATTTGCTAACACTGAATTCATCTTCTAAGATTTACAGCATGCTGTCCTTCCCTATTGCCATAACAGCGCGCATTCTGTCAGACTCCCTCTGTTTATGATGTTGTGCAACATCTCCAAGTTGCATCCAACATGAAGAAACAATTTGCCCTCATGCAGGTACAGGAGCCTGATAGAAACACACTGACCTAAGATTCTGCTGCCCCAGAAAAGATGTCGTGGCCTTTCCTTTGACACACCTTGAGAATGTGCCTTGGGTGTATCTCAAAGGACAGAGAAGCTGCTCGTTTGTAAGGTTTTGTAAGTGAAAACTGAAGTCAGATTAAAGGTTTCCATTCTGGCATGAGAAAGGGTAGTTTGTCAACCATGTGGAAATTACTAGCGTTATCCATACTCCGAGGAAACGGCATAACACCAGACTGGGACAGCTGAAACCAGCTTAGGGGCATGCTCCCTAAACTACAAAATCTGTTTTCAGATTCTGCTAATGCAATAGAGTCTCCAAAGCCTGTTGTGGCTGTCATTTCCCTTTTCTAGTGGCTGAGATGGGACAGGCAGAGCCCTACAGACACATCCTCGGTGTTTAGCGTACTCACATTTCCTTTTGATGGTTTCCACATACAGCGAAATCTGTTGTTCTGCAAGGTTATCCAAAGGTGGTACTAAGCATTCTGGCGGAATCAAAGCTTGATAGTAAACATGGAGAGAAATGGCCTGTTGAATCCTTTCAGAGTCAAAATAATGCATGACTTCACGCAGGCTCCTTTTCTTATTCCTTCTTTGTGCTCATTTACCCACCAGAAGAGCAAACCACCCCCCAGTGTCATCACTAAAACATGGACACCCATTCTCAGGTCTGATGGTATTTAGGACTAAATTCAGAGCTCCATACGCATCAGCCCAGTTCTCAAGAGTTGTGAGGCCACTTCAGGAGCCAGAGATCATCAAGGCTGCGATTTTAAAGTAAATAAAATGAAGGTTGAAAATGGTCATTCATGGAAGATTCAGAAGCTTCACATATACATGTGGATATAAGGAAGTCTCAATAACCACAAAAGACAGTTGTTAGTGCTTCTCTGCAATGAGAGAATGGTTTCCATACTGCTATTCAGTTCCTTTTGCATACAGTATAGTGAATCTTACCCTAGCATTTATGCACAGTTGAAGGCTAATCAAGATCTCATAAGTTACCAGGCCTCTTACTGTTACTGAATTTCCCTCCATTTCTTATCTTGAGTAGCTATTATGATTCCAGGTATTCAAGGGAATGTCACTCAGAAAAGATAAGGTAATAAGCCATTGATATAGGACCCTTGTACTTAGATTTCAGCATACCTAGCTCCCTGCTTATATTATTAACCATGGTAGAAAAAAAAGAGTTTTAAATTACCCAACATTTCCTTCTCAAACAGCGTGCAGAGTAGAAATTGCACAGCAGATGTCATCTATCCTTCTTCATCAACAGAAAAGAGATTTTGGGGGGTATTTTTGCCTGTTTTCCTTAAGAATGTTGATTCTTGGGGGAGGGGGTCACCCCAAATGCCTCCATTAACACATACCCATCTCACCTCTTTGAAAAGAGTAATTACTTGTGTCTGTTTGACTAAGCTTAGGGGAAAAAAAAAAACAAACTCTTTTTAGGCAGAAGGTCCTCTAGACCTCAAGGGAGGAATCTCATTTCTCCACTTTCTTCTCCCAAATTATTTTCTTAATAAACAAATTAGACATACAAATCAATGCTCGAGTACATTCAGCAAAAAAAAAAAAAACAACCACAACCTGCTAAAACAACGCTAGTTGATAACAAGCACTTCCTTTCACATTCAGAACTTCTCTGAAGATGAGCTTTGCCACACAGCTATTATTTAATTTCCCATAAACAAGACCAAATATCTGCTATGGGATACGTTCCCATTAATGAAGTCCACGTTTGATCTGAGCCTTCCTATAAACATTGATACCCTTTCAAATGTAACAAGAAATACTCACAGTCCATGAGAGTCATTTACATCACCGATACATAAAAGAAGTCTTAAAATGGGCATACCAAGAATTCCCCAAAGAACATCAGAACTTCTCCAAACTTGGCAAAACCCACACAGGATAGATAGGCCAATCCTGCAACTTGCTGTGGAGGCTCTGTGCTCTCCATCCCAGCATTCCTGCCTCCTCTCCTGGATGCTAGGCTCTACCTCCTCCTTTGCACCAGCTCTGAAACTCATCGGGCTCATCATGTGAGCTGCCAGCAGGGTGCCAGAATCTGGCTGGATCAGCGACCGGAATCAGGTTGGTAAAAATGGGTCAGAAGGGGACAGGCAGGAGGAGAAACTGCTCTCTTTTGGTGGAGGCAGCCTGCTACATCACCTTGAGTCTATCATTTTTATTCCAACCTTCCAATAACTTATTTAGCAGATGAGCACTTAGAGAGCTGGCTGTGGGCACTCTGTGGAGACTGTCCCGCCTCCAGCTGCCACATCTGCCCCTTCCTGGGCAGTCACCGAACAGCTGCAGTGTCAGCAGAAGGCAATATGTAACTTCACTGCAGATGCAACAAGGTGGAAAGCCCAGTACCTTAGCCTTAAAGCACTGAGGAATGTGACCCTAAACTGAAGCATCACAAAGTGAGGTTTCAATTTCCAGAGCTAATGCGCTGCCACGCTCTGTGAGCTCAGCAGGCAAAACCTGCAATGTCCCACCTGACCTGTGACAGAGCACCGCCACTCTGCCAAGCCAGTTTCACTCTCAAGGCCAGCAAGAAAAGACAGGACAAATGATTAAAAATACATAGTACTAGTCCCTTAGCTTTAATACTATTCTAGCAAAATGACATAAGAAAACCAAGCATATCTTGACCTTAACAGTGACATGTTGAGCCTTCTTTGAAAATGAGACTGTCAGATGCACACAATTTCTTCTTTAAATGTAAGCTGCACACTCCAAAATGTGTTGAAAGGCTTAATGGGTGGGATGCAATGCTATAAGGGATGGGATGGGATAGGGCATGAGGGCAGAAAATGGCAGAGGAACAATAATTTAGATTTCAAAGGAGTGAAAGGGTTGCACCAGATGTTTAAATGATGCTATGGAAAAGGGCTCAAGCCCTCTTATGTATTAGCAACTGAAGCTCTGGTTTGCAGCATTCAGCATTTGGAATATGCTGAAGAGCTAGCCACCTACTGACTCTGCATTAGTGATGTGGTCTTTTCCACAGGCTACGTGGAGCGTGCCATGAATTTGAGCTTCTACACTTGAACTGGAGATAAATCACAAAGCAAACTCCACTCATGCTAGGGCCAAGATGCAGATGTCTGTGCTCTGTGCATGCTGCGGGGAACTTTTTCCATGTTGCTCAATCCATGCAGATGTACCCTGAATCAGGTTTAATTTTTCTGTGAAGTTCTGTCAGGCAGCAAGATCAAACACCAAGAGAAACTAAGGGCACTGGAGCTACCTCACTCGCACTCCACCTGAGGATGACAAACTGAGAAACCAACCAACCAAACACAGCCAACAGTAAATGGGTAAATGGAGAGGACTAGGAAGAAAAAAGCAGCACTGCTGACTCAGCACATTGAAAAAACCCACAATGATCACACCTTCTTAAATCAATTCCCTTTCTAAGATCTATACCATTACTTGCATTTCTGTGAACTTGTCTTTACTGCAATTTCTTTCTGATTAAAACTGAAGCAAGCACAGGAGACAGCCTAGCCAACAGGCCTGTAAGTGCCCCAGGTACCAGCTTGCGATAGCAGAGATCTCAAAGCTCCTTCTCAGCCCACAGCTCTTATTTCTATGCAGAGTGTATTAATTTATTGCGAGGTATCAGGAAATTTCTGAATGGTCTGGCCAGCTTCACATGCTTCACTGACTTTTGAAATGAAAGCAACAGAGCTTTTGCTTAAATCAACAGTGTAAGTCATCGGTTTAAAGGTTACCACTTGATTGCACAGCACAAGAAGCAGACACTTATCTTCCCAGTCCAAGGACTTCTGGCTTTCTGGGCAGCGGCACACACCACTGTAACGGCTCATTTGGAAATACACTTTTGCAGAGATATAAACAAAACAGGGTGCAAGAGGACGGGCCTGCGAGTGTGGGGTGGCTGGGCCCGCTGTCCCACACACAGCCCTGGCTTACGGGAGCGTTCACCAGGCCGTCCCGGTGGCCTCCTCGACACAATAGGCGGAACACAGGACAACACCTTGGGGCGCAGCCTGCACCAGGCCCCGCGCCATCACCCTGAGGCAGGGCCGCCAGGAGGCTGCAGGGAGACAGGAGCATGGAGCCGGTGGATGCCACCGTCCCACATACACCATGTGCAGCCGTGCAGGAGGTCTTGATCTGCTCTGGAGAGAATAAGGCAGTGCTGGGGAAGAGGTGGGCTAGAGCAAAAAGTGCACCTTGGGAATGAAAAAAACCCGCAACTCAACGAGGCGTGCACTCCCAGCTAATGCAGTTATAGCTCAACAAGTTGTTTCCAAATCCCAGAAGCGAGTCAGGACATCGGCCCGGGCGAGCTGCAACCGCTGCAGGGCCCCTCCTGCGGGCACCGGGGAGGGGGCCTGGGAGCAGCTCCTCCAGAACTGCTAAGGAAGCAATCCCCAGCAAATCCCATCGGGCTAACCCATGAGAAAGGGCCAATCCCAAGCAAAACCCATCGGGCTGACCCCATGAAAAAGGCTGGCTGCTGTGGCAGGGCTGTGTTGTCATACATTGCTTACGTTTGTTTTAATTTTAAACCCAGAGTCAGCCCAAGGTTTGTTACACAAACATATGGCACCCGTATTACATTCTGCCTCGTATTTATAGAAAGTACCACGGCAGTCCAGACAGCGCAGAGATGCCATAATGTTAACAACATTTATTATTAGTATGACAAAAGAACAAAAATAAGCCTGTAGAAACCATGACTTAAAGTGTAAGGGATCGATTGGAATAAGGAACCAAACTGCAGAGCTGTTAGTGAAGAAAATCCCTCCAGCATTAACACATGCAATCTCCAGGCCACCGAGTGTTTTGTTATATAAACACACCCCCGGAACGGCAATTTCTTTTAAAAACTCAAGCCCTAAAAACTGATTAACATGTTTAATGCCAGCCCGATTCACACCGCCAAGCCCCGGCCCAGAGAAGCACTGAGGCAGAAGTCCTCTTCCCTCCCTCGATCCCACTGCAGAGGAGCACAGATTTGGGACAAAGGGTGAATCTTAACGATGCCTTTTTATTGCCCAAACTGCCACTTCCTCCTCAACCTAAACAAGTGGGAAGGGTACTGGCATGTCCCCATGTCCCCACCAGTGATAAACGCCGTTACTAGATTTTTCCATTGCAGCTGCAAAGGCACACGGAGCAGAGGCCCAATCCCCTACCCTTGACCTAAAAAGAAAGCGGGGAAGGAAAAAAAAAAAAAAAAAAAAAAAGAGGGAAGCAGGAGAGAGCACCCCAGCAGCACTCTCAGGGCCGAACCTTCTGGAAGTGCGTGTTAGCTTTGGCTGCTGCCCAGCACTGGCTGCAGGAGCACGCTGGTTAATCTGTAGCCAGACGGAGGGCGATGGGGAGCGGGACATGGCTGCTCCGCAGGCAGGCAGGCAAGGGTGAGGAGCTGGGGTGGGGATTGGCTTTTTTTTTTTTTTTTTTCCAAAAAAATTTTATTGGGAGAACTACAAAACATTTACAGTACAAAGTTTACAGTCTCACACAATTTGTAGTGAACTGACTCCCGAAAAATATATTACAACTCAAGTTGACTTATCCTTTAGTTACATTCAAAACATACTTCTGTTAAAGTAGTCCAAAAGAGTACATAGTGCTCATCTGTACCTATGTACAAACAAAACTAAGCTACCGCTCATTCACCCACCGTCCAGGAAAGTTTTGGAAAACTCCCGACTTTCTACACAAGAAAAAAAAATATTACAAGTTTTGGAATTCAATTAAACAAGATATGCTCGTGTACGAAGTTTCAGATCCAAAGATGGCCGCCATTCTTACAAAACAAAGAGTGGTGAAATTTTGCTGTAGTCAAAACCCATCCCTACATTCAAATTATCACCTCAAGCATTAAGAGAAATACTCATTTGGTTGAGAAGTATTTAAGGCAAGCGTGGACCCTCCAGAAGGCACTGTGAGGCATAATACTGGGCACCCCAATTATTGCTACATCCGTTGAGACTACATCACAGTGTGAGTGGTGGAGTTAGGCAACAAGGAACACTTTTTGGTTACACTTGGAACAAGGCTGCGTCAGGTTCGCCACTTTGAAGTCTGATTGCCAAAAGTCAGTCTCTTGTTGTTGGTTTTCTTCTACTCGGACGGGCTACAACCATTTACATTCTAAAAAAAAAAAAAAAAAAAAAAAAACCCATAGAAATTCCTCAAACTACTTCCACAGCATCGAGACCGATTTCTATACAGAAACCATGCAATCTTTCAGATTTACGTAAACAAGGAAAGAAATTAATGAAATAAATATTACATACAATCTCTTAAATTAAGAATTTTACTCATTTACAATAAAATAACCAAGTGAAGTTACAAAAAGGCATATATTACTGTGAAAAGAACACACTCCACATTTCGCCGATTAATAATGGCAATCATAATTTAAACATAATAAAAGAATATATATCTATTGCTTTTCATCATACCCGATAAATACAGTATGAACAAATTACCAATGTATACTTTTCACAAGATAATAAATAAGTTAAATAGTTTCATATTGAGTTGTGTGCAGTGACTCATTCATGCAATCAACTCAAAACAGCTAAAAAAAATTAAAAAAAATCAGCAGTTATTCTCCAACAATTACAAACTAAACTCGGTCGAGTGCTTCCAAATAAAGCAACAACGAAAAGAAAAGTTGTTCTAAGCCAAACATCCACTAAGTGGTGGCAATGGAACCAATATTAAACTTTGGAATGAAGGTTTTAGCATTTGTTATAATAATAATATATAGATATATAAAAAAAATAGAAGGTTGTTATCAAGGCATATTCTTGGCAGGATGTTGGATTTCGCGCTGGAGAAGCTCGCGGTGGGTCCGGCCGCGTTCCCGGATGGAATGGTGCTGCTGGTGCGGATCAGAACTCGTCTCCGGAGAACGAGAAGGACAACCCCGAAACACAAATCCCCCTTCTTCCAAGGTCTCTCTAGAAAAATAGGTTTGTTCAGTTCGTGTCAGTCGCCCTTTTCGCAAGACGCTTTTCGCTTTGTTCAGCTCTCGGGTATACATGGATAGGTTACGCGTATAAAAAAAAACGACAACAGACAAACAGAGAGGGGGGCCGGCTCGCTCCCCGAGCCCCCTTCCTTCCTTCAGTCGTCGGAGATGGAGAGGCGGCTGAAGATGGGCAGGCGGCGGCCCGAGTCCAGGCCGGGAGACTCGGAGCCGCTGAGCGAGCCGGAGCTGAGCGAGCCGCTCAGGTAGCTCTCGCGGTCCGAGAGCGAGTCCGGCGGGCTGGGCGGCGCGTCGAACACGGGCGACTCGGAGAGGCGGCGCAGGGGCTGGAAGCTGAAGGGCGGCGAGGCGGGGGGCGGCGGGCAGCCCCCGGGCGGCGGCGGCGGCTGCTGCTGCTGGCAGCGGTAGTAGGCGGCGGCGGCCACGGCGGCGGCGGCGGCGAAGCCGGGCGTGTGCAGGGCGAGCGGCGCGATCAGGCTGCCCAGCTCCTGGCCCGAGAAGGCGAAGGCGTTGTTGGCGCAGGGCGGAGAGAGCAGCTCCTCGCAGTACGAGGCGGAGGCGGGCGGCGGCGGCGTGCGGGAGCCGCCGGGGCTCTCCAGCAGCGCGGCCTCCAGGCGGCCGCCGGGCGGCGGCGGCGGGGCGGCGCCGTGCGGGTGCGGGGGGTGGTGGTGGTGGTGATGGTGGGCGGAGAAGCCGGAGAAGCTGAGGCTGTGGTGCAGTTTGGGCCGCTCCCCGCCGCCGCCGCCCCGCGGGTGCCCGAAGCCGCCGCCCAGCGGGTGCTCGCGGGGCGCGAAGGCGCGGAGGTCGCCGGTGCTGCCGGCGGGGTGCGGGGCCGCGTGGTGGTGGTGGTGGTGCTGGTGCGGGGCGGCCGCGGAGGGCGGGGGAGCGGCGGCTGTGCCCCCGCCGGGCGCCGGGCGGCGCTCGTCGGCGTTGTGGATGAAGTGGCAGCGCGGGCCGTAGGGGCAGAAGCCGATAGTGTGGAAGGTTCTGCAGAGCTCGGTCTTGTACTTGGGGTGGCGGGTGAGGCTGCGCAGCTCGTGGAAGCCGTGGGCGAACTGGCACTTCTCGCCGTACTTGCAGGCGCCGCTCTCCTCGAAGGGGCGGCACAGCTCCGTCTTGTAGCGCGTGGAGTTGATGGGCGCCCCGCCGCCACCCGAGCCGCCCCCCTTGCCGGCCGCCGCCTGCTGCTGCTGCTGGAGCTGCTGCATCAGGTGCTGGCTGCGCTCGCCATTCTCGCTGAAGGAGCGGTCCCGGAACTTGTTTTCCTTGTTCAGCAGGGCCGTGGGGCTGCTGCTGCCGCCGCCCCCGCCACCGGAGCCCGGCTCCTTCAGGCCGCCGAACGAGGAAGACGAGGACGAGGACGAGGAGGAGGACGAGCTGGAGCCGGTGGGGCTGGGGAACTTGGCGCCGGCGGCCAGGGCCGGTAGGTTGCTGGTCGAGTGCCGCCGCAGGAAGCCCGGCGCGAAGCTGGAGCCGGAGGAGGTGACCGGGGTGCCCACGGCCTTCTTGTCCAGCATGCTGCTGAGGTTGGTCAGCGACTTCTCCGTCTGCGGGGCGGCGGGGCGGGAGAAAAAGAGCGGGTTGCAGCGGGACCGCACCGAGCCCGCGCCGCCGCACCGCCGAAGTCGGGCGGAGGGACCCCGGCCCCGAACCCGGCACCCCCCGGCGCCCCGCGCCGACCCCCGCGCCCCCCTTACCTTGCACAAGAAGTCGATGTCGTAGAAGGCAGATAACAGCGTCGTAGACATTTCTAGATCCTGTAATGGTCGGAAACACAGGAAGGACCGAACGATCCTGCTCTCCTCGGAGGGTTTGGAAAAGCCACGACGAGACGGGAGGGGGCCGCGTGCTTCGGAGCCGAAACGGTCCCGGCTCCTTCCCGGCGGGGCGGGCGGGACGGCGGGTGCCGGGCCGAGGCGGCGACGGCGGCTGCACAGCAGCGAGCGACCTGCGGGAACTCCGCGGCGCCCCGCG